>NC_135869.1:14747294-15078961 GCF_031162955.1 Sander vitreus
GAGAGAGAGAGAGAGAAACGAGGCAGAAGAGTATAGTGGGGCTGAGGGGATGGAAAATCATTGCAACAGCACAGAGGAGAGAAAAGCTTTTGAGTCAAGATTCATGAGAGTATGCTAGCTCTTCCTCTCCTGAGGTGCTTGAAGAGGACATTCCTGATTCAGGAAGCAGCAGCAGATTAAATGATTACTTCTGCTACCGACTCTGGTCTATGATAATGGCAGGAACTGTTGATCTGAGGATATAGGAATCATGTGTGATTGAAGACATTTAAAAAAACAATTGTCAGTCCTGTCACTGTTGACTTTATGTTACATTCCAGTCTGTAATGACTCTGGACAAAGCCTCTCTCATCAGTTGTAATTGGTATCATACATTTTTATCATAAATTGTTACACTATTTACCTTCCTGAGGTATGTATTCTCATGTCATCGAAGTGAATGGAACGATTGTTAGAAAATGTATATATTATCGTGTCTCATCAAACCTTTAGACAACATTGTGAACTGAACCCTGCTTTGTGTCACTTTGAGTCACTTTGTTCTCTGAGCTTAACTCACAGAGGTCAAGCCAGTAGATGATAGGATACAAACCACAAAACAATCAGGATCAGATTGTTTCATAACAGTAATGGTTATTACAGCAACTTCACTCTTAGTTTCAACATCTGTTTCAGCTGTGAAATAGGGTGAAATATAATGTATACTCCACAAAGCAGGGTAACACTAAAATAAATGTAAGCTTCATGGAAAATGTAGCGGTACAGTTATGAGGATTCTTGCTGAAGAAAGAGAGGGGATAGTCATTAATGTTTGTGTTTTGAATCTCAATAATTCAGTCACCAATGTACAGGTTGTCCTTGGCAACCAGTGGAGCCATTGTTCTCATTTTCTGAATGAGAAGCCTTCACTCCTGTATACACCTGAAGACAAAATATTAGAAAATAGAGAATAAGAAGCGAGCGAGGGACGGATTGTGCTTAATTCTTATCTTATCAATAAGATTATGGTGCATGGGTAGCAACCACATTCAATGAGTAACTAAGCCACCTTGGGTACATTTCCATGCAGATACAATTGCAGTATGGATAAATGAATGATTTCATTACGGATGAGAAAGACGAGCGTAGTTGGAGTGTGTACAGTTGCATCTAATGTTTGGCTTATTTAATTTAGTGGATATTTGTTTTGCAATGATTGACAGCTGAAACACCTTGACTGTATGTTAACAATACAAATACACATTGTTTTTTTTTATTGAATTTCAAACCTTTACACAACGTACATCTCTCTTAAGGATTTTGGATGTGAATGGGCATCAAAAGAATAACATTAGAGGCTAAGTCAGTGTATTAGTGGTAAGTTCATTGTAGAAGTGGACACCGTTGTGCCTCTTTAAACACCTTGTAATCATTCACTCAAATGAAGTGAAAAACCAATTAGTTGGTAATAGGGCTGTCAAAATAACGCGTTCATTTCGATTAATTAATCTGAGAACAAATAACGCGTTAAAAAAAATAACGCAGATTAATCCATTCCATATTGACATTTGACCCGGAGCCGTCCTAGCCACCATTCGACTGTAAAATGAAGAAGGGAGACGAGAATGTGCTGCCTGGATCATTAATTGGAACATTTACTTATAAAAATCTTCTTCCTGCCAACCCTAGCTACCGAAATCTGGTGCCACTGATATGTCTGCGCTTCTCTCTGATGCTCTGAAACAGACGATACAGGTAACACAAACACCACTGCACGTGACGCTAGTTAACACAATACTCGACAGCAGCTAACGTTAGCCTACCGCTAGCTAGTAGCTGGATTAAACACGGTTAAAATGCTGACAGCTAACGCTAAATGGTGTAAAGTTTGACTGTTTTACTGTAGAGGATTCAACACCAGTATGTAACAATCTGCAGCTGCCGTCGGAGAAACAACACAGACGGTGCGTTCAATGAAACTGGTAAACTACAGCCTCGTGGTGCATTTGAAGTTATTGTAAATGTCCTTTTCCCATCTGGTGGTTGTTTTTGTCGTTCAACAGCATTTTACTAGTGAAATAAGTTATTGTTATCGTTATACATTATTATTAAATCATTTAATTTTGACCATATGGCCTTAGCAGTAAACAAGCCGTTCTTTAATGCCACCAACTGTTGTTTAGTACCCTTTTTTTTTTTTTTTTTTTTTTTACTTTCTTAAAAAGTATTGGTTCAGGCACCATTAATTATGTATTAATTTCGATTAATTAATCACAGAGCATGTAATTAATTAGATTAAATATTTTAATCAATTGACAGCCCTAGTTGGTAATAATGAAGGCTTCTTCTACAAACATTCATGTTTCTACAGCCAAACTATTCACACTGGTTTGGTTTCAAACTGAGCTTATTTTTGCTGTATCCTTCAACCCAAAATAAGCACACAAGCTGCAACTGCAAATAATTTCAAGTGCATCCAGGTAGCTTTTTCATGCCGTGAATTACCGTTTCAGCTCTTTGCCACATTGTCAGTAACGACAGACACATATGAATTTGTACTTCACTTTAAAACGATGGCACTGGAACAGTGATAGTTTGATGAGCATGAGGGGTCTGCATGACCCCCACTGGGAGGAACACATGAAGGACAGCTTAGCATGCCTTTCATGCGCCGCAACTCTCGCAGGATGGATCACAGTACTCCGCCTGTACCTAAAACAAGCAAGAGATACACAAGAAAAAAAGTGTGTGTGTGTGTGTGTGTGTGTGTGTGTGTGTGTGTGTGTGTTTCTGTTAACAAGAGGTTGGATCCAAGTTTTGACTTAGGAAAGGAATTCCCTCATGTGTGTCATTCTGGAAATGCAAATGATAACAGGAGTGCATATTCATAGATGGGAAAATGGAGTCCTCATCTGTCCTAACAACACTGTAGGGTGCCTTCTGTGGATTTCTTTGAGGATCTCTACACTGAGTAGGAGGGACTGTCTGGTTTGGAAGGTGGATTATACACGTTTCAAAGCTTGAGGGGAAAAAAAACGTGAATAAATAAATAATGATACAGTCTTTTCTTAAATGTATGATTAGCATGTCTTGCTTGTAGATATCTTTATACAGAGTGCTGTGCCTTCTCTGAAACCATATTGGCTCTGAGGATGACGTTTGCGGAGAGAGAAAGAGAGGAGAGACAGAGAGATTGTCAAAAAAAACACCAAAAGATGGCTACACAGAGAAACCTCAAAGTGGAAGTTGTGACTCTGGGATAGTGAGACTCAGAGGTAAGTGTTCAGGCTTGGCGCTACAAAGGGCAGTATAGTGCTTACTTTGATTGAATCAATTGCTCTGTGTAAGTAGCTGCTGGTGCCGGCCTCCCCAGGGTGACAGAGAGGTCTGCAGAGAGTGAACCAATCCAGCCATCCATGGCAAGAGAACAGGGAGGATTAACAGAGCAATGCATCATAGCTGTAGCAACCAGTGATGTGTAGCAGACTGTATTTATTGACTCATTGGCTGTATTGATTGTCTCAATTGATGAAAAGTCCAGAGACAACAGACAGACAGTGATTTATGCAAAAGAAAAAATGATGGGTCATGTTGTTATTTCATTGCATGAGTAAAGGAGCATTTCACAGCAAAACCCTGTTATTTTCATCCACCCAGTTAGTCCTGCTGATCACAATTAAACCTCTGATTACAACACATTTCCCTGCAACACAGCATCGCATTCGAATTAAGTACATACAGTAATGGCTTGGTAATTTACCTGGGCATGCATGTAGCTTTTCCTTGACAGCAAATTCTCTCTGACATTGACATTGTTCCAGCGGCAGAGGCTTATTTAACACGCCATTAATCTCTAACGACAGAAGACCGCGCCGCAGCAGATGTTTGTTAACAAACTTCTGCTCGGTCCTCTGGTGTTGTTCTTCACCCTCATTGACATGTATTACTGCAACAAGAGGAGGGTCATGAGGCAAACAGTCGAGAACTGCGAGAGTTACCTGATATTTTTTGTGCGTTTTTGTGCGACGGGAAATTGATTTTGTCAAGATGCAGAATTGTTTGATCCAAAGCTAACCCTCGATATTTGCAGTAGACAGATTCATTTGTCAAATTATGCCAAAATCACTGATACTGCACCACGTCTGAGTGCATGGTCATCAGTATGCTAATGTTTAACTAAGCAGTGAAACAATCCAATAATTGAATGATGGCCACTGTACATCAGCTCTCTTTTTGACTATGTGTGCAATTAATGAGTGCAGAGCAACCACAACAATGAGTAAATGAACACTTTGGTAAACTTAGACAAAAACAGGATTGTCAACTGGACAACTGAAAAGATGAGCACATGTCAGAAGATTATTGTACTATATGTCTTATCATTTTTCTTTCTCTTCTAAAGCAGCAGGACAATGTGGAAAGACATAATACAGAACACTGCATGGCCTTAGCTATTGAAATAGAATAGCCTTTTGTACTTGATGCTGGTGAGTGGTGTGAGGGCAACAAACTGCAAAAATGAAAGTAAAGGGAGAAGAAACAGGCGGAGTTTAGCCTTAGGGCTCATAAGGTAAGGACACTTAACTTATCGCATGCATTGCCATAGTCAACATGATTTTTCAGCTCTATGCTTTAAAAACAAAATGAATAAATCATCTCTTTTTCACAAATATAAATATATTTTATGTTTAGTATATACAATAATGATTTGCCATCATCAACAACATTAGTATCGAAGGGAGAGAAAAAGCATGTCAGTAAACTCTTGCTAATGGATACAGACACTGCAAAGACAGCCATGATTGATTGGCGCGCTCAAGCACTCTCTCTGAAGACAAAGCGAGACAATAGTAGTTTTATTGAAGAAGGCTGGTGGTGTGGCTGCGCTGTGCCATGCCGCAGTCTGCTAGTCCTGAGAGCTACGAGATTCATTGTTCCCCTCCAGCTCCCATTCAAAGTTCTGGCCAGTCATTTGGTAGAACATCATGTTAAAGGGTTTGTAGAACTTGTGCAGCCGCCGAATCACGTCCGGGTCAATTTTAGGGTGAGTTCTCCCTTTAGACTTGCCGAGGCATCTGGGAGTGCTGCTGTCCTCTGGCTTCTTCAGACACGGAAATCCTTTAGTTTTATTGAAGTAAAAGTGTTTGTCTGTGACGATCCGTTTTAGTCCCAAGAAGTCCTGCACTTTGGCCATCTCGCCCGCGGGATCCACAATGAGCCTTTCCCCGCTGACAAAATGCATTTGGGAGAGAGGGAAATACTGCATCCAGCTCTCCAAGTGGAGCGCATATATTCCTATACGCAACGCACTCCATGAAGCGTCTATAAGACCCAGCGTCCGATTCTTAAAAGCCAGGATCTCAAAGGTGGGGATCTCAGGTTTCTTGGACAAAGTTTGCGTGTAGTCTGAAATGGCTCTAGTGACAGGATTACGCACCACTATAATAAGCTTAATGTCCCTGGCCATGGAGTGGATCCGCTTTGGGGCATGGTTGGTCACAAAGTAGCTGGGCGTCTTCTCCATGGTGATCTGCCCTTCCAGCGTTGAAGGCATCAGGTCTCTGGGAACACAAACAGGGGAAGAGAGAAAAAAAAAAGCAGCTTAGCACAGTATTATCCTCAACACCTCTTACAGTGCAAATAAAATACCCAAGGACACAGCGCGAGCAAATTTGTTAAGCAGTACATTATGTGAAATTACAAGTGAAAATAACTGTTATTATCACCGGACATTATCTTGTGAAGAGAAACATACAGCTAATTACATACATGGAGTAATATGCAAGAGATAAAAGAAAGAAGATGAAACGGCAGGCAAGCAAGTATGCTCATTGCTTAATTGACTCCATCTGTGTTACTCCAGGAGCTGTTTTGGAACTTTAATAATGAGTTTGCCGCATATCATTAATACTGGGGTGCCTGGGGTATTGTTTTGTCATACATTTATTATGCATGCAAGGCTCATGCTCTGTGCAGGCAGTTTTATTTCTTATGCACATGCACTTCCCCTGCAATGGGTGCAGGCTTTTCTTCTCTGTGCTACGTTTAAGGTTATGGGCTGTTCATTGAAGGCAGCAGTGATTAATTATCAGATTCAAGGTGATAATTTGTAGTACAATAGATTAGTCCCCGACTTAAGAAATGAACCTCCGGAACAATGGAAAGCCATTTGCCAACGCCGCAAATATTATGTTTAATTTTTGTTTGTTAGGATGAGTTTTAGGATACGACAGTGCAGAGTATATCATACACACAGGAGCAAGTCTTGTTTCTACCCTTTCTATTTTAGTATCAATAATAAAGCATAGCATTTGCCTCAAGCAATTCCTCATCAAATGTTTACGCTGATGTTCATTCCAATCCGTGCTCTTTTCTTTGTTTGTAGGCTATGTGATTCAGTGCTAATTTGGTACATTAAATCCTCTGTGAGACACACTGTTTATTTTACTACTAACAAACACAAGCACAGGAGCTCCACATTATAATATAAAGTGAAAGAAAATCTGAGCATGAACACAGTTTTTCCTTCCCCAAATTAAGTCATGTTTGCTTGGAAATTAATGTATAAAAAGCCTACCCCAAAATCCAAATGATTTCTAATCTGGAGATTAACAGAGTCAGTGCAGAAGAATTCTCTATAATTCTGGGATAAAAACTATTTCCTCCTCCCTGCAATATTTTCTCCATTAGGCTGCCCTGCACCACAAACCTACAGTTGTAACGATATACTCACATCAATCATTTGCATCTTGGACATATTCTAAATTAACTGTTCTCCAGCAAAGAATCCAATTTACTCTGCAAAACATAAGAGCTGTTATGCACATATCGACCACCCTCTCACACACACACACACACACACACACACACACACACACACACACACACACACACACACACACACACACACACTCTCACATGGATACTGGGCTGAAAGTATCACAAGTGGCCTGGTAATTGCATCTCAGTAAGAGTATTGCCTTCCTGATGGGTAATTTCCCTCAGGATTATGTTTGTCTCTTGACAGCACAGAACTGTGGTTACTTCTGGGCCTGTAATGGGATATTTAACATATCTATTGATAGCATAGTGACCAGAAAGAGTATTAGTTTTCATTATATTCCATCACTTTCCACACTTCCTCTCTTACAGTAATGAATGGCTAAAGATTTTTGTAACCTTTCAAGGACTTCAACTCTGTCTACCATCTAACTCAACTCCAGAGTAGACCAGGTGGTCCAAGGGTGCAACATGCCATGTATGGCAATAAAAAAAGCTCAGATATACCACAGCAAATCACCTTGAAACAACCGATATCCTACTGTATGGACCTGAGCTGCAGTGTCTCACACTGGTTATGTGCTTTGCATCTATGGAGCATATCCAATTGACAGGACGTATGTACAATGTTCAAGGTTACCTTTTTGAAGGCGTGCACATAACAAGCTATTGTCCTCATGGGCTTAACGCTAATCATCATGCATTTAATTATACAACAATGGAAACTGCTCAAGCCAAAACGTTACGTTATATGTTACAGAGGCTCCACTTTGATCGGGAATCAGTCATGGATCATGTACATCTAAAATGTCAGTGGGACCACGAGGCGGGACGGAAATCAAAATGCTGATAAACAAGCTAATTTCTCGGTGTGCATGGCAAATGACTCCTCTGGCCTTGCAGTCTAGTGGAACTGGAGTAAACAACAGCAAACTGTTAACTCCTGCTTCTTCTTTCTCCGCATCAGCTGCTCAGCTCAACACAGGTCATTCAGATAGGTAGGTAAATAAAATCCATAGCGCTATAGAGGCCCTGCGAACCATCTGCTGTTTACTGCCTTAGACCGATGACATACCACATAACATTTATTTTCCTGCATTTCAAAACAAGCCCATAGCTTTATTTACATAGGAAACATAAGTGTGAAGATAAAGGCGCCTCTACTTAGAGCATGGAGTAACTTTTAATGATCTCTACAGTGAGAGGCATGCAGGAGAATTACTTGGTTGTGTTGAGAGATAAAGTGGATGCAAGTAAATAATACAGACAGACTAATAGCAGCTCATGCAGAATATGACTCTGATACTACAAAATACAGAACATAGTTGAGAGTCATTCAATTTCCTTGGAAAACAGCTGAATGCAGTCTCATTACTGCATTCTCTAAAAAAAATAAAATAAAAATAATAATCCCTTGCAACCAGATCCATTAAATGTCACTAAAACATTATCCAAGTCAGACAAATAAATAATAAAGCAGAACATCAACCTTTAAAACTACACTTCTCTAGTTATTTTGAGATCCTGTACTATAGCTTCGGAAAGAAATCCGTTTTACACCCATTCCACATGAAATTCAGATCCGGAAGATGCCCAGTCGTCTCTCTCGTGCAGTTCATCAAATCACAGCAAATCTTTGTATTTGTTAGGACAGAAACTAATCTTCGCAGATAATCACAGCTCTTCATGCCTTAACGCCCACTGCAAAAGTGCTCTGGAACATGGCCCAGCATTTAACTCAATGTTTCATTATGTTTAGTCAAACTAGTGTACGGGGAATATTTCAATGCATGATGAGGTGAGGGATCACGCTAATTTAAATTCCCAGATACTAATAGGTCCAAGCTGTTTCTGGAGGACGAGAGTTTCTCCAGAGAAGCTGAGTTGTTTCTAATAAACTCTGGCAGAGAAATAAAAGCTCCCCCAGTCTCTCATTTGGATTGATCAGGGCTTTGCTGCAGAGTATCAATCCGCCAAGCTTTCTCCATGTCATGTCAAATACAATCAATTATTCTAAAGGAGTCCACTCATAATAAGCTCCTGAGTCTTTGGAGAGCACATTTTGGAGACGGTGCCAGTGATGTGGGCAGACTACTCTGATCCACTAAATAATTCCTACAAATAATTATATTGAGGTGTGAATTATACAGCAGAAATGTCTTTTTTTTGTTTTCTGTAAATATTGAGACAGAAAATAATCCCTCTGTTAGGACGGTAATTTGCCCTGTGCACAAGAAACATATTTTAATCACGTTTTATAAAAGAAATGATGAAAGATAAAAGCTAACAGTCTCTGTAGAAATATTTTCTCAGTGAACCAGCACCCTAACTGTCAGCGCAGGCAGACAATAAAAAAGGATAACAAAAGGCATTTGTACTGAGGTGTTACTCCGAGTCTGATTTCAAATATCAATCGAGGGTGTAAGCGGCTATTCATCAACGACAGTCAGTCAGGACATTTGCAGTGAGTGATACTGTGGTCAGTTTGCAATGAATAATACCATTATTACACCCTGAGTGACATGTTAGTGATTACAGCAATACAAAAAACAGAGACATTGGTTTAGTGAGAGGTGGAGAAAAAAAAAGAAAATGGTTGGTCGGTCAAATGAGTCATTCTTCACTCGGCTCTCGACAAGTGGATGCGTACATGTTTGGCACACATGAAAAATAAGCCTACAGGCCAGAGCAGAAGATCTTAGTGGGTCTGTTGGAGTGGGAGGCATTGTTTTGTCAAGGTTAAGGTGCAGTTTTAAGGAGGAAAACAAATACAGAGTATGCTGCCATTCTCTGTGATCAGATCAGGCTCAAGTAATGGTGGAGAGTTTGGTTTGTTTTTGTTTTTCTCAACCCAAATCTGACTTTTTCACCTGAGTGTAGTGGAAGGATCCTTTGCTTGCCTTAAAGCTATTCACTGGATCTAGTTATGTAATAATATACATACTGTAGATACTCCATGCATTTGCAGTACCATATGACTATAATCTTTATAGTAGATTCTTAACGGGGCAACATATTTCATCATATCTTTTCTTGTATTCACATTCTTTAATTTAAACATTGGATCTGAATGAAGCTCTGGTGGAAACTACAAATGCAGCCTCACCCCGACGCTCCTTATTCACGCCTATTACTTGTCCATATTCTTTAACCAATACTTCTTTTTATTCTTAACAAATGTTTTCCCAAACCAATCTGTTTCTTTGCTTTGCACTGTTGCTTCTGTGCACCGATCAGGATTTAGCATAATCTCAATCTAATGCCATGTTGGCGGGTTGTTTGATCACTCTCAATCAAATCAGATAAAACCATGTCAAAACAGTCCTAATGAAGCTGATTAGCTGAGTTTAATTCTTAATAAATAGTGTGTTTGCTTATTTAGTCAATACAATTGATTGTTATAAAGAAATACTTCAGATTTGAAACCAAATGTTTAGCTTTAATTGAATCAACACAGTTATTCATTTGCCACGGACAGGCTCTTCTAAAATCATTGAAGCAATCTCCCCTAACTGTTCAACACACGTGATTAAAGCCTACAGTATATGGTGATCACCACCTCAAGTGCCCGGGACCTTGATGGATCACAAACTACATGGATTTAAGGCAAATTATGTTGTCATAATTAAATAAATCTACATAATTGATGTTGCTGTCTATAAGTAAAGTTAGTTTAAGTGACAAGTAAACCATGTCTGTTGAATGACAAGAACAATAAAACAGGGTGACTTATTAAAACACAACACAACCTCCCCACTCTAAATAAGCCAATTATACTTGTACTTCTGCAGGACTGTGGGCTTCAACAGAATAGTTGAGGACAGAAGTGACAGCTGGTCCTGATCAAAACCTTATTCCCAGCTCTCTTCCTAAGATTCCCTAAAGACCGTCCCACTTCCAACAGTGGGCAAGCCAGGTACTTCTCTCCCCACATCACCAGACTGCAGCGCTGAGATCTGAAGCTGTGTTCAGATGCCCTTTGGACATAAAACATCATGAAATAAAGAGTGGCGACAAGGGAAAATATAGGGATGTTTGGGATGCTGTAGCACCCTGCATCATTTGTCCATAACAGTGTATATGAGCTGGAAAATTAGTTTATTTTTAACTGTCTTAAAGTCGTGGGAGAAAATGGAAGCAATCTTATCTCACATCACAAACTCAGAGGATATTGCTTTTTTTTCAACGTCCGTGTCTAGTTTTAACATTACTGGCTATAAAAAGGCACTGATGTCTCCTTAAAAGCCTAGAAATAAATGTATAGTACAAACCCTAAACCAAAAATAAAATTCTTACATAATGGCTCATCTGTGCTGGCTCAACAACAATCTGCCACTCGTCTGAAAGATGATTTTCTTTTTTGAATGTTCTTTGTTTGTTTATTTTTCTTTGGATGAGCTAATAAGAGCTCATTCAATTTGATCACAACTGCCCTCAATATTCAATGTTATTGATGTTGCCACTACAAAAACAAGCAGTCGTGATGTGCTGGTCCCCATTTTGCAGTGGCAGCAAACACACCCATGGAAGAAATGTCAGTGTCATTTATTGATTTACTCTATTTGGAACACAGAGAGAAAACTACTGCCTGAAACAGAACATATATACTAGTATGTTCAATATATGCACAGGTTAACAATATCAACAGGCCATTTAATAGAAAACAACAGTTACCTTTTCTTCAACTTTTTTTTAAAATTACAGTTAAGACTTTTTCTATATTAAATACATTATGTTTCATTCATCCCTACATCTTCCATACAGCATAAACCCTCTCAAAATGTGTATTAGCACAAAGAAAAGCATAAAACGGCCAACAGTAATTGGAAGTCACACCTGAATACGTCAGAGTCAAAGGCTAACATTTACATCCTGGAAATGTTGCAGATCCAGCTCAGTTAAGCAGAACCAATTAATATGACAGTTTGAATATGATAAATTTCCTTGTCTGAGAAAAATAGCTGGCACTTTAGGATGCAATCATTTCACTGAAGCTGACCGCAGAGAAAACTCTGCACTGCCTAGCCGCATAGTTTTTACATGTTTTTCCCTGAAATGGTCATTCTTGCTCATTCAGTACATGACATTCCCACGAGACTTTATAAAACACTATTGCGATGCCCGTTTGGAGCGTGTGCCTGTTCGGAGGCCAATGGCTTGGTTCCCAGTATTTTGTTTTCCACAGCTTTACTGTGTAAATTCTCACATACAACGTGTCACAAAATGCAGTTATAAAACCCTATTTCCCAGTATTGCTGCTTGCAGCGATGTCGGGTGGCGTGCCTGTTCAAAGCATTCTCGAGAACAGCTGATCCGATGGTAAATGGTAAATGGACTGGCAATGGAGATGGAATTTATATAGCACCTTTCTACCTTAC
The DNA here is from genome assembly GCF_031162955.1 of Sander vitreus. Classification (NCBI taxonomy): domain Eukaryota; kingdom Metazoa; phylum Chordata; class Actinopteri; order Perciformes; family Percidae; genus Sander; species Sander vitreus. The sequence continues at coordinate 14,759,432 of NC_135869.1, forward strand.
CGGACAAAGCGCTTTACAGTTTGGCTCATATTCACCCAATTCCCATACACCGATGGTGGAGGAGCTGCCAAGCAATTGAGGCTGGCCCTCTACATGGCGTGCCCGTAGGCTCGTCACTTCTCCTCAGTCAGAAGTGAGTGACAGAGAGAGGTGAATGTTGCGGCTGCAAGGGCGAAATACCTTGCACCTACTGGCGTATCTCTTCTACAGAAAGCAGCTAGATTTGTCGCTAGTCGCTTTTTTTAAACCCGCCCCCGCTGCTGTACAGAGGCTCGTAGCCTCTCCGTTTGTAGCAGAGCCGCTGACCTGCAATCAGCCGCCTAGGGATGTAGCGCATGCCGGAGACACAGACACAGACACGCACACGCACACACACACACACACACACACACACACACACACACACACACACACACACACACACACACACACACACACAGAGAGGTTCCTCTATTTATGGTTAGATATTTGTATTAAGTGGGTTCATATGAGATGATTGTCCAACAGTATATGTAAAATTATGAAATGTACCTCGAAATGAGAGAATTTCTGGCTATTTCCGATCAACCCTGTGCACCAAGCTTTCAGTGATACTACATCTGATAAGATGACAAGATTGAAAGGGCATCAATAATTACTGTGGATAAACAAGTGACTACAGAAGATAAAAACAGTTTCCATCAGAGCTAGGCCATATGGCTGAAGCCATCATCAGAAACAAATGGAATAAAACCGGTTATTAAATACATCAAATTAAACAGCATCTGTGTCTGATTTCGTTTAATAGAGAGCACAAATGATTTCTGTTTGATTTTGAATACTGTTGGATACATGACTATAGCTGGATGTTGCCCTAAGGTATGTTGAACTTAGTGTAGAGAAATCTTAAAGGAAAGAGGGGTTGTCTGTCTTTCCTCCCCTCACCTTTTTTCATATCCAATAGGTTATTTTTTGGCAGCACTATCAGTTCAACACCTGGACATGAACTTTTCCAGGAAATTACCTATCACAGTCATTTCTTTCTCCATTTTTTCCAATTCATTATGGAGCTGTAGGTCAGTGTGACACCACGAAGGAGGAGGCTGCACAAACTCTTTCCATTCTCTGTGCGAGATATTAGAGCATATATCCAGTAATACAGACATAACTTGATTCTGAGAATTCTGCAGTTTTCTCCTTTTATAGAAATTTAAGGTAACTCACAAAATGTCAGGAGGAATATCAGGGAATAATTATGGCAGGCAAACTTGTTACTTTTGCCATTTCTGAAATTGCAAAAATTGGTACTGTGTGCCATAAAACAGGTTTTATGGCACACAGTACCAATTTTTGCACATTGGAGAATGTCAGCCTCAGTGTCTGCCCAGAGAACAGCAATACATGTATTACCGCTGGTCTACATATTTTATCAACCTTTAAAGGAACACGCCCACTTATTGGGACGTTGAATGGGTATTGATCCTAATATTTAAATGAGTAAAAAAATGTAATTTCTAAATGTATATGCAAAGTGTCAGCATTTTCCAGCTGCAACTGGTCAGCAACTATATGTGTTAAACGGAAATGACCTTCTCTTGAGGAGAGACTGTTCTAGTGGGTGAGTGTGGCAGCCTGCTGCTGTGTGTGATTTTAGATCACCATAATATTTATGATCCTATGCTGCTTTGTAAACACTGTATATCATTTTAAACATGGTGTGAATCGTGTGTGATAAGTTACTGTATAGCATGGTGATACTGGCAGTAAATTGTCAGACTGTTTTTCCTGTAATGGCATCCTCACTAATCACAGTAGGTGATTGTTAAGCCTTTCAAATCTAGGCTCCAGATACATATGTAATATATAGGTATATGTTTATACTCCCACATATGTGTGCTTGAGAATGTGTCCTACTTTAGTCTACACATGGAAAGCCTCTAAGATTTTGCTTCCAACAGACAAGAAGAGAGAGGAGCCATGAAGTACATCTATAACTTTAGTATGTGAGATTTACCAGGTCCCTGTCTGTATTTCTGTGTCCAAACCTATCTCACATAGTTTAATACACACAAAATGGACAGTGGTATGTTGTGTCCCGCAGTCACCTCTTAAATACCAATCAAACACTGTGGTACAAGTTAAATTCTTTCTAGCTGCTGTGGCAGGTTGGCCCACCTGGGTACTCGCTGTAAAATACTGATGTTGGCTGTAGCGATTATAGAAAGAATGGATGGGATGGAAATTGGTCATCAGTTGATATGGAGGAAGGCTAAATTGTGGTCAAGCTAACATTGGATGGTTATCAGTGCCAATTTTAAAATCCCTATGAGCTTCTTGAATTCAGGATTTGTTAGTTTGTAAACACCAGGACATAAACTGATCTTTCACTGCATGTATTTTCGCCTTGTTTTATATTCAAAAGATCTTTAAATGAAAGTCATCTGACAAGACACTTAACATTTCTCCTTCCCAAACAACGAGAACAACAAATCTGATCAGCTAAGTAGTTAGCATAGCTCCCACCTTTTAAAAACAACATAAATCTATGTTTTTTTGTTTCAAAAACTGCACAGAAACAACCACAGATTATTCCCATTAACTGGTGCAGGATAGCCCCAGTCTTCTGAGGACAAAAACCCTTTGGACAAAAAATCCTTTTGGATGTTGTGCATCCAAAAGCACAATATTTATCTTATTGCCTCCTGGATGTTCTGCATTCATAAAGCTGTGGGCAATCTGCTAGAAAAGTGTTGCTGCCTACACATGCCACTCATAAGATTTCACTTTAATTTTAAAGCACGGAACTCATAGTAAAAGTACTTTTACTGAGAACTCAATCCATAAAAGAAAGGTTTGTTGATGTATTGACTAATTTGAAGGATGGGGGCGTTAATGAAAATACTGTAATGCACAGTGAAGTGTTTGCATTGTAAATGATAAAGTAAAAGTAAAAAAAAACAAAGGTCCAAGGCACTCTTCTTGCAAAAAAGTTCAAAAGCCTTAATTTAGATGTCTATGTTATATTGAAATTGTTAGTACATTAAAAATAGAGCTGGGTAGCAACCCCCCGGTAACGGCACAAACAGCCTTCTTCAGGGTGTAATAAAGTAAAAGTCCTTAGATGTGTGATCAGAAGAACCTGCAAGCCAGACTGCACTTGAAAATGACTAAACCACCCAGCAGTTCACATACTGACAGACATTTACTAAAAAAACTATAGCTCTTTCTGGTAATCTCCGTTTCAACTACTTCCCATCATTAACCACCACTTATAAACCTTTTGTTGTGGCTGTTTCTCTATTGCGCTGAGAATCCTGAGCATCACTATGTATTATTATTAATAATATAATTAACAATATTAACACCCTTGAATCCTTGGTGTGGGTGAGTGCACTGAGCTTTACACACACACACACACACACACACACACACACACACACACACACACACACACAGACACTAGTAGGTGTGACATGAGTGATAATTCATTTTATTATCAGTGTTTCATCAGAACAGCTGGAACAGCTGTTGAAAATGAATTACAAGTGAAAGGTTTGAAAAATATAGTTTCTGAACAAGGATTTATGGCAATTTAGTTGTTTAGTGAACTGAGCTGCTAAATGTCAATTTACTGCAGTAGTGAAAAATGTTGCTAAAGCTGTCATAATGTTGCTTTGATTCAGCAAAGTCATGTCTGAGATGATAACGTGTACAATAAATGAAATGTGAATAAATGATTATTGCTTGAATTCTTTTACAGCTTCAACGTCTGATTTTAGACATTCATTAGAAAGTGCAGTGCAGTAACAATTAGGTCTCTTACCAAAACATATATAGATATTTTAAAAGTTATTTTATGTCACTGTGATCTAAATTTGTGTCAGGCTTAAAGGGAGGCAGAGCTGTTCATACTGTAACATCTGGATGCATGAAAATAGGCTGCTAAGAATGTTATAATCATGCAGACAAGGCCTAAGCTGCTCCATTACGGGCTAAGCTGACCTATCAGTGGGGCTTTTGCTAATCCAAATTGTGCTTTAGCTGGCAGAGATTGCTCAATTCAGACGGTCTGCTGGGAGAAAAAAAGAAGCTAAAATAGTTCACCTGCCATGTGAACTGCTATCATTTATAAGATCTTTATCTCTCAGTATCATATGTGCACAAACTCTCAGCTATTGAAAAGCTCATTTTCAATAGCTCCGGTGGATTTTCTATTTGCTTACCAAATAAATGCCAGCTATGACCAGTCCGGTATGCCTTAAGCGTGCTTTCATTCGACACAAGCTTAACAGCCCCAGCTGCCATACTTACATCATGCTCAAATGTCCTGAGTGACAGTTATATTTACAACTTGCAGACGGGGGCAAGCACAGAAAAAAAGATTTACTGTGTTTACTTGTAGAACAAGAGTGTTTTCTCTATCTGACGAAAAGCTCTTCATTTTTGGGAATGCACAGTTTGGCATCCTTGAATAATTTTGGTTTTATATTTTTACTGTGACTTTTGTACTGAGGCCAGACACTAGGTTAGCTGTTTTATTCAGAAGCTGGTATGACTACAGCTAATACCAGCAGCTCACAGTTGGCTCCATAGATACACTGTGTTAGCCAGGCTGACATGACACAGGGGAAATTAATTTGCTACAGCCATATAATGGTTGGTTATTTAATCACTGTAAGATTTAATTTAACACCTTAACGGCAACGGGCTGCTTCTCCGCCTGGAGTTTCTTACCTGCAAAAGACTTAAGGGATTAGAGACAGTATAAAAAGGACCGAACTGTCAGGAAAAATACATGAAAATAGTGACTAAACAACCACTCAATTAAGTGCTTCTCAGGATCAAAGCATAGAAAGCACCTTCCTACTTCCACTAACTCAAAGACTTGCGACCATAAGATTGGGCAAACGCCAACCATCTCAAATGACTGCACAGGAAGCCTCTGCAGGACCTCTAACCTGTTTATTACATCTGTTCCGCATTATTTCTGCTGGTTACAGCCTCAAACCAACAGAAAAGATATTATTTATCTTTGGGAAAATGGACAGACAAACACCTCGACTGTGAAATGGCTGTTGCAAGCCACTGAACATCACCCATGGTTTTCAATACTCGAGATGGAAGGAGACATGAGGATGTAATCCTTGAAAGAATCTCAGTGTAGTCCTCAGCCCTTTATTTGGGCACTTCCCGTAACACCGCCCCCCCCACCACCACCACCACCACCGTACAAACCCTTAATCTCCTAAACAGAGGTAGTTTAACACGTGAAGCAAATCTGCCATAAACACAATCACAAATGCAGGATAATGTTTTAGAGATACACAGATTAACTTGTGTAATCCAGGCTGCCAAAGGGAGAGTTTAAAGAGAAATGTGTCAAATGTTTATAGATAGAATATAACCAAATTGTAAACTTTAATCTCTAAAGACTTTTATCTATTGTTATCCTCACATGTTCTGCTATATTCTGGGAGTATAGGGATGATCAGTTACAATTCAATTACATAGCAATGAAGTAAGTAACCTGAATAAAATGTATTTTTACAAAATGAAACAATTTAATACTACTACTTTTTATTCATCTTTAAACTGCAGAAATGTAAATGGTTTTAAGTATATTATAGTTTCAATCAGCACAAAATACAAAATACTTATTTGAATAAATGTCAATGATAAAAGAAAATCCAGAAAGCTAAAACTAAATTCAGTAAATTAGGTCATCTTCATCCAAATGTTTTTTTCAAGCAATTTCATGTTAAAGCTTCATTGTCACACAGCAATTTGCAATTAATTCAAAAGACAAGTGTGTTAAACACAAAAATATGTCTGCTGCCCTAAAAACAGAAAATAGAAGTTATTCTGTTGGGAGTTGTGCAGCCACTTACATGCTGCTGTATTAAATGCAAAGTGATAAAAACTGCAGCTTCAATTATCATGTAGTCGGAGCACAGACTAACCTGTTGTTACAGACATTTTAAATATCCTCTGATGTTGGTTTCATTTTCTGTGCTATTTTTAAATGAAAAACAATGTCCATTATTTAAATGTTTAATGTGCGGCCGTGGGATTTACATAATGACATGGTTTTGTGAGTATGACAATTTATGTTTTGGTATTCTGCATAGAGCATTTGGGAGAGGGCATGGAGGGAGAAAAGAATGAATTTCAAAACATATCCAGTAATTAACTCCTTAGCTGGAGCAGTCACACTTGATTGCTCCGACAAACTGCTTTGAGCATCATGAGGTCACATTTTCTCTGACAGCAAGTGAGCAAAATAAAACTAAAACAACAGCTGTGTTTCTTGAGATGTTTTGTCTGAAGGCAGCACTGATAGATGAGACCAGACACAATTCTGGTCCAAATGATAGCCTGTTGTGCCACATGATACAATTTATTGGCTCATAAATGGCATGTGGGCCATCACCCTGTATGTTTCACCATTCCTTTATAGTCAGAGGCAGCCCAAATAAAACTAACGGCTACGGTTTGCTTATAGCATCATGGAAACCATTAGCTTTCCGTGTAACATATGTTTCATTCTTAGAAAAACCACGCAGCATGCTGCAGCTGCACCACATGTGGCAATCCATACTGCACCTCACCCTGCTCAACAATGCCACTGGTTGCCTCTAAGCACATACACCTAAACAGTATATCTTAGCAGTTTCCTCTGGTTGGAGGATGACATTTAATTCTGAAAAAAAAGGTATAAGCCATGTTAGTTATTCCCAACTTATGGTAATGGTATACATCATTCTTCACCAAATCTGTGCCATAGCTTGGCTTTTATTTTATCCCCCAAAGAAAACTTGCTGAATGGATAATGCAGTGAGAGACATACTGTGTTCCACACCATCCCCATACACATACTTTTACTGATAAATGCATATTTGTTGAGCCCAAGTTTCTGTTTCCCTTGTACCATGTTTGCCAGTATTTACTGTGTTAAAATGTAAATGAATACAGTAGTTTGTTCCTGCACAAACAAACAAATTCCTGTACATTTATTGCATCTGAGTCCTTACTGAAGAGGGGTATGGCTCTGATTTCATTTTCTGATGGAGTACATCTCAGAAGTCTACCTGATTAAAACCTGGTAAATTATAAAGCTATAATAAACTTCATTACTGCATAGTTTTATATGTTGACAGATGTGCATTCATTTTCTGCAAACATATTGCTGACCATGAAAATCCATTATCAATAACCAACACTCAAAGCAGGAATGCTTCCACTATCATTGGATAAATGAGTTAAAGCAAATTACCCATATGGGCGGAGTAGCATATTTAATTACTTGTGGAACCTGCTCTGCTATCTCTAGCTGTCTGCATTTCACATCAGTATTCAATTAAGCACAGTGATCAGATGATTTGGGAGAGCAAACTGCATTGCGGCTTTTTTAGTGCTTCTCCCGCTGTAACACGAGAATCTTACACTGCAGGTATGTTACTAAGACAAGCATTTTTTCGATTGAATGTGGTCCTATGGCTACTTGTACCCACGTGTAAAAATGGCATTTTCAATAGCACATGGCAATGTCAGTGTTATTGTGACTTTCTACAGAGGCAAACTTTAAACTGTTTTATCTTTGTCAGTGCCCACATTTCCTAGTGAGGCAGTGAGTTCTGTGGTACAATACATCATTAACCACTGTGAGCCCTTTACTGATTTAGCATCCACGAAAAACAAGTCTTTTGTGGGAACACCAGTGCAGCTGACCAATTCTTGAACTCTCCATGTTGCTCTGCAGTGGACCCTCTCCTCATATAAAAGAAATGCTCCGGTCATTTGAAGAATATAATTTCACTATCAATCCACTTTCATAAATTGAATCGGACAACGGGTGTGTTATACAATAAATTAATTGCCTAATGACTTTTGCACATACAAGCAATATATTCTCATGATAGCAGTGATAGAATAGAGGGCTTCTGAAAGGCTTATGTTTTACTCGAGAGCTTACAAAAGGAGTCAACAAGAGCACTTTGTAGCTCCCTGTTAACAGACGTGTCTTGTAATCTTGTAATGGAAGTTTAGATATAATTCACAAAACTGTGAATTTATATTTTCTACGATAAGGCTTTCTTTAGGCAATAAATGTGCAAGGACGTAGTGTAAATGGGGCTCTGGTGTGCAGGTGAGGGCAGGAAATACAGCTGCTATTTTATTTAGTGTGCATGTTTTCTCAGGAAACGGTTGCCTGTAAGATGGTTGTTTGTGTTATTTTCATAATTTTTAGAATCAGAATCAGAAAAAAATACCGGTATTTCCATCTTATTTCCTGAACCACAGGATATGACAATAATGTTTTCCAGTAAATGATGTGTGTTAGATTTTCTAAACATAAATACAGTTACAGTAAGTTGAGCAAAATCCAACCTATTCACACTGCCTGCACAGTTCAAGGCCAATACCTTCTGCTTAGGAAGTTTGGTATTTTATATACTATGTATATTGCTTCATGAAAATGTTGGACTTTACCCTCCACCCACTTCTAAAATCCTTTGGCAAAGTGTATCTGCACACTGTTATTTGTATTTGGTCTGGGGTGTTTTTTTTATGGTTTAGGCTTGGCTACTTAGTTCCAATTAAGAAAACATGTAATGGTACAGCATACAAATGTTCCATGAATAAATGATTTTTGGAGTTTTGGTGTGAAAGAACTTGACTGGCCCATTCAACACCTTTGGGATGAACTCAAACACCAACTGTGAGTCAGACCCATCACCCAACAACAGTGGTGGACCTGAAATCCCTGCAGCAGAACCTTGTAGAAAGATATCCAGAAGAGCAGGGGCTGTTGTAGCAGCAGATAAATGCCTGTGATTTTGGAATGAAAGGTTCAACAATCACATAGCCTACAGGTGTAATATTTTCATACTTTTGGCCTTGCATCTTTAAAATATAAAAAGCAACAGGCAGTATTTTGAAATATATTCCAATATGTTCTTCATGGCGCCCAGGGGCGTAGCACAATATTCTGGGACCTTAGAGAGTGGCCCCTCCCCGTATCCACAGCTATTCATTCTAGCATCTTTTAAGGCCCTCACATTAGGGCCCTGGGTACTCAGTCCCCTTCCCCCCCAGCCTGACACCCCTGATGGAAATATCAAACTGTTGGCCTCTCCCAGCACTTGTATCTTGAAGAAATGATGAAACTAAGAGTGGTTTAAACAGGGATAATCTCAGATGAGCTGGAATGGGTATAGAGTTATTAATGTTTTTAATGGACAGTTTTTATATGTGAGCATAACGGTTAAAAGCCTGATGGAAATAATTTTCTCCTCAATTAATCCTCTGCTTGGTTGTTCCCATGATCACATTTCAAATGTACGTTTTGAAGTCAACAGGCACTACTAATCTTTACAAACCCGGCTGAAAGTTGTGTGCAAAACCTTTCAGCGATTTGCATGATTCATGTTAACATTCACACACACACTCGGAAGTATGTCTAATGTGCTGTTGGTTTTTCCACTTGTAACAAGCTCAGGAAGCGTTGCTGCTGCTTGTCTGGGGGGGACATCTGTGAGCCAGGAGAATTTCAGGGCATATTATGAGAAACAATATTATCACGAGGTTCACCTGATGATTGCCTCATTATAAATGGTCTCCACATTGACTTTTACCTCAGCGAGACAGAAGGCTATTAAAAGATGCTTTATTCTCTGTCTGGATGTTCATTATTTCTCACAGCTAAGGATGCTGACATCTCAAACAAAAACCTTGAAGTGACCAGCCTCAGGCCTGTCAGGGGGAGTTAAGATAAGCCTCATATGCATTCATTTAAATGACTAAGAATCATGAGGTACCATCATGATAATGCCATTTTTCATAAAAATGTTTTTTACACATTGCGTCTGTTAAACTTCGTCCAACCTGATAGCAAAGAGGAAGAAACAAAGGTCTTTACAGCTGCTTCAGGCATTTCTGGGACAGAGTGATGGAGTCTGAGAAAAAAAAAATATATAATTTATATATAATAAATATATTATTGATAAAGATATGGTACCAGTCCCATTTGGACAGCTCCATATTCATGATGACTTCATGTGCAGCTTGTGACAAGCACAACCAATGTCATGACCACGTTGTTAGACATTCCCAATAAAGCCTGTAATTATTCATGTTGCTTAAGTGCTCCAAAGTAGAGAAAGTCTTTGGTTTGACTCACTTACTAAGAGAAGAAAGAAATTGAGCTTGCTTTCTTCTCAGTGCAGTTTGAATCCCTATTTAGCACTGGCAAACACAAAAGGTCTTTAAAGGGATGAGGTGTTAACGTGGGGAAAAGACTTCTTGCTTTATGACGTTCTGTAATTGCTTGTAGGTAATTAAAATGTTTAAGTAGTGTATTTGTATACCTTAAAGGTTAATTCTGTGATCCTGCTCTGTTTTGTTAATGTCCCTGACATGCTGGTAATCAAACTAGACACTTATGTTGATTTGATTAATATTTAGCAATATAGTGCACCCATGATATTTCACAGAGCAGATGTTCAGTGCACCACGGGCAAGTTAAAAAGAAGCTGTTAAAACAAATATGAAGGAGCTAATCTATATACACTGCATATTTACAGATTTAATATTCAGATACATTGGATATCATGAATTATCCACCTTTGAAGAAGTAATAGTCATAATAGCAGTTTCTACATGCAGTCTGTTAAACTACAGTATCATCCCAAAGAGGAGGGCAACAATATTAGTAAATAAAAAGCTCATATGCACTTGATGGTTACTGAGGAACTGAAGCGGCAGACGATGGCAGCTGAGCGGACAGTTGAGTAAGGTAAGGATACCACTGGCGACACCCATGCAGCTGGGAAGGGGACCTCTTTGGCGGGCACGAGTCTGCTGACTCAGTCCCCGAAGACGGTTCCCTTGCCGGCCCTCCCTCCTGCCCGTTGGGCGGACTGGAGCTCGTAACGGCGGAGAACTATGGAGCCCTGCTACGGCGATTGTCCAGTGGCTTTCTCCTCTTTCTCTCCTCCGCAGCGGGCGGGCTCCCTGCCCACCGCTAAGGTTCTTGTTCTCGACCTGTGTGAATGCCGAGGAGCATTCCCCTAACCCGGGAGATGGATGGCGCAGTTTTTATTCCCGTTACTTCTGTCTGAATGAGACCCTTCTCGACCTGTCTCAATTTGACCGGTGCATTATGAAGCTCCCATTCCACATGCTGACGATCAGACACGTGTTGGAATGTGTGCGCCACCACTAATGGTTCACTTCCGTGGATCTGAGTGACGCGTATTTTCCACCTTCTCCAAATGCGTGGAGACAGCGTTACAGCCGTTACGCACAAAAGGGATCAAAGTCCTTTTTTATTGGACGATTTAATCATTATGGCTCCTTCCCAGGAGAGGGCTGCGCTCCACACAATGGAGTTCGCGCAGTACCTACAGTCACTGAGCCTTGCCATAAACTGGCAAAAGAGCCCGCTGGTCCCCTCACAGACAACCACTATGGGAGCCAAACTGTCAGCGCCAAGGATGGACGCACTAAGCTCTCTGTTGTCACGCATCACGCCTCACACGACAGTGTCGGCACTGGCTGTGATGCGTCTCCCAGGCATGATGTCTGCGAGTCACGTGGTGGTTCCTCTGGGTCTCCTCCACATGGGAAAGATTCAGAGATGGTCCGGTTGAATGCACTTAGACCCGATACGGCACAAGCGGCTTATGCTGTCCATCCCTCTCTACAGTTGGACCTGGCATATTGGGGAAACCTCCGGACTCTGTCATCCGGTTTTCCCCTGGGGAGAGTGACGTCATACACATTACGGTGTACACAGACGCGTCTCTCACCGGCTAGAGAGGCATGTGCGAATCGCAGGTGGTAGGGGGGGAAATGACCAGTTTCCCCTCTTCCCCACATAAACTGCCTGGAGCTGTCCACGGTGCTGAAAGTGTTGCAACATTCGCCCAAGTGGTGGCAGAGAGGTGTGTAATTGTCAGAACAGACAACATGACTGAGACGATGTAGATAAACCGTCAAGGTGGCGTGCGCTCGGCTCGGCTGTTGCAGATAGCCATGAGCCTTCTATTGTGGGCAAACAGTCACCTGCTGTCACACAGGACGCTGTCACTGACAACAGCGCTCCTCCTCGGCTTCGACGTCGGCTAAGAGGGGGAAGGATTTATGCGCGCTGGCGGTTTCATCATCCTGCCTCTCCTTTCGAGGGGACGGGAGTGTGGCCACTTTACAGGCCAAATCCATCATTACACCAACATTTTTAACATGCCTTTTCGGGCGAGGGAGTTTTTCCCTCCGCTTCATAACAACGACGTGGAGGAGGCGTCTCACTGACTTGCCCGGTGCCCACATTATTCCAGAATGTTTTACGCACGGCAGACATCAGACGAACACAGCGGCTGTTAGCTCCCTACAGAGAATGCCCACAGGGTGCGGCTCTTTCAGAGCAGCGTCTGTCTCATTGACTGGGTGAAGCTATCACCCAGGTCTATAGCGCGGACAATTAGTCTATGTTCTGCTTGTGGACCTTGTGTCACGGGTGGCATTGACTACATCAGCTTTGCCCTAACCCAATAGCGACAGCCCTTAGAGGGCGAAGCCTATACGAAATAGAACGATTGTTACATATTGTAACTCCAGATTCTATGAGTATAGGCGTAGCCCTCTAAGGTTCGGGCCACTTGCCCCACTAACATTGGCTGAAGAAAAATGGTGAAGTTGGGAGCAGATCTCTGGTCGCGCCACTGTAATATACAGTATCTGCGGACGTAAGAGAGGCCCGTGCGGGGCACAGCGCGCGAAAGAAATCTTTTGCGCATGCGCGAAGGGATTAACCCAGTAGTGACAGCCCTTAGAGGGCAAAGCCTAAACTCAAATAATCTGCAGTTACAATACGTAACTATCGTTACAATGCATTTTAACCATAATCATTTTATTTTAACCTGGAAATAAGTGGTGTTTTCTTTTTTTAAGAATTCAGAAGAAGATGATATGGCTTTATTTATCCGGCAAGAGAAATTCACATTTTCACTATGTTGGTACAGTTTTTACACACATTACACATAGGCCTGAAATACACAAACATGCTCAGGACCTTTACATGCACTAACTGAGAGATGTCAGAGTAAGGGGGCTGCCCATGGATGAGCACCCAGAGCTGTTGGGGGTTCTGTGCTCAAGGCACCTTGGCAGTGCCCAGGAGGTGAATTGGCACCGTCCTTTGGTCCATATAAGGACTTGAACCGTCGACCCTCCAGTTCCCAACCCAACTCCTATAAGGACTGAGCTACTGCCACCCACAATGTGAAACATTTCGGCACCAGAGAAAAAAAAATCTGTGAGTAAAAGAGTAACGTTATTTCCTGTTGCTGGAATTCGATGGTTGAGATGACTGCAGAGACTGATTCTACATTTGCGAGATGGACATACTCCCATTATTTTCAGGAGTTATTACGCTGTGTTGAAGCGAGGTACTGTCCCGTCACTGTTCCCGTGGTGGGAGCCAGAACCAGAGACAGTACGTCAGCGGGACAGCGGTCTGTACAGCAATTGACAGATATTAACATGTTGAGAATTAACATTTAGGCTTGCTACACATAATAGCATTAGGCCTACATTGTATCAGCAGTGGAAAGTAACTTTACCGTACTTACTACTAAAAGTTGAATCCTTTCCTAGCACTTTTGCGCTTGCATTTTTACGTTTTGCAAAAAACAAAATCCATATCCCAAAAAATACAAAGCTTGACAGACCTGCCAAGCCTAGTTATGGTTGCTGAACTATGATTGGATGATCACTATTTGAGGGTGGGGTTTAGCAAATTATCAACTATTAGATAAGTTACTTTCTTATCCCTGATAACTTCATTATTTGACACATAGCATTGCCTTCCTCCCTTGTAACTAGACGTTTTAATTTCCCCACAAGGCTTATTTCACTTGCAGCGAGATGTTTTTGTGATGTTATGACACCTTTTCTTGCCGTGTTTTTGAGAGCGGGGTTCTTGGCTGCAGCAACCTCCACCTCGTGCTGCGAGCTGAGTGACAGAGTGTCCCGTCTGGCTGTCATTTGGCCTGACCATGACAGAGAAACATATGGCTGTGGGCTGCATACCCATTCCTCTGCGTATAATCTGCCTATGACATTGACAGTCTATCTCAGCTGGAATGAACCATGTTCAGACCCTGAAAGCCAACGCTACTGTGTGTAACAGAAGTAGCTTTAAGGTGGCTCTGAATACCTGTCAAAACACATCATTGTTTTTCCTTTTTGCAATTTTACCAAGCTACAGCACAAGAAACACAATGAAAGCCCCTGCCCACAATCCCAAACATCCCAAGATATAGTGATTGGGAAAACCTTCAAAGCATATCTAATTAAATAATGTGTCATTTTACAACGTTAAAGTTTATTATTTTACATTTGCATTAACTTTCATTAGACTTCATTGTGAGTGCAATAAACAGTTTGCTTTAGTGTTACCGAACCAGACTTTGCCAAGTGAATGTTACTATTAATTAAGTTGTTTTAGTGACCTCTAAATTTGATTTGAATTCAATACATCACTTGCCAAGACACTAACAGTTGTTGGCACGAAAGTAGCAACAAGCTAGTTGTCATTGTTTTGTTTCAATTAACATAAAGCAGTTCTAAATATGCTGAACGCTAGTCTTCTTCAATCCCACCCCAGGGGCAATGCCTTAGAGAACAAAATAATTAACAGCTGTGCTGACACTGAAATCTGTGGCGTTTTACTGTTTTCATTATCTGTGTCAAAATCATTTAGCTGTGTCATCTCCGCGGAGAACAAACAGTAAACATTTAACCATTTCGAAATGGCATACGTCATAGATGAATGCCTTGATTGAACAATGACATCACAGCATGAATATATGGTTGGACCATGTTTTGTCTCGGGTCACACCCATGAAGACACATGCATGATGCAGTTTTTCTGTCAAATCTGTCACAAATAATAAGTAAGATGGTGAAAAGATGAATTCCTTTTTTTTTAATTACACTTAATTTGCGTTCATGTCAGGAGTTAGATGAGAAGATTGGCCAATATCATGTCTGTATGGGAAGTAGCTTAGCATAGCATAACGATTGGAATCAAGGGGAAATGTTCTCCAGTTTGTTTTCCAGTCTTTATGCTAAGCTTCAGAATGATGCAAGACTGTAGCTTCACATTTACTGTGCAGACATGAGAGTGTTAATCCTCTGATTTAACATTTGACAAGGAAGCGTATTTCCCAAAACCTTAAATCATTCCTTTAAACGCTATTCATTTTTGGTTAAGGTTGAATTGAAGAAAACCATGGCTCACAAAACAAAAACTGTTAAAACCACTGGAAACGATTACAATCACTCTAATGGTTACACACACTGTACAGTATTTTAGTGTTAGAGCTACTGGCTGTGGCCTTCATCCTTTGTCAAATGTGCATCATTTGTCCATTTCACCACACAAACCACCTGCCAGACCAAGGCCATTGCTGTTCTATGAACAAACTGCCTCTCACAGAGTATAAGAGTATCTTCTCTCTTTAACAGCATAGGGGAAGCTTGCTGTGCCAAAGCTAAGAACTGTGCACAATATTTCCTTCTTATATCTAGTTATTCCAGTGGATTGACTGCACATTTTACAGAGTCTCATAGTCATTAGAGCAAGGGTCAGCAGAAACTGATCAACAATCTCAGGATTTCTATAGGGAATAGCACTCATTCACATTAAGAGATAAAATAGGTGTCTCGTTCTGCATAACAATCACACTCCAAGAGTATTTTTAAATCTGTCAAGACATGGTAAGAAAAAAAGACGCTTACGCTTTTGTTTTATAACCATGTTTTTAGCATATTGTCATTCTGCCTATCCTGTATATCCGAGGACCACAGAGGAAATAGGTCTGCCTTTGTTGTCTATATTTTGATGAAGATTATCATGTACTTCTGTTCTTCCTTAGACTCGCATGAACTACTTGTTGTACTTTAACATGAGAAAAAAAATTGTGTTTAAACGGCTGTCATTCCACCAGAGTAGAGTTATTTCAAAGGTTGCACAAAGGCTATTACCCGCATAGGCAGAAGTGTTTTGATAGCTGTCTTGATAGGATGGTCTTGTGCAATCTTGAGATTAAAAATATGAAGAAAATGTCAGTCAAAGCACTTAAATGCCATCTAATATATAGGACAGATCAAGGCTTAAAACTTCATTGCAGACAATTAAAGATAAAAATGCCACGGAGTGATACGAGAGACGTTAGGTTATCAGGTCACTTCCATTTCATAGCAATTAGTATGCTGTAGAGTCAAAGTTCTTGTAAAGGCTGAGCTGCTCAGCACAGTGTGAGGAGCTCCGCAGACCTGGCACACAACATCAGTTAGCTCGTATCAAAGCCTCTGACCTTTGCGGCCTCAAAGATTGTCGAGTTTTCTGTACAGTGCTCGCTACGTTTGTAGCATGTACATATCATAGAGAGGGCAGATCCTGCGACCTCGAGGCCACTTTTCACCCCTCGCTTGTTGATGCCCTTCATGTTTACAACACAGGGTCTTTATAAGGTTGAAAAATAAAGAAATACCTTTGATGACCTTTTGAGTGTTCTACCATTGCCATGAAAATCGACCTGTGGTTCCAGATATTTGCCTCCCTTGTCTTCCAGCACACAAACAACTGGAAAAATAAAGGGCATTAAACACAAGACAGTGTAGTGCAACTTCAGTTCACACAGATGAATTAGTTCACAGTCCCGTAAAATGAACTAGTTTGTGTTTATTTATGTTCATGTACATTTCTTCAGTTTTATTTTTAAATGAGCTGCTCCGAGCTGTTTGTTTTAATGTAGAACCTCCTACTACCCATACATCCCCAGCACCAATCATTGCTCATTTCCCAAACTAAATGAATTACGGATTCTGTACTAATTTGTTCATAAAACTTCTTCAAATATTCATTTGAACTGGCTTCAGCAGTACTGGTAGCTGTGTTGTCTGAATTTCCAGTTGCACTAGCCATGCCAGTGTTCCGGGTTAACGAGTGACTGTGTTAAGTAGAGACTCAGTCGAATTGCTTGTAGTGATGGTAGCTGTTGAAAACACGCACAGAACATGAAGGTGTCCTCATGAAAGCATTTAATTACTGTACTTTAATATTACTGTAGTCAACTATACATACTCATCTGTGTTTAATATTATCATTATTATTTTATTATCTACGCCAAGCATTTATGTAATTTACTACAACAAATGCATTCGGCTGAAAGTCACCAGCTAACAGGGTCCCTTGTTAAACCGAAACCGGGTGCCCTAAAGCCAGGTTGATCCTCAGTTAACCGATCAATGAAAACATGAGCACGTTCATGAATGTGCATGAATGCGCTTTTTTAACACGTTCATGCACAACTGTGCATGAACGGGGGATATTGTGTCAAATAATGCACAATAACAGCAGCAGCATGGTTGATCACTTGTAAAAATAAAACAACCTTTTCTTCAATATACCTATTTATTGGCCTTAGCAGAGATGAACCTTGTCATCAGGGATCAACATTCGAGTCATGCAGCACATTCAGTTTCACAATGTGCTTGTTCTTTCCTCTGCACTCGATTAACCTTTGCTCAGGTTTAAAATGTAATGCTAACATCGTTAATATAGACATAGCAAGGATGAATGAAATTTGTACAATTTGCACAGAGTGGAAAGGCCAATGTAATGTGAACCTTCTGTTCCTGTTCTGCACTGTTCTGAAATATTGAATGCCATAGAAGTGATCACATACAGTATTTACACTTCTGTGACATTATTAAATTACTGGTAAGGAGCATTTGCTAATTTCATCAGGAGAGACTAGTTGAAAAGGCTTTTTTGAATCAAACTATTCAAAACTTTGCAGAGACTGCACTTGAAGCGATTGCTGTTGGGGAGAAGAACGAAAAGCAACAACTGGAGTGGCAGCGACAAACAGATTAACAGCCATTAATTCCCCAACGATCATGAAAGAAGATAAGCTGACTGATGATGATTTAAACTGAGGGAATGCTGCCTTTTTGAGATTTGAACTGATTAGATATTAAGTAGCAAATGCATGGTGCATAAAATAAGTCAACCTTGATTGATTATATAGAAGGTGACATATTTAAATGAAACAATCTTATTGATTGAACCGGTGTTAGGATTCATTTGACATTTCTGCTGAATTGCACTGACCTACACATATTGAACACTGTTACTGCGCCTAAGTGCTTTACTCTCTGTGAGTACTAAAATCTAAACAATATTGTTGAATATTATGTTTGTCTTAACATGTTTCTTATGATTGTTTTTGCATTGGCTCCTGCAAAAAAAAAAAGCATACTTTTGGGGACCTTGATGCTCGAGGCTATTTTGTCAATAAACCTGAGGTCCCCAGTGCAATATCAGACTTTATGGACTGTAGTAGCTACAACTGATGATGCAACAATAATATCCAGCCTAGCATTCAGCACACCAGATGTTGAATTATTGATGCCTTTTGTCAGTTTTTGTGAGGCAGTCATCCCACTCTGCCTGGAGTTTAGCAGGTTAATCACTCAGCTACATTAAAGCCCAGATTTCAACAGGTGGACGCAATAGAAAAAAACCACATTTAAATTTGGATGATCTGATGCTAGACATACAGTACACCAGCCGGGATGGCCCTCTGGAGAAAAAGAGTTGGAAACAAACAATATCATTAAATATGGATGTTTGTCTTCTCTTCTAAAACCGCGTATTTGACCAAGTAATGGATTTTTCACATAGCGATTGAGACACAAAGGCTATTCAAGCAAAACAATACGGCCCGTTGAGAGGATATGATCACGGGGAAAAATAGTGCATATCTTAAACATTACTGCTCAGCAGTAGGGAGATAGTGTAGTGGACATGCTTGGGAAAACTGCACACACACTCACAGGATTATGGTAGTCTGACAATCTGTCCACAGTTGTTACATTTTAACTTGTAATTTCTTTGATGTTTAATTCTGACGTCCAATGTTCATCAAGTCTGCTATTTAAAATCATCTTTCACAGTCCTTGAGCTGTACTCTGTTAGATATGCGGTTGTCTGAAGGGCCTCTTCCATTTTCCTCTCCGTCAACTAATTGGCATAAGTGAATAATCCACTGCACCAATGACACTAATAGATGTGAATGTATCGATTTTTCACTTACTGTGATGACAGTAACATGTTTAAATATCTGAATATCGAAAATAAGGCGTATTTCAGGTGTAAAATGAAACTAACCATATTGAATATGTGCCTGTAACTAATAAGGTATCCTCTGCATCAGTGTCACAACTCAGCCTTTCTGCGGTTCACTTTAGGTGAGCTAGTGGAAGTATGACACCACCAGGGTCAAATGTCAGTGTTATCAATATTGATTTATCTGCTGTATCAGTATCAGTTAGTGCCTCTATCTTTCTTGATTATGAGGTGTGATATTTGTCTTCCATATTGCAATATAATATACATTAAAAATTCAACCATCAATACCATCTATAAATATCCCTCCTTTTATTGAATCTCTTAACATCAAGGTATAAAATCCTTTTTTGCATTTATGAATGTCATGGTCAACAATATAGTTTTATGCAACATCTCCGGTGGAAGATATAACCTCTTTTCAGTTTTACTTTGAGACTCTGTCTGAGCGGGGCTTACTCACGCCTGTCGTCCATCATCTACATGTCAAAAACACTTTTACTCGTATAACTTCATCTGAGGAGGGAGAAATGAAATGGCACGCCAAAATTAAATGTGGCTGATAATGACAGCCATGACAGCCACGATAAAATGCACGGAACGGACGCATTATACTGATGCAAACAAAGAAAAAAAGGTGTGGCTAATGTTTAAAAAAGAGCAATACTGTGTATGTACCATATCCTGTAAACATTTCATATCCAAACCTGGGTGAGAGATAAGTTTACACCTGCACTGTGTGGTTACCATGGTAACAATAAGACAGGATCATACCAGGGCCATCTGTTTATTGGAGAAAAAAATAACATGTAGAGAAAGATAGATAATAGATAATTTCTTTGAAAACTAAATGAGCATGTGTTAAAAAGATAATGAATAATTTAATTGTTAAATGTGTAAACTTAAAAATGTGCATATATATATTTAGCAATTCATTTTTTTATAGGAGTAGCACACTTCTACTGCATTAATATGTTAATGTTATGCGTACATATGAAAGACATATTTACAAAATAAATAACAATCTCTTAGTTTATTCTCTACTACTTTAAGCTCATGAGACTGTCAGCTGTTGCTCATTTTGGAGGTACTTTGCAATTGTTAAATTCTCAGTTCTGTGCTTTGCTGCTAATACTCAAAACAATGGAAATCAGAGAGAAAACAATTACTTCATTAATTATACAAATATACAACAAATTATATCAGTAAAATGAGAGAATATTACAGCTGTTTTGGGAAAACAACCGCTTTTTCATACGCTTTAATAAAGATGGCAGAAATGTCCCACTGGACCTGAGAAACAGCACACACTAATAACTCTCAAACTATAACATGTAGTACGAAACAATGCCTCCCCTTTGGTATAAAGTTATCTAAAGTCAACAGATGTTTTGAACCTGTTTGACACATTGCAATCACAATACAGTATCCAGTTATTTCTCTTAATGAGAAGCCCTGGGCAATATGAGAAATGATGTGTTCGTTTTTATAGGAACACAAACAGAATATGCATTGATTAAACTGAAGCCACATATCATAGCATTCATAGTCTCAAGCTAATTTCCAGTGCCTGTCCCGACATTGCCTTAATTGCTAACGGCTGCTTAAATGCTAACACTATGAATTTTTCAGCAACCGCTTAGAGAATGGATCACTGTTGAATTATAAACCTTCATGAGTTTATTTATGACTGTGGCTGTGAAGGATAATGCACATTTAGTTAATGAAATGTATTTACATTTTCTTAGGGAATGGTTTTATGTCATTGGCCAAGGGGGGAAACGCTATAATTTTCACCAAAGTTGAATTATTATGGAAACAATCTTGTCTCACTATAAAGGTAGTTACACACCAACCAGACAGCCGACCGTCGGCAGAAAAGGCAGTCGGACTGATCAGTCGGGTCCCCGAGGTCCAAAAAGTGCCTCAGAACATACCAAAGAGACGCCGACTTGAGCATACGCTCTGCGCGTGCGCGAAACATAATACGTTTCCATAGCAGCAGGCGGCGCTGCTCTGTATTGTTTCCCAGAAAATGAAAACCGGCAGCTGATTGGACAAACGCGTCACGTGGTTCTTTTTTCCCCGGAAATTCACAGCCAGACTGTCATGGCGGCTTGTTCAGAATACGATCTCGCATTGTACTAAAATAGTTCACCAGAACGTGTTTCTGGAAAACATTTTATTTTTGAAATAGGCCGTGCAGTTGCTGAATCTGTCTTCATTTCAGATCGACAAAGGTCAGTTTAAAAGATTTTCGTCAGATTTTGAGAGGCTCATCCGCTCGCCATTTCCGGGTGAGCCCCGACTGCCCTGTCTCCGACTGAACATGTCGGGTCGGCCCAAATGAAGGCCGACAGCTCCTCCAATGGACGATAGCACGGAACACACCGAACAAACTCGAGTCACCGACCTCGCCAGACGGTCCGACGGACGATAATTGGCTCTGTGTGTCAGCACCTTAAAAGAAATGAGTTTGTCATGCAGCTGAGTCATGAAATGAGGGCTTACCCTTTTCAGACAAAATCACCTATGTGTGAGTGTTTTATCAATCTTATATATATATATTTTTTGTAGACAGATTGCAAAAGAAATATTACAAAGATTAATTTCCCTTTTACAGGTAGATTTATTTGACAATCACATTTTATTTTCAGGGCACCGCTACACAGGTTTGGGATTGAGGGTTTGTCCCTGATGCATAACTTGTATGATTAACATAAATTAAAAAGCAGCTACAGATTTAAAAAGGCTGTAAATATCAACCATTACAAATAATTCAAAATCTGGAAATTGTAGAGCAGCACTGAGCTGTGTGCTCCCTGTTAATCCTTTAAAACCCAACAAATTCAGGGAATTTGGGAAACTAATGCCATGCTTGACCGCTCTGATATGCCTATGTTGCTTTAGCACAGCAGCGTAGTGAACAGATGCCTTTTTTACATCTAAATCACTGTTTGTCAGCCTGTGAGTGGGGAGACAGTCAGTTGTAAGGTGCAGCCACACAGTCTATTGGAATATATCCCACTTGATCATTGGTGTAAGGCATTATTTCATTCAAGAATGAAGCAGACAATGATCATTATTAAAATGAATGGCAGCAAAAACAGACCAACTCATTGAGCATGTTAAGTGTCCACAGACCAAATGAGGTATGACTAAATGCATCCTTGGGATATTAGGTTTTGGAATACAAAGAGGCATTGCATTCTTTACCAAATACCGCAGCATGCAGAGGCATGAGGTATATGGTTTCGTGCCAGAGACGTAAAATCAGCAATCAGCAGAAAACTGCGTGCCAAAGAACAACCCCATGATTTCTAAATGTGCTGTGACTATGATAGAAATCCTGAATAAGCTTTGTGCTGTCTTTGCCTGTCTTTTTCATTACACTGTGATGTGATGCCATTGAGCGTGCTGAAGGCAGTCAGACACAAGAAAATATAAATGAAAATTCTATCACTAATTTACAGAACTGATGTCAAACATCTGAGCATGAGATACACTTTTTCCTCCTCCCCAGATTTCCATACCGCAAAATACTGGTCGTTATATGTGTTCTATTCATTTTACTTCTTGGTGACAATGAAAGACTGTAAAAAAAAAAAATAGTCAGAGTGATCAAAGGCACATCTGGGACTGGTAAGAAGAAAAAGAATTAATCAGCAGTCAGAGGAAGTGGGTCTGCTGCTCACTTCTGTCTAAAAGCAAAGTAGAAACTACGGAGGCGCTCCGCGCACGTCTCCTCTGAGAGCCAGGTGCTCAAAATCACCCGAGGTCACCAACTCTCCTCCCACGTGGGCCTCCATGCCCTCTGCAGGCGCTATCAATGTTTAAAAGCTTTATAAGCAGGGAGAGACTGAGAGGCAGAGAAGGGGGGCTTGCATAATAAACTAAAAGCAAGAGAAAAAAAAACATTAGAGAGAGGATCAGGGAAAGGAAAAGCAGGGTTTGGGAATTAAAAGTGGATAGAGAAGAGGTGTTCACTTTCCCACCTAAAGTCTCTAAAACCTCTCATTTGCGGAACCTTAAATTAATCATTTTGGACAGTTTGTGGGACGCTGAATTTACAATTTGGATGAATCCCCTCCCTATTAAAAGTAGACTAGGACACAAAAACAAAAGGGATTGATGGGAAACATAAGATAGAAAAATAACAGTCTGCACAGTCTGCTAAACACCGGACAATAAGGTCTAATTTTATTTAAACATCAACACAGCCAGAAGGAGCAGTGCCTCGTAGTGTACAACTGATATAATTAAATACTCCGTCGCTACATAAGCAGCGGGTTTAATTACGCCCCAAAGCTGTTGATGATGAGAGCATCATTTTTTTTTTCTGGTGATGTAGCACTTTAGAGGATGACGCTCAGTTTTGGTATTAGGCCCAGTCACTGTGTAACACAGTGCAGTGTTATGTATTTGCTTCATACAGAGAGTTACTTTTAGGATTAACTGAGATCCAGAAACCTGCAGTGTAGATTACAACAACCACAGCCGTCAGCTAGAAGTTGGTTGGGTGAGAAAGCCATTGGAGATGTTACAAGTCATTACTAAGTGCGAGGGTATTCTTGGTAGTGAGCAGCACGTGTGTAAATAAGCGCTTCAGGTTTGAAAAAAGCAATATGGAGACATGCAATGAGAGGGCTGAAGCTTGCTGTATGTGTTCTTTGACGGAGTCTGAATCACACCCTTTGCCTTGACAAAATACCTTTCGCCTCTGGTGTCCATCCGTCAGATGAAAATATCATGGAAAT
Organism: Sander vitreus; assembly: GCF_031162955.1. NCBI lineage: Eukaryota > Metazoa > Chordata > Actinopteri > Perciformes > Percidae > Sander > Sander vitreus. The sequence goes on from NC_135869.1 coordinate 14,783,369, forward strand.
ATTTGACAATATTTTGATTCAGCATGAAGTTGGATTGTCAAACAGTCGGTGAGATTTGGAGCTGACTAACTTTTGTCCTGCCGTGTGATGTTACAATCCACTCCCCCGTACATATGACACAGCAGCCAGATCATTGAACGCTGTGTCAAGTGTGAATTTGAAATTATTCAAGGATCTCATGCCCTCCTGAAACCCGTGTTAGATTCAAAGGATTGATTCACCCAAAATATCCGTCTTTGAAATGTTTGCCTTCACCCAAATACAAGGCAAAGTACCTCAATGTGAATAGTCCTTCAGTAGAAAGTAGTTCAATTAAAAATGGACGTTGACCATGAGATCTGTGGATTGTTGACTCATTGCTCTTGAACGTCATTTTCTCAATGCTCTGAGAACCCTAAATGAAATTCCATTCACTTCCATTTTATTGTGTTGGCTATCTATTGATATTAGTGATGAACGCACCCTTTTTATCACCTATTTCATCACCTATTTCCATACCGGCTCTCTCCATATATCGTGTGAATGTATCTGTCGTCTGTATGCAGTTCTCATATTCAGTGGACGTTAAATAGCATGTGATCAAACTCTGCCTCATCAACAGCAGCATCATTAGGCTGAAATGGGAGCAATACTCAGCCATGTGACAACATTGTCAGAAATGTGAGGTGTCACTAAAAAAAAACACACTAAAAACAATTGCGTCTCATAACGAATCTTTCTCTACTGGGTGGGCTCATGCTGCGTTTTATGTACATTTCAAGTTGTCAGTGAAAGCAACCCACTGTGCTGTAAACGAGATGCAATGAGTCCTGTTGAGAGGTGGCAGCACAATCTGTCTCTTTGTGTGTGCCTCTGACCTTCTAATGATCGAGTCACGGGCCCAGGATGGCAACCTTGTCTAAAACTGCAACGCAAGCCAGACTCTGAGGAGGGAGACATGAACGGTTAAGACTATGGCGCACAGAGACTCATTTCATAGCACCTTGCAAAGTTGATAACAAAATCCCTCTGACATTAGGGAGGTAGCTGCCCTCCCATTTTAATTACCAGGGAAACTGCAAGCCAAACAGTATTACTATAGTCTCCAGATTCTTTGATGGAATTTGTCATTTTAGAGAGATAGGAAAAACTGTCAAGTAGGGCTAACCCCTGTCTAAACTGGCACATAGATTTCCAGCTAATCTGGGTGGGAGAGGCAGACAAAATGGATAAACACTGAATAGAACTGAGCAAGCAAACAATTTTAGCTGCTGTTCAAATCATGTTTAAAGTAAAGAACCCGACAACGAGATGTTCTTAAATTGTTATACCTCGAAACAGTGGTTTTACTTCAGACCAGGGAGTAAACTGCAAACCAGGATGTGCTTTTATTTATTTATTGTACTGCTTTAGTTGTTATAGGACATTTTTTACAGAGGACTCTTCCTCTCAGAATGGCTGAAAATATCCCATGAATAAGACAGGGACTTTAAAAAAAATACTGTGTTCTGCCATTGTAAGCAATAAGCCCGGGGTGAAAAGGCGCTAAAAGCTAAGGTCTGCTCAAAGCTCCACTCTGATCCACAGTATGTTTAATAGCATGGAAACACTTAAGGGCAGAACTGGTGTTTTGCTTTATGTTTGTGTTGGTAATGGTGGAGTATCTCTACCGGTTATGTATTTAAGTAATAATGAGGTCACAGGATCAAAGTGCTTTTTTAACTTTTAACTTCATTTTTAAAAAAAATGTAAGATCTCAAAATAAATGAACATTTGTGTCAGCTGAAACACACGTATTTTGGCTTTCATGTTAACAGGTTAGAGCTTACACACTGCCTGCGTGACACGCGCGTCTCAGGAAAACGCGTGCATGCTAGAAATAGAACCGACGCCTAATTTTCACACGATTGGAAGCGTTTCCAGGCAAAATAGAATAGGAAAATATGTTTATATGTCATTGTGACACGAATACATATTAATAAATGACATGTTGATGTTTGAAAGTCTCTAGGTTTTGATATAAATGCAGATATAAATGTAATTTCAAAAATAAAATAGATTTTTTAATATTGCACCTGTCAACGCTGTCGACGTTGTCTTTGCTGTAATCAACTAAATCAGCTGTTATGTTTAACATGGTATTTCATTTTATCAATGGGAAACATACATGTGTACAGACAAGGTAGAGACTGTTCCAACAATAGAGACTGGAGATGTTACATTGTAACAAACTCAAACCTTTCAAGCATCAGCGATGTAACTTTCAGAATTAATGCTTTTGTTTCCAAAAATAGCCAAATAGCTGTTAGCAAATGACATACTTTAGCATTGCTAGAGGACGCCACTGCAGGTGTATTGCTCGGGATGCAAGGAAGCAAAGTGTTGAGTGTGAAGTTGTTTGGATGAGCGCTTCTCCAGAAAGCTGCAAGCAGCAGCAGAGGCCAGGCAATCAGTCCGTTCCAAACACGTTTTGAACAGGCACTGCATTAGTTGATTTAAAGAAATAAAATGGTTTACTTTTTAAAAAATACTTCCTGTGTAGATATTAAGTCACATATTTTGAGCTTTCACGTTAGTTTGAGACTTCACAAAATGCCTAAACCTCGCTTTGATGTACATTGTACGCTCTGCATTGTGATACATCAGGACCATTCTCAACACAATTGTATCTCCGTTATTCTGGTTATTTTAGTGGCAGTAATGAAGAAATGAAAGCTATTTTAAGACAAACAGATCAATTAATTGTTCTGGTTTCATAGAGAAATCAGTATGTAATCTGTAATCAGTGTTACGTATCCTTTGGAGCTGGACTTTAGCACAGCGAGGTGATGATGACTGAGTCTGAATCAGGATCCTATTTTTCTTCTTGATCAATGTCATCTCTCCTTTTTCTGCTATGTTTTTTGCTCTTTGTTCTTGTCCACTTGCAGTAAGTCTCACTTGAGATAGTGTCAGCGGAAGGGTATGCTGAGCTCTTTAACATTCCCTCTGTTCTTGAGACACTCTTTGTCTTCCATTAAGTGTCCAACCAGACACGGAGAAGCACGCTGAAGGGTTATCGGTTGTCATCACGTACCACCATTAACGATCACAACCTGAGCACACTGCACAATTCAAACATTGGTAGCTGAGTGAGATGGTGGCATTTTTACAAAATAAAAAGCAAAATATAAACCAATTTAGTTTAAAAATTCAGTTTGTGTTTCATTACAAGGTTTCTCCCAAACAATGTTCTACTGCAGTAAACAACACTCTCAAACCCTGACTAAACTGTGTGATTTTCAGAAAACTGAAACAAAATATGTCTCAGGAGAGGAGTAAAAGAGAGGTGTGCTCATTTGATTTACTGCAGAGACTGCAAAAAAGAAAACTTGAAAGAAAGGTTTACTAGAGTGAAGCAAGGCTTCCCCCGGCACACAGTAAATTATCTTTTTCACTTTGAAAGTTAGAAGCAGAACTAGAAATAAGAAAACAGCCTTTGGGGGGTAGATGGACATCTGTTAAGAGTGATATAGCAACACGGTCTCACGGCAGTTCGTGAAATGGTCACGTTATTTTTAATCTATTGATTCGTGTACACGGACACATTTATGTTGTTTTTTTTGTGGTCGTCAGCACGTAATGGGAAGCATCTATATGAAGGTTGGATTTAGGAAAAGAAGAAAGGGGAAAGGACACGTCACACGCCGGGACACGATCCGCGATCTCTGGGGGACGCGGGACAACAACGGGACGGTTGGGTTTAGGAAAAGAACAACGGGGAAATGAAACGTCACACACGGGACATGATCCCCGGTCTCCGGGGTGAAAGTCCTGTGTTGTTTGACCCATCCACCACACAGATTTTTTTGGCATTTCATACTACTCGATACCGTAGTCGTGCTGTGATCACGAAAGATGCTTCCCATTGAAATACGTTGAAAAAACGTGCTGACCACCATGAAAAAAAAACGAGATAAACGTGTCCGTGTACACGAATCAATAGATTAAATAACGTGACCATTTCACGGACTGCCGTGAGACTAGGTTGGATATAGCTATGTCTTACATATATGTTTCCATGGGAAATTCTTCAGCACATCAAAAAGATCATTGCACTCTCACAGTTGTCATTGTTGACCTTATTTTTAATTCATCCAATTACTTTTTATCAATACGACTCTGTACCTTATGCTGCTACTCAAATATATTGTCAATATTTTTAAATACATTTTCCAAAGTGTGTTGCTTTACTTGATGTGACATTTAGTGAGTTTAAAAGCTCATTGCTACATCCCACAGGTATGTCATTAGATGCAGTGAGAAACCATTGAGACAGGGGTCAGGAACTATAAAGTGTGCACCCAGTTCCATTTGTGTGCGTGGGGTATTTAAATTGCCTGGTTTCTAATTAGGCCTGAACAGCACAAATGCAGGGGACAGTGAACAATGTCTGAGACTTTTTCTTGTCCAAGAATTATCTTAACATTAATGTAACATTTACTATATAAGAAAAGATTTATATTCTCCTTAAATTTCTTGTCATAAAGTACCAGTTCTGTAATATACCTTCAGCGGCTGATATAGAGGTAAAAAGGCCTTTGTGATAAATTAAGATTTCTCTCTCTGCTCCTGACATGTGGTGATGTGGCAAATGTTCTCTATATTTAACACTTTACATGGACTGTGGTTTCCAATACCTTGGCAAAGGGGTAAGGCATTTAAAAAGGGAAAACCAGCCATGCACATTTAATTGGTAGAGCAAATGTCTTTATCCCTTACGACAGCAGTGAATGTATGTATACAGCACTGCCGGTGTTTAGCCTGCTATATTAGGGTGGGCAGGTAGAAATAATAGGTGGGCAACTTGGCCGGTTGGTAGCTGGCACAACGATTTGGTCTAAATACAGCTGGCCTGGCAACCCAAAGGCATAGGTCTCAATTCAACATTCATGGGAACACATATGAAGTAATGGGTCTGGGGGTCCTCCCCCAAAACATAATTGTTCATAATGCAGTAAGGCTCTCAGACATTCTGTATTGCTTTCAAATATTAATTCTCCTGTAGATTAGTCTTTGCCAGACCCTCCTCCAAAGCTTGCTGAAGGAGAGTCTGGCTACTCCACATAGCATTCGGGGATGGGAGGAAAACGTGCTCTGGTTTATTGTGATTTTTTTTAAATCAATCACAACTGTCTTTGGCGGTGCTAAGCACTGGAAAAAAGCCACGGTGCCACTGCAAAATAGGCTTGGAAGAAACCTTTTTTGGTGGAACATGTACGTTTAAAGTTGTTTTAGTCGTGCAACAGAAAACTCAGATTGGACAGATAGACTAGCTAGCTGTCTGGATTTACCCTGCAGAGATCTGAGAAAGGTTAACCATAGTCCTCATAAATCGACCGGAGTTTAAAATACCAACACAAAGGAAGCCCAAGGCAACGGATATCTGGCCTAAATGAGTGAAATCCGGCATATTTTCCGCCGGCAACAGAGCAATCTCGGAAATGGAACGTCAAGGATATAGACTACCTGTAGATCAACTTCTCTCATTTAAAGTTATCTCTGCTGAGTCAACACGTGTACAGTAGGCATGATTTACCCTTCCTCCACTTTTGTGTATTTTGTTTGGGGAAGTAACTTCTTTGAATGTATAATGATACATACATTCATTCATTTTAATGAATTAATTAATACCAAACATATGGTAAGCTTTAGCCTTTATTCTCTAATTCATTATTTTTATTTTCATTTAATAATGCATCAATTTGTCTTTATTTAGTCTAAGAAAAAAACATGTTTTTATGCTCTTTTCCAGTGGTGGAATAATGTATAAGTACAGTAGGTGACTTTAAAGTTACCTGTACTTGTACTAAATGTTATATTTTATACGTCAACCTAATTTCAGAGAAAAATATTGTACTTTTTACTCAACTACATTTAAATGGTTATTTGACAGCTATACTTATAAGTTACTATTAAGATTAAGATTTTACATAAAAAAACTAGGGCTGTCAGCGTTAACGCGTTAATCGCGATGCGATTAAGGGCCGACGCAATGCGATTCATGTTTTTTAATCGCATTAATCGCATGCTGGCATGCGATTAATTTATTTTACACTTCACTCGGCTTTGCATCGTGCCTAACGGCTACTATTTTGACCATATTTTGGAGAGTGCTACTTGCCGACCTGTGGATGAAACCAAATCCAAAAAAATTACTACAGCTCTTGCAAAATGGGTGGCAACTAACTGCAGCCCTGTCAGCATCGTAGAGGACTCGGGTCTTAAAGAAGTGCTACGGTTGGCATGTTCTGACCCGTCTTATACACTGCCATCGAGGGGGGCAGTAGTTTCACCATACAAAGCCTGTATGACACGGAGAAAGCAGCTAAACTGGAACTGCTGCCAAGTGCAAACGCTGTCTCATTAACCGGTGATCACTGGACGTCAGTGAGTAATCACAATTATTTAGGAGTTACTAAACACTATATTGACTCTGGCTGGACTTTGCACTCGTTTGCCTTAACAGTTGATGTGTTACATCTCAGTCAATTGTTCTCAATCCTTGTTAAAAATGTAAAGGTTAAATGTCCTGCTGTGGCATCTGGTTTTTGGACCATTTTGTTTGTACTGTATAAGCAAAGTGTTAGTGTTACATCTCAGTTAGGTTAGGTACTTGTAGGAATTGTGCAATAATGACAGATTCACACATTTGTTTACAGTAAATAAATAATAGTCAAGTTCATAAAGTCACTTTCTTTGCATTCATTTAATTCCCAATCAAGATACACTGGTAAGAATTGCTTTCCATTGTTATTATGTACTTAAAAACAGTTCTGAAATGCAAAATAATAGAATTTTAATTGTGATAAAACATGCGATTAATCGCAATTAACTATAGAACTTTAACGATTAATCGCGATTAAAGAATTTTAATCGTTTGACAGCCCTAAAAAAACACACAGTAAATTGATAAAATATAACATATTGTTAAAGATTAAACCAGTGGTTTCCCATGTTTTTGACTTGTGACTTCTTACAATAAAACAATGTCTAGTCATGTTTCAGATGTTTATGAGTTAATAGCAGTTCCAACAATGAAAGACTTTAAACTTACATGTGCATATAATTAGTCTAATTGGTATGACATTTTGGAAAGATTTAATTGGATGCAATTCAATAGAAATATTCAGTAAATGTAAATTTACTGTAATAACTGCAGTGGGTTACTGTATATTAGGTACAAATTACGGTTCACTGCTGTTAAAATCCGGCACACACAGATGACGAACAAGGTTGCTAAACAGAGAATGAATGCTTGGGGTCCACTTTTATAGAGAATAAAGTAGTTTACTTTTGACCAGAAAGAAATCAAAGTATTAATTTCTGTTTGCAAGTAAATGGCTATCCTGAGCACCTGCCTACTTCACCATATTATTTGGGGGGAAAAGCAGGGATTAATTTTTAACATATCTCTTCATTTATTTATTTTGCTGCATGCGCTGTCCCTTTGTGTCGTCCATCCCAAGCTTGAAAGGAGCTTTCTTGTGCACTGCTATAGCGAGCCAGTCATGCAGTGTAATTGTTAGAGCATCCAGCAAGAGCATGTTCAGGCAAAAGAGACTGCACAGTATCCACGGTGAGACACAGGATTTCTGGCTTAACAAATTTAAACAATCTCTTTTATTTTTTCACCACACAACAGATGCCCACAACTATTAAACCATTAGTTGAAGTATGCTAAAAGGCAATACACAGCCATATTCCCTCCATAGTGTATGTTTGTGAAATGTACCTGGTTAGTTAATCATAATCCATTTAAATGACAGCAAAATGCATTTGAAGGCAGTCTGACAGGGATGGAAAAGGGTGGTAATTGTGATATGGCAACTTGTCACATAATAATGAAAAGATAATATTCCATAGATATAAATAAGCCACCAAATAATTGTGAGGTACAAAAATAACAGTCTCACCTTACACTGTGATTGCAACTTAATTATTTTTCTTGTCATCAGTCACCTTTACATTTGGCATTTTATCCAACTTGTTAAAATGTGACACCTGAAGAAATCATGTCATTCTAGGTTACAGTAATTGCAGCCGCATTACGGCCATTCAAAGTAGGAAATGTATCAAAACCAGCTCATCTTATGAAGCATTATACTAGACTGCATGTTGAGTAACAGTGTAATGAATTGTCACAGAATACCAACTTGTGTGCCTTCTACACAGGATGAGAACAAAAGACAAAGGGATAACAGAGGTAGTTGTCTCTGATATTGGATATTACACAGTATGCCCGCAGAATCGCTAATGAACTTCATCCACTTTCATGCTAATAGTTTTCAGGGTGCTTTCATTACCCCAGCCTTTGTGTGTAATAATCGATTGTCCCAAAAAAGGTGGGGTGTACAAAGCCCAGTAAACAGCAGATAATTAGTATTTTTGGACCTTTGGCAGGATAATGTCCTGTGCTGCTTTTGTTAGTATGCATGAAAGCAAAGTAAGAATTCTTTTCACACACAATGATAACTGGGACTTGACTCATAAGCTGCTACCTGTAGCTTCATTTTATCTTCCCTCTTAAACATGCTAAGAATTAGAAATTACAATAGGAAAATACTCAAGTTTTCAATTGAAGCCAGTAAGATACATAATCAGCTAAGATTCAGTTTTCCATGATAATGGGAGTAGATGCATTGAAGAAATCTTCGTTTAATTTTTGCCTGAAAGCCTGAAAAGGAATACTATAACATAGTATTCCAATATGCCAACATTATTCTCATTATCATGATTTATCTGAAGGTCTTGACGAGGACATGGAGAATGTGAAAAAAACAGCTTGGTGCTTCCTTGGCACCCCATTTTCTAAGAGTCATAACTCAGTCAAATGTGAAAACACAGACTGATACACATACTGCTGGAATCAGCCTACAATTTACAGACAAAGTGGTATAAATATCCATTAATCCACTTAGACACAGAAAAAAGACACTTCCTATAACTTCAGCTCTTGCCTTATAATCATCATGATTATATGTTTTCTTCAGTCTGGTGCTCTGCTGAAAATTTTTGTAATTGATCAGTCTGCCAGGGGATAAAAAGTAAAAAGAAGCCTACACGTCTTGTTTTGTTTGACCAAAAGTCCAATACCCAAAGATATTCCGTTGATTACTTGAAATCTGAAAAAGCAGCAAATCTTTAGGTTTGAGACATGACTGAAACTATTAAGCGATTATCAAAATAGTTGTTGATTGATTTTCTTTCACAGAATAAATTGATGGCACTAGTTGTCTGTGCAGCAATGGATACAGTTTAAACAGAAACTGCTAATAGCTAATGCAGCATGACTTTCCACAGTGCAAATTCGCCAAACTGTAAACAAATAGTCTTTTTAGCAAAGGTCCACATGTGGTCCTGGTGCTATTAAACCTGACACATGTAAAGGCCCATATATATTGTGCAGCTACAGCAATATTGCCATTCATTGTATGTCACATCTCATTTTGCCAAACACAACTTGCATTTGGAAAAAGGGGCCTTTTTTACAACTTTAAAATATTTCATTGCAGTCACAAATTGTTAGATTATATCCACATTAACTGTCCTTTTCTTTAGGGACAGAGAGAGCAGAATAACGTCTGGTTTAAACTCCATTTAATAGCTCCCCTTCCCCCAGTCCTAAGCACTGATTACCAAACACTCTGCAGGTGGGATACACAGTGTAGACTTTGCACCAGCAGAGCATTAATTCAGCATCATGACAATGTGAGACTATTACCATGTGTGTTGCTCATGGAAATGAAAGTATTACTTTCCATCATGGGAAGCCTCCACTTATCAACCGGAAACCATTTTTTAAAATATCGTTCATGCAGAGTGAAATGGAAAGCTCATTTGTGCAGCTTGGTGAAGCATCGCCTCTGCTGGCATGTCGGGGGTGACCTGTGTTGAGCTGGAAGAATACAACAGACTTGCATGAAACACAACACACCATTAATGGACATTTGTTGTGGATCACTCACTCCAAAATGTCAACATGGTTACAGGCTGCCACTTTTCTTCTCTTTGCAGTCCTGGGAGCGAGGCGACGCAGGGTCACTATTAGAAAGCCCCTGCAGCTCTACATGTGCATGCATCATTCATGGGCTGGCAACAACATCCACACACCAAATATGATTCTAGGAAAACAAGAACATCATTGAAGTTTGTGAAAAGATGACTGTATGTTTGAAATTTAAGGAGCTTCCTATCCTTTATTAGTTTTCTGAAAAATTAGTATTATTTTGTTTCCTTAGCCTTGTGTTACAGTCTGCCCTGGTTCCTAAATCCAAGAAAACTTTGGATGTCTAGTTTCAAAAGAACTATGTGCAAACACCCACATGAGTCAAACCTTTTTTTGTCAACACAGGTGGTCGAAATACATGCAGGATTCATACTTTAAAGGAATTTCTGACTTTCTCCATTAAAAACCTTAATACTTAATGCATGAGGATAAGCACTGGTATACATAATAATAATAATAATAATAATAATAATAATAATAATAATAATAATAATAATAAATGTATATATGAAGAAGAAGAAGAAGAAGAAGAAGAAGAAGAAGAAGAAATGTGAAATGTATTTTTGGCCATAAAATAAATGTTAAAACTCTGACTATTAATGGATTTTAGTTGTTTAGTTGTAAATCCGTGTATCTGAAGAAACAGACATAGCCAAAACAAATGAGAATATATGTAAATTCTAGTGTGTCCTTTCAGTTTTGGAAAGACAACATTTCTTGAATGTATTCCAATGTGTCAGGGATACAGAGTCTGATAGCATAAAAAAAACTGATATTTTTTATTGCCAGTGTTTACTTTCACAGCTGCATCTACAAGATGTATGTGTGTTTATTTTAATAACAGACAAAATCAAGAGGAAATTTTTATGCATTTAGTTGCATGGACTTGCTGTTGGGTAGGTTCATAACAAACACCACCTGCAATGGCATATGTTGCCTCCGTCCTCCTTCTAGAATAAATCAAGTGCAATGATTTCAAAATAAATCCAAAATGAGGACAGAACTTTTACTGCACATTCTATGCACTGTTAAATGTCTATGACAAAAATAAGTCAATTTAAAAATTGCTGGATAATTGTAGCTTTGTGGGACTTCAAATGACTAATCATTAGAAAGATTTTGTTATTATCTTCGAATTGTTTTGCTGAGTTTTATACTCAATATCCCCCTAGTGAGGCTCTTTAGCACCCCTACCAAGCAGAACCCCCTTTATAAACTGTGAACTACTACAACTGGTGTCTGCATGAGTTTCCTGTGAAGTAGGCTAAAAAAGCTTCAGAGTAAACTGTTAAATCTTTCAGCGATATTTGCAAATTCTCTGAGTGGGAACACAAAAACCTACTCTTCTCTGTGTACCTGATGCATTATTTAACCACCTTGTAATGACACTAAACCGTCTGAAAATTGAATAAACTTCAAGGAGGCACCAGCTAATTAAAACAACCTTTGTTTGGAGGCAGTGCAGGTATAGTTCTGTGGCCTGCAATGGCTGCCACGCTCCCTGATGGACAGACGGCCTGGGCTCGGCTGTCTCCCCCTGGCACCAGATGACCTGATTGATTACAGCTACTGCCAGTCTTCCTGAGAACTGCCAATGTCTTGCCAAAATAAAGGCATCAAGTGTTTATCTCCAACTACAAAGCTAAGACACTCTGCAACTGGACTGCAGACTCATCCCCATGTGATGCCTGAAATTTCATATGCTCCAGGCTGCATCTTTCGCTTGGATTTGGGCCTCATTTTTATGGAAGATTAAAGTCATTAACTGCTTGATGCTGCTTTTGGTAAAGTTAAAAGAGAGTAAGATAAGCTGAAAACTTGATGATAAGGAGCCATCCATAAAATGCAAAAAAGAAAAACATATTTTCAGCTTTACAAGGTATAGGATAATTACTCCAGTTTTTCTCCCCCTCCTTTCATCCACTGTGGTGTTAGATGTTGCCTTTGACAGGATATGGAGTCCAATACATCATAAAAGGGAAGTTATACCTGTGCCCCTAAAGAACTTTCTGAGTGTTATATAAAGACGAAAAACACACATTATTAAAAAAGACAAATGTGAGGAGTGGTGAGATGTGAACAAAGAACAGGGGTGTGTATCAAGACAACACACCTCTTTCTTTACTGTAATTAATTCTGTCCCACAGCTCTCACTATAGCATCTAAGATTACAGAAAGCAAATTGCTATGTAATTACATGCTAAAAGTAAGACAATTACAGTTATCCTCTATTTTCTACAGTAACAGCTGCATAATCACATGCAAATTAGTTTTGGGGGCCTTATATCACTTACCTATGTCAATGGCATGCTGAAATCACTGATGGGCAATTTAACTGTCAAATCACATATTCTGCTATTAGGAATAACAGAGACTTATGTACTGAGAATGATAAAGAGTTTGGTTTTTAATGCACCAAACACTTCTTAAGGTTAAAACACATCTAGGTTGTGATGGTTATATCCTGTTCTCTAAATAATGCAAATGTAATAATAACATTATTTTCGTTATTTGAGAAGTTTACTTCCCTATATGTTTTAGTGTTAAGAGTATGAAATGAGGCAGAGGTTCATATTCTTTAAGTGAAGGGAGACAGAGAGCTGCTCTAGCAAATGCAGGGAGGAATTCTTTTCAGTTTCTCCACTGCAGTGCCTCCTGGCGATCACTTATCAGCAGGCAAATCAGCCCAGTCATTGACCTTGTGCCCTCTGGTACTCATTAGTGCAGCGTGTGACAATGATGGAAGGGTGGGCTTGTCCTGGAGTACACTGCTCACATGGGAAATACATGGGTCACAGCTAGTGGGTGGCCAGATTAGTGTGTACCACAGAGAGCTCTCTGGTGTGCATTGCCACGGGCAAGCTTTTGCCTGTTTTCGCCCACCTGCCAAAAAACCCTCATTCCACCTATTATGTTCTTGTGGACCTGGATATCAGAAGAAACTAGAATTGGAGAGTGGCCGGGCTGAGTGATGTCATGTTGCTCATGCAAGCACTCAAGGCATTATGGGCCCAATGTGCTGAGTGAACCAAAATAAGAAAGGATCAGCTGCAGCTTTCTATAGCATCCTGGTCCATGCATAGTATGGCATCTTTGGAGAACCCCCTGGGGTGACTGTGGCACCAGTGCATATATGGTGTGGATGTTATTGACTAAGGCTGGCGAAAAGGACAGTGTACCTTTAAAAGTATTCAGGGGTGGACACAGTCACAGCAGTAGCTTTAAATATAACAATAGTTACGTTATTGTAACTCCAGATTCTATGAGTATATGCATAGCCCTCTAAGAGCTGTTGCTATTGCTACAGTCGTGAAGATTTCTTTCGCACCTTTGTGCCCTGCATGGGCCTCTCTTACATCCGCAGTTACTGTATATTACAGCTGCGAGACCAGAGATCTGCTCCCAACATCAGCATTTTTCTTCAGCCAACGTTGGTGAAGCAGGTGGCTTGAATCTTAGAGGGCTATGCCTATACTCATAGAATCTGGAGTTACAATAACGTAACTATATATTTCGTATAGGCTTCGCCCTTTAAGAGCTGTTGCTATTGGGTCAAGGGCGAAGCTGATGTAGTCAATGCCACCTGTGACACAAGGTCCACAAGTAGAACATGAACTAATTCCTCTTCCTATTCACACTGAGTAAAGTTTAAGTTAAAGTTTGAATGTATCAAACAACATATTATTTTGATAAAAAACCTGTCATGATCATGAATTGGCCTATTACTGATCGTAAGGCCCATGTCATATAGAGTGTGAAGTGCTTTGAAAAAATTAATATCACAATTAATAACTGCAAAAAACTGCATTCCTAACAGCCACTCAAGTGCAGGAGGATGGAGACAGCAGCAAACCAAATCCACCAGTGCATAATTTGCCGTCAAGTGTGGATAAGACCGAGTGAGTCATGGAGGACTCGGACACATCACGCAGATAAAAACGGATGAACGGGCATGGGGATGCCCAGGAAGCCACTGCACAGTTGTCAGCCACCGTCTGCCTCTGAGTAGGGCCACGGACACTGATATCGCTCTCGTGGAGTGTGCCCGGATGCCCTGAGGGGGTTCCACTCCCTCTGTGCTATAGGCTTGGGTGATAGCTTCACACAGCCAGTGAGACAGCCGCTGTTTCGAAAGAGCCGCACCCCCCGCACGTCCCCTCTAATAGAAAGGCAGGACGGTGAAACCGACAGCGCGCACAAATCACTCACCCTCTTAGCCGATGTCAAGGCGAGGAGGAGCGCTGTTTTCAGTGACAGCATCCTGAGAGAGACTTGTGCTAGAGGCTCGAAAGGAGGATTCCCCAGAGCTCGGAGCACCAGGGTTAAATCCCATTGAGGTGTGAGAGAACGAACAACAGGTTTCTGTCGTCTGACCCCCTTCAAAAAAATGCTTCACCAGGGGGTGCGCAAAACTGACCTCTCCCCATAGCCCTCATGGCAGGATGAAATGGCCGCCACATAGGCTTTAACTGTAGACGGAGCCAAATAATTATCAACCAATGTCTGGAGGTAGGTTAACACGAGGTGCAGAGGACACAATGTGGGTTCTGCACCTTTCTCCACACTCCAGCGCTGGAAAGCGGACCATCGTCCAGCATAACACGCCATAGTAGAGGGGGCTCTCGCGCCCTGGATTGTGCACAATGGCAGGGTGCAAACCTAGCCTCTCCAATCGTTCCCGCTCAGCGACCAGGCCCATAGCCGCTGGCTTATTACAGGGGGGGGGTGGTATGTCGCACCGTCCAGCTGCGACAGTGCGTCCCTGTGCCACGGCAGTTGCCATGGGGACCCCGCTAGTAGTTGAACCAGGGTTGGGAACCAGGATGCATGCGCTCCGGTGCCACCAGAATGACCGACAGGCTCTCCTCCTGAATGCGTGCCAGGAGGTGAGGAATCAGAGGAACAGGGGGAAAAATGTATAGAAGGGCTCTGGGCCATGGTCAGTGAGAAAAGGCATTGACCAAGAGAGGCGGATTGTCCCGTGTGTTCATAGAGAACCACAGATCCAGTGTCGCTCTCCCGAACCTGTTCCACAGGATCTGAATGATGCCCCCCACGACATCACATCTGCTGCGCAGTTCAAAACCCCCGGAATGTACACTGCTCTGATTGAACAGCAGGCTTCAGGTATTTCCAACAACCGGGCTGAGCGCACGCCACCTTGATGGTTGATGTACGCTGCTGCTGTCATGTTGTCTACATGTCTGCATGTCACCATCCATGCAAAGTGTTTCAGCACTTTCAGCACCGTGGACAGCTGCAGGCAATTTATGTGAGGAGGTGGAGAATCTGACCATCTACCTCCCACAACCTGCGATTCGTACATGCCCCCCCAGCCAATGAGACACTGTTATGTGTGACGTCACTCTCCCCAAGGGAACCCCAGATGACAGGGTCCGGGTTTTTTTCCAATAGGCCAGGTCCGACTGCAGGGAAGGAGGGACGATTACCATACACCTCTTGTGCCGTATTGCGTCGAGGTGCAAGTGGCCAAACCATCTCTGAATTTTCCATATGTGGAGGAGTCCCAGAGGGACCACCACATGACTCGCGGACATCATGCCCAGCAGACGCATCACTAACGTGATGCGCGATAGCAGAGAGCTTAGTGCGTCCAGCCTCGGCGCTGACAGTTTGGCTCTCATAATGGCTGAGTTTATGTCCACGCCCAGATAAACAACTGCCTGTGCAGGGACCAGCGAGCTCTTTTGCCAGTTTATGGCAAAACACAGTGTCTGTAGATGCTGCACAACCGCCACTGTGTGGAGTGCAGCCCTCTCCTGGGAGGGTGCCATAATGATCAAATCGTCCAAGTAAAACAGGACTTTGATCCCTTTCCTGCGTAGCGGCTGTAAGGCCGTCTCCATGCATTTGGAGAACGTGCAGGGGGCTATAGAGTAGCCGAATGGCAGCCGATTGTACTGGTATTGAGCTCCCTGGAGGGAGAAGCACAGGAATTTCCTGTGTTTGGGAATGATATAGATGTGGAAATATGCATCTCTCAAATCCACGGAGGTGAACCACTCGCGGGGACACATACATTCCAGCAAATGTCTGATAGTCAGCATGTGGAATGGACACTGCACCGGTTGAATTGAGACAGGTCCAGAATGGGTCCCATCCCGCCCGTCTTTTTAGGTGTGAGAGAATAACGGGGGTAAAAACTGTCGTTCTCCTCCCCTGTAGGGATGCGGGAAATAGCATCCTTTTCCAGCAGCTCTGCCAGCTCTGACGTCAGAGAAGCTATCTCCACCTGAGATGACATGGCTGTTTCCAACACGCCAGCAAAATGAGGTGGAGGGCTGGCAAACTGGAGCATAGAGCCCTTTGTGATCAGCTTTGACATCCATGCATTCATGGGTAACATGCTTTTCCACAGTGCTCCGAGAGCGGGCGCGCACATCTGTGTGTTGTCTGTTGACATAGCCAACAGTGAGCGCTGAGCCCTTCCCGCCGCTGTGTGAAGCGGGTGGTCGTTTCTCACAGCCCATGGTAGGGCATAGTCAAAAGCGTGGCTGCCGGACACCGCTATGCTGGGGAAGCATGATGGGGCAGTCACAGAGTCAGAGCTCTCCCCGTCCCCCTCACACGGCCAGGGGGTGAAGAGTGAGTGTGTGGTGCCGCGCCTTCTGAGTGGGTACTCGCTCCCGCTGTTTACACAGTGAGGGAGTGACCGGGCTCCGCCTGCAGCACCACTTGTGTGTGAGGCGGCGAGCCCGTGAATGTGTATTCGGATCAGAGTATCGATAACAAGGCCCGCTAAGGAGGGAGGGGCTCAGGACTCTCATCAATCCGCGTAATCAGCTGGAAGGTGGAGCATAACTGAGTAGGCTATCAACACGCACTTTGCATGGGTGTTTGCTCCTGTTAATTCTGACACAGTGTGGCTGGGCTTCGCCTGCATTACTGAATTTGAGCATGGCGGCGAGCCAGTCTGTGTGTGTGAGGGGAACGTGTGTCTCAGTGGCCGTAAATAAGAACCTGTAAAAATAAAGGTGAAAAAATAAAAAATAAATAAACAGCTGCAGTAATCCTCCATAATCCTCTTCTGTTTCGAGCTCCAGTTCTCCCAACAGGGAGGAGGGAGAGCCAGTGCCGGCTAGAGAACCATCTCTGGGGGCGATCCAAGTCAGCGGACTCTTGCCCGCCAAAGGATCCCCTTCCGGGATGTCTGGATGTCGCCGCTGGTGGTATCCTTACCTTGCCATTGCCTGCCACTTCAGTTCCTCCGTCGGTAAGCGGGCGCAGAACTGCTGCCGGCCGGCAAGGTGCCAGCCCGGCGAACGGGGCCGAGGCACGTCTCGCAGCTTGGGTGGAGATCTGGCGGCAGGATGTAGCCGGTCCGTCACTAGGTACACAGGTGGACATCGCTGTTCTTCGAAGTCTTCAAACTTCTTGTCGCTGAAGAAAAACAGGGAGCAGATCTCTGGTCTCGCAGCTGTAATATACAGTAACTGCGGACGTAAGAGAGGCCTGTGCAGGGCACAAGGGCACAAAAGAAATCTTCACGACTGCCCATGCGCGAACGGGCGAAGCCTATACGAAATAGAACATAAGTTTGACAGCAAAAGTTAAAAAAAATAGCATTCACTGCAGAATTATTGAGTTGTAGTACAAACAATCTAATAGCAAGTAAAAAGAGCTTTCATTCACTGCTATGATGCAATGTATTGGTTATAGAGCAGCCTTTTCATTTGCTTTAAATATCAAATAATAATAAAAAATCATTTTGTGACACATTGTAAAAGGCACATTGTAAAAGCCCTTCACATTTGTTCAGTCTGGTTTTTGTTTTTTTATTCATCGGGAGGTTTATTTTCAGATCCCTCTCCCACTTCCTGAGTTCCACCTGGAGACTGTATTTTCAGTGCTAATACTACATTATGTAGCAGCAAGCGTGGACACATTACAATTCTTGTAGCTTTAGGTGTCTGTTAGCTGCACTTCCTCAAATGACACAAACTACAATGTCAACACATTAAGCTTTCCAGAATTGATATAATTACTGTGTAGAAAAATACATACAGAAATTGCAGAGAAAGAAAAGACTTGAATGTGTGGGATGTGTGGCTAATTTCATTCTTTAGTATAGGCGGGTGTGAACACTATGGAATGGTGTTCACCCACATACTGTATTGTCCAGATTAAGCTGGTTGGACAGAAACTCCCATGGTATTTAATCAGCTTCTGCAGACCATTGCTCCACTATGGGGGAGTGCAAACACCCAGTATTGTCTTTTCTCTAATTCTATGCTATCTCTTATTAAACCAGCATAACAAGAGAAGACGTGGGAGTGGCGGTTGTGGTGGTGGTGTGTTAGTGAGTGAGTGTGTGTGTGCGTGCGTGCGTGCGTGCGTGCGTGCGTGCGTGTGCGTGTGCGTGTGTGTGTGCCCAGAGGTTTTTTCTTGCATGGCTTTAAGGACTGACAAGAGCAAAGAAGGTCCACAGAGAGAAGATAAATAAAGGAATATCTCAACCTCTAACAAGGATTTTAATTGGCTATTCAACGATATAATTATACATACTTTGAGTAACAATTACTCCAAATATATGACCTTCAATGCTTTAAACAGTAACCAAATTGGCATCGCAACTCCGTAGAAAGAAATCATCCATTAATTAAATTATACTTTATTTGAAATGATAGAGGAAAGTGTGAAGATGAGGGGAGATTAATTTTTCCCCATTCAATTTGCACCTCTTTGACTTTGCTTCTAATTGCTGGTACCCTACCTCGGTGGACTGGTTTACTCAGACAAAGCGTTTATGTTTTCTTTATTGTATCTTACCTTGAAATGAGGTAAACTTACAAATTCAAAAAAGACAGAAAAATATACAATATTATGTATATTATCCTTATAATATATGTTTGTGATGTTTTAGTACAGACTGACCTGCCTTTTTTGCAATGGAACTACTTGGCACAGTCTCTTACTGAAAAGGCATGAACATCATTACATGCCACTTTAGGAACAAATGTAAATTGAGACGCACAATTTTGTACAAAAGTTCAAGTGTTAGAATTGTAGTTTTAAGTACAGTTGAAAGTGACAACACAGCTGGAATGAAGTGTTCACCTCCAAATACCTCACACTATGAATCATTATTCAACTGAGCTAAATGTTTGTTTTTTACCTTCACTAATGAATCTAATAGATGTTAATCTAGGCATAACATGATTGAATGTACATCAGTTATAATAGTGATGAACATTAGCTGCTTTTCACAGTGGCAGTCTTTTTTGCGCTTTTTTAGTGCACTTGTTCCTTTCAAAACACATCTGAGCTGAGAACTCACAGATCAAAGTATGAGGCTTTGTCCAGTGGAAGATCAGCCTGTGGAAATGGAACAGGGGACTGGCCGACTCAGCTCTTTCCTTCAGTATTGGGTTAATGCAGTTGTGCCACTAAACCTGTCAGAGCAGGGCAGATGTACAGCTGCAAGCTCTAAAATGCTATTACTGGTGCTACAGTCAACAACCATATAGAGATAGCTACGGATGCAGAGTCATAAACCTGGTTGTTAAAAACAATCCAATTAACATTAAACAATTTTTCATTGTGGACCATTTCACCAGTTGACAGAAGGTTTTTATATCAGAACATTTTCAATTATGTCAATGTTTACTTCATAAGTTAATATAATCAATAAATGAATGTTAAAATTTTAAACCTTGTCGAGTTTCAAAACAATGGCGTGATAATCATGTGTGTAAAGTTTGGACAGAACAAGCTGCTGTTACCTATAAAGACCACAGACTGTAGACTTGTGTGTTGCAGTATGATGTGTCTTTGTTCTAAAGATAAGACGATTTAAAAGCTATATCCCGCTTTCATTTCAGACTGACTTGACTTCACAGGCTGGTCTCCACAAATACAGCTACAATTTAAAAGAAGTGTTTAGTGTGTGGATCCATCCCCAAGTCCAAAACAAGGACACACTAACATTATAATGCAGACAGAAGCTGGCCTACAGCAATAGGACACCATACCCAAGAGCATTTTCTTCCCTCCCAAATCATTTCTTTTTGTATCCATTATGTTTCTGATTCAGAGGCTCTCAGATGGGAAGACAAAGAAGATTTACTTTGTGCAGTGCAATGTAGGCCATAAGCCTTAAAGCAAGGGTCAAGCCCCACAGGATATTCTCTGACCAACTATGGAAGTGAATCAGAGAAAACCACCAAACCCAGACTTGTCTGGTGGTTTTTTTACTCTCTGCTCAGTTATTACATACAGTAGTAAAACAAACAAATCCATGCGTGAACACAAATAATTACATTTGATCTTATGTAAGTAAAGCTTTCCCTTTTTGGTGCCTCTCTCCACTATGATCTGGAATTAGTATTTCCCCTGAATAAAACTAACTACTTTCATTTTGCCTTCTTCTTGACAGTAGCCCTGGGCTGTAAAGAATTTAGAGTGTGCAACTTTATTGTAAAAAAAAAAAAGCTTGATTAAACCATCTTACGGTTTAATAATACATTATTAGAAGCTAATTATGCTCACAAAACCAGGATTTATACAGGATATCATGCCTTTTAAAGCACAAATAGTAATTCTAAAGACAGAAAAAGCTAATAATAAACAAATAAACAAAGTTGTACAATCACACAAGGTCATTGGGTTTTGGGTTTTGCTTTAAGATTGAAAGTAATACACTTTAAAACCACATGCTTTGATCAGTTGCTGTCTTTCTAATAACTATACTCTATGGTAACATGTTAATCCTACATGGATTAATGTATAATGACTAATTTTATCAGCCATTGTTTACTTAGATATTAGTGAAAACATTGTTTGAAACTTGCAAAAGAAAGCCTGTGAAAGCTGCATTAAATAAATTGAGCATGACCTGGAAATGAACTTAAGCACCAGTCAGTTACTGTTGAAAGATAACAGTCTTGCAGTCTTGATTCAATTTGTTATACTGTTGGTAAAGAGAAACATTTAGTTTTATGTTGCTATAAAACTAAAAAGTAAATGCAAGCCAATTGGTATGTCTCCGAGACGAGATTAGACAAACGTGACTTTATTGCTCACATTATCTCCAGGAAATGTTGACTTTCACAAGTGTGCTGTACATCTGTAAACATCTTGTCTACACATTTAGCAGCACTCACTGCCTAAACGAAAGAAGCTGTTACTATTGTATTACACGTGTTAGATGGAAGCAAATAAAAAAATGTGTTTAGTTTCTAGATTATTGTGCAATACATTTTAAAATAAAAATCTATTGGATCAGTTTGGGCATTGGTATTAGTTTTTCTCGATTGCTAAGACACATTTCTTGAAACCCTCACCCATTTTTTTCAAAGCTGTAAACACGAAACAAAATTCTCAAACTATGTTTACAAAACACCTGACTCTGCCTGCAAAAATCAAACAATGCTTTCAGATCATACACACAGCCAGTCAATACAGTTTTTCTCGATTGCTGAGACACACTTCTTGAAACCCTCACCCGTAAACACAAAACCAAATTCTCAAACTCTATTCACAAAACATCTGACTCTGCTGGCAAAATCAAACAATGCGTTCAGATCATATGCACAGCCAATCAATAACTAAACACTACGAAATTATCTCAACAATTCAAGAACACAGTGTACAGGGCATGTAATCACAGGTTTTCTTTTCTTTTTTTTCTTTTTGTTTTTACAGTATTTCATACAGTGAACACATTTTGCAATGACAACAAAAAGTATATCACACTTGTACAATGAATATCTTGTACACTGCAAGTAGCGCAAGTACTACAATGTTAAATGTCTGTATATTAGACACTTATAGAACAATACAGTAGTCCAACTGCAAAAGGCCAAAGAACAAAGAAAACAAGATAAATAACACATGACAGCACACTAAAAAATATAGTGAAACAGCAAAATCAGACATCAACATTCAATGCTCCTTTGCCACCTGTGCACTCTGAACTGTCTAGAAACGTGTACAATTTATACAAATACAATACAAAAAGTAATTGTGTGTAAACAATGATAGTTGTGTTTTTCTGCCTGTGTTAACCATTTTGCAACACAAGTGTATTACAGAAATGTGTTTTAACGAGTGAGAATGTGTTTAGAGTTGTGCTAGATGAGTGATTGATTTGACAAATGGGTTTAGGCCGCTGAGCATTTGGTTCAGAGAATGGGGTTTAGTACATACACAACTGTTCATGCTGATTCCTCTTCTTTTCACATCATGTCAGTACTCAGTTAAAGGAATACTTTATACTTTACCAAAATGATCATTTGTATATTGTCACCCTGTGTTCCCTGCCTCTACATGAACGAAGAATCCAAATCCTTAATGAATTGAATAGGGGGGCGCTTTAACAACTGCAAACTATATTAAAACATCTGTTTACAAACTCCCACACAACTTGTGCAGTATAATCCAAGTCTCATTTACCCAGTCATATGCTCAGTACTTTTCTTGCATTCTCCCTAAAACCTTACTAACGCCTCACGCTTGCCCAGACACACTACTCTTCCATGCGCATTTGTTTAGGAAGTGCTGAGCATAAGACTGATTGGTTTGGTTAGCTGGCACTACAGACACAAACACATTCCTCAAAGCCTGACAAGATTGATTTTTGTGTGATATGTGATCCTGCAATTCTTGAGTGATCTTGTAATATTGCGAGAATTCAGGTGACGTGAAAGGTAACACTGCTTCAATTAATCTTTTAAAATGTTTGGATTCTTGGTTGACCATGGAGACATGGGCCAAAAAAACAAAACATTTTTGTCAAGAAGTCAAGGTAACAGCGGGTGAGTAACTGATATACACCTCATCATTTTTGGGGTGAAGCATTCCTTTAAGAGATACACCAGAATAGATTCCTGGGATTTTCAACACATTTTGCATTCATATGCAGCCCTATTTACCCGCCATCACAGAGTGGCAAATTACATGAACGTTCTTCAGCTGAATAATGTCACAAGCTGCAAGACTCATTACTTTCCTTGATTCAAGGGTAGTTCTTTGGCTAATCTGTTGTGCAGTGTCAAGAGCTGATTTTGATTAGATAGCTAGCTGAGTGAAAAAGGTTTACTGTTGCCATGGAAAACTGTGTTTCACACATTGATCATCTCACCATTTCAAGAGCATTTTGCTCCAGTAAAGTTCAAACAATATTGCATCAAAGTAATCACAATGATCAAAACATTTATAACCCAGATACCCAGTGCAAATAGAAACACGTGTGCTAACACTTGCATTTGTTACTATTGGTGCTACTGTGTTCATTAAGATTTAAAAGACAAACAGTACATGATATTTCAGTATCATTTCATGAAGCACTGTGATCTAAGTGGTCTTCACACTCCAAAGTAATATTTTTAAAAATTAATCAGCAATTCTTCTTCATTTACAGCCAACTGTTAACATGAATATGAGGTTTGCTCTTTGCATTGCAAGTGTTACACAGAAAAGGGTTAAAATGAAGAAAATTAATACACTTTTGCATTTGGAAGTGAAGATGCACCTTAATTTCCTCTAATATTACAGATATACTGCCATAGATTACCATATAAGGGTACTTTGTGCTGGGTTGCGTTTAAGTGACTTATTGACTAGATAGTCCCATAATGAGTGAATGAATGATTGCACACAGATATGTGGTATTGCACTCTTACTTTAACAGGGAAGTGGAAGCCAATCAGGTCTGTGAAAGGGTTAGGTGCATCCCGTCTCTGGCTTTGCCCTGACAGCGCTACAGTTACCAGTGATCGGACATGCTGGCCTCTATCAGGAGGGATGCAGTGGGCATTACCATGGACAGGTATCACTACAGCCACGATGAATGAGGTCAAGAGTAAAGGTGGCTATTACATGTAAAATATCCTCTCATTACCATATTAACAGTTTGCATGAAAATGGGGCCCAAGCACTTACCTCAATTAAACCACAGTTGAATTCCAAGGTCACTGCTACATTAACTCTGATCCTTCAAAAAGTCTCAACAGTTTTTCAAAACACAATATATTCCCTCTAAAAAAGGAGGTTCAACAATGTGAGGATGTTATTTTTTCAGTTAAGTAAGGTAGTGTTTTTTTTTTGTGAGTGTGAGGGAGTTTGTTGATTTTCATAATTATTTGCTCATGCTTTTTGCTTGTGCAAAAGAGCAGAGATCACTAGATGGTGGGTATCTTATACTGAAACTCTTCTAAAGTATTCATCAAAATTCAACAATATCTTCAAAATGATGAAGGTGTGATTACATGATACATGTTGAGAGAGGATACCATATTAATAGGGATGTAACAATTAAGTTGACAGTTTTGTTTTGCTCCACACTCAGTGTCACAGACAGATTTGTCCCCTTCACTGTTTTGAACAGTGGAGTTTAACAGATGGGGAGGACTGAGCCGAGCGTAGGTTAACATACGCTAAGGCAGGATGGTAATTCCCATATCGGTACAGAGGCACACTGTTTACATAATATTCTAAGGGGAGTTGTGAACCACATACTGCATACTTCTGAATATCATACACTCCATAATTACTGGGCATGCAAACAGCTAATTTTAATCAGTGAGTCATACAGTGGCATTGTTAGGCCTAGAAGTCTGAGGCTACACCCCCGAATGTTTTATGAATAGCCCCGGAATCTAAATATATTATATATTATATACACACACACACACACACACACACACACACACACACACACACACGCACACACACACACACACACACACACACACACACACACACACACATTGGTGTGCACGCATATTGTATAAGAAATGCAGTCTGAAAATATGTCTTTAAACTAACCTGTGTGTGTGTGTGTGTGTGTGTGTGTGTGTGTGTGTGTGTGTGTGTGTGTGTGTGTGTGTGTGAGAGCCTTTTAATATTCGAATAAACACATGTTAACATGCAGGGGTGGAAGAAGTACTTATATGTATATTTTATTGTATACTACAAAAAACTGAAATATAGATCATTTTCTTGGCGTATCACATGAAAGTATTAAAGCTCAAATTGCAAGGATACATATATGTGTTACTGAGAAAGAGGGGAAGAAAGCAATCATAAGACTACCATTTTCATTGTTGTATACAGAAAAACCCTTGCAACGCATCTTATTTGTTTGAAATATTCTGTAAAATTGCACATTTGTCGACCTGTTGAAACGTCAGGCTGTCAGTTTTAGGAACGGCTTGTCATAGTCATGCCCATGGGCAGGGTGAATTGAGTTGCACAGCTGGAGTTATGTTCAATGTAAGGCTAAGTGACAGAAATGCTAATCAAGTATCAAAACTGACACCGCATTCCCATCGATGCACATCAGACCTTCACTGATTTATTAGTCAAAGTGAAAGCTTGTGTCACCATGTTGAGTGCTCATGAGTAAACACGGCTTCAGCCAAGGTGGACCACTTAGCAGCTCCCCCCTCCGCTTCCCCTTGAACATGAACAGCACTCTCCACAAGGGCCGCTTACAGCGCAGTTGAAGAGTAACTTTCAAAACAGGTAAGCCACACACAATATATCTAAGGAAGTCACTTAAGAGTGTACTAAAGGGCTATTATAAGAGCAGAAGGTAGAAGGGGGATGCGTGTCCCTACTTCAAATGGGTTCTTCTGCTGAGTAAGCCCTGGCGCCCCTGTCCCCAGATCAGAAAGAGGACAGAGAGCTGCAGCAGACCCCAATTATCAGACCGTCATTCACAATCCTTCCTTTACCTCCTGCTCACTACTGCATTAATTTTAGTCAGGATATTCCTGCCAGAGCCTTAGGGAACCGGGGGTAGAGAGGTTAAAGACTCCACAGTGCAACTGAGTTTTGGCATAAGAACCAAGGGGATGAGACATAAAAGAGAGCGGGCTCTGCTTTTTCCCATTTTGGATATTATTTGCATCATGGACAGAGGAAGAAAGTTGTCTGTTTGCTGTGTCTTCACTTTGGTGTTGCCAATTAATTCTGGATTTCTGTGTGAGTGGATCGCTGGAACAGGGCCTGGTTTTATGGATAAACAATGCTCCAGTGCATAATTTAGTGGAGCATGGGAGTGAAAACACAAGATCCATTCACTCTCACTCTCCCAGTTGTATTCTTGGCATCCACTTACGCTGACTGCAGGGTTGTAATGAGATTATTGTGATTGAACAACTGAAAAACTGATAATTGGACACTTTTCTTTTGTCACTAAAATGTTGCAACATCAGCTACGAATAATTGGGAAATTTAAATATATGACGTGTAATCACGCCTGCTTCTTCCTATGTGATAAAAATATCACATATAGTGATAAATATTGGAATAGCTGCTTTTTGCATAATTTATACTTCTTAACATCTGAGAGAATGCCTGCCCGCACCAACACATTTCATTGGCTTGAAAATCAAGACAAAGTTCCTGATGTCTATTTTTTATGCTATAGTGGGTTTGTTCATTTTTAATAGCAAAGGGAGAAAAAACAGAAAGGCATGTTGATCATTCAGTTGGGCAGACCAACATGTTTGTTTTCCTTGAGAAAAAATGGATTCATTACAGAATTATGGACTTATAGAAGATGCTGTCCTCGTGCCAGAACACACACACACACACACACACACACACACACACACAAACAAACACACCAGAAGAAAAGAGGTTGAAATTAATATCTACTCTAGGCAAAATGTATTTCTACAACAGCATAATTATGAATAATGAAATCTCTCCAACCATGAGCAGTGATGTCCTATGTATTTTTTTCTTCTCCTAGACTGATTCTTTTACTCTTGGGGAGCAGTTGTGTGAATATGCTTTCCTCTGTTACAGTATGGACAATATGAGCCGTTGTTGCATGACAGTAGCCCGGAGCAATTCATACTTTCATGTGAAAACTGAAGGGGAGACTGATGTGGGAGATTAATGGTACACAAACAATGTAGATGACTGTGTAAGCATAGAACCGGTGTCCTGTGCATGTTTTCTTTTTTTATCTTTATGCATTTATTTATTTAGTCTCATGCAATTCTGTAAAGCATAAGCCCAGATGGAAACATTGCCCAGAGGTTAAGATCTACAATGTAACTATAGGACTGAAATATGCAACATATCTCGCGCTTGCACATGTAGACCTTAACCTCAGTGATTAAACATTTGCTATAAATTTCGACCTAAAAAAAAAATGACTTCCAGGAGGAAGAGTTGGGTTTTTATAACCACAGCCAGCACTGGCTTTCTGGCTTAATATGAGTCACTCAGATGTAAGTTTGGAAAATGGTGAACATCTTGCATCATTAAGCCAATTCTCATTCAGTTGTGTGGTGGCCCATAATTAGTAATTTCAGTCATTTAAAGATACAGTGGAACACACATCTGTGCTACAAACAATCAGTTTGTTAAGGGCAACAAGACAAGATGTTTGGCATTATCCAAAGTCTAATCTCAAAAGAAACATGATGGTTTTGATAGCACATTTGCGTTTGAATAAAACGAAAAGTTGCTTGCTGGGTAACGTTAATTATGCAGGGCCTATTTGAGATAAACACATGCTGACAACAATAAAACTTCTTCTCTCTGTCTACATCCGTATCATTGAATGATGAAACAAAATCTGATATGTACACGTGCAGAAAACAGGTTGCTGCAAAGGTAAATCTCTGGCAACGTACTGCTCGCTGAGAAGGCTGACTCATTTAACCCTTTGTTTCATTTTAAGCAGGTTAGTTACAAATACTGGGCTCCAAATGAGCAAATTAACTTCATCACGTTAGTTTATGCTACAAACTATACATCAAAGCCTTGATATGATGTGTATGTTCATCTATTTTTTTCATGAAGTCACCTAAAACAAAGAAAAAGTGAGAATAATTTGTTGAAGATTTTACAGTGAGTGAACAATATATGGTGTTATGAATCTTCCACAAATACATGTGAGGCCCCCTGAGAGTTTCTAATGGAATGCAAATGTAAGCATCCCACAGGGAGTAGTACCTTTAATTAATTTGGACATGGACCACACGTTTTGGACTTGGGATTGAGGTGTAAACAGATCAGTGTTCTGCAATTTACCTCCTTGATGCAATAAAGATGTCCCCATAGCACTTACAAATAGCTTCAATATGCAAGTGAGGAAATTCACAATGTGCCCTGATTTATTTGCTGTTATTAATGGGGCGGTGTTGAAGGAAGTGGGCTGTGGCTGCCAGCACAATATCTGACCTCTGAGAATGCATTAAATCAAGGCATTAGGGAATGCAGTAATAAAGAGGCCAGCTAAGGCACTGAACCTGCTCTAAAACATACAAACCACAACACTAGCGGAAAGGAGGGTGAAATCACACCCAGAAGCTTCTCTCATACAGAGGAAGCCAACACATAAGCCCACCATGATATTTCAGTCAACGGTAACAGATGCTACCTGTGCATTCTCGATGTTAAAGGTTAGGCATCGTTTAACACAAAAAATCTTTTGTTTCCCTTCTGAGTGCTAAGATAAATTAAAACTGCCTTAATAACAAAACCGTAGCCATAACGTGAGATACAAGGTAATGGAGCCGTTTATACATTGTCGTGTTTCTTTAGAAATCAACAATGGACAAAGAGAGTCTTTAAACGTTTCAGATGTAAAGTTATTCGCTGTCAAAGTGACACCAAAATGAATGTCAGTCAATGGAATGCTAACGGTAGGTGATGGCTTATTAGCAACAAAATGGCTCCGTAGGAGGTACGCTTTGCAGAGGCTCGCTTACACCCTTGCGTAGTATAAGAGGACCAGAGTCTGCAGTAAGAGGAAGTTCGGGGTGGTATATGAGTCAAACAAACATAGAACTTTCACCAAGGAGACTGGTGTTTGTGTCCTGTGTGAAACTCAGAAAACTCAGATTTAACAGATACTCTAGCTAGCTGTGTGGATTTAGCCTGCAGAGATCTGAGGAGCAGTTAACCATAGTCCTCATAAATCCACCGGAGTTTAGAATGCCAACACGAAGAAAGCGGAAGGTGAGAATCAGAATCAGAATAAGAATTAGAAAAGCTTTATTGCCAAGTACGATTTTTACACATACAAGGAATTTGTTTTGGTGTTGTAGGTGCATGTCACACATTCTCTAAAATAAGTTAAACAAACAGGTTAAACAGAACAAACAATATAAGTATAAATATATGTATATATATATATACACACACAAAATGTATTAAAAAATAAGAGAGTAAGAATTAAAGGAGAATTCCGGCCAATTTTTACGTTAATCTTGATTGCTATAGCTACGCGAGTACTTTTGACAGGAAAAAACCCCGACCCAAATCAGTGCAGGTAACACGGAGAAGCTGCAGCTACGTACTACAAGCGTCCCCTGAGCTAAAACGGCAGTGGTCGGGGCAAGTTTTATAGTGCCTTTGTGCCTCTTAACAGACACAAAATGCAATTTACTATGTCTGTGCCACGTGAACAGGGCCCGTATGTGTCAACAAGATGCGTTTTCAACTCAGACATTGTTTAAATTCACCTACCCTGGTCCCTGTCTCGATCCTGTCGGTAGCTAGCTTGCCCTGCTAGCTGATAGCCGTTAGCCATTAGCTGCTAGCTGCCGTCCGGTGAGTGTATTCAGACAGGTGTTGAAAGAAAATTTAAAAAGACGTGATCGTTTGATTTCTGAGGACGAAGGAGAGGTTTTGTCCAATAAAAAGTTAAGCAAAAGGTTTAATAAACAAACATGATGAAAATGACATGACAAAAAGCAAATGTTACACTGCAGCTGACAGTGGACTGATCTACGTTTCTCCATGATGGAGTCACATAAAAACGTCTTGTGACATGACAGAACAATACACTGCAAGCAGCGGACATACTTCCTTGTGGGGTCACAGTCTTGCAGTCCTGAAATCACCTCAGTCACACAAATTTATTCCTTAGAAGTTGAGGGTGGTACCTCAAATGAAAACCTTTGTTATTGGTCAGATGTCTCTCAAAAGAAAAGGTGTTACCTCTGAATTGTCAGGTTACTCCAGGTCAAGACAAAGGTCATTTATCATGGTAGTGCCAATTCTATTCAAGTTTAAAGAGATATGCATTTCCTTTGTTCTAATCAAGTCTGGCCCAGCAGGGAGTGGCTCCCCAAAAGGCAGAGACAAAAGTTTCCTTTTCTGTGAGGACCAGTCTCCTCTAGTATGCAAATTGACAGTCATGACTTAATCATTTCTTTAGAAGCTAGGGTTGGGGTGAGGCAGTCAGAATGCTGATTAGTGTAGTTATTTGATTATATCTAGCTGCAGGCTACATAAAAACCACAAGTACATTGTTTTCATAACGTTAAGCATGGTTTTAACTTTTTTATCTTCAACACAGGCTTCTGTGATAATCATCCCAATTACAATCCACGGAGGGGCGTGGTGTGGATATGTCCTCCAGAGGACAGGTGATGTCACGTCTTGAAGTTTATTCCCCCCTAAAAAAAACAGTAGTGCGGTAGTAGCCATTAGCTGCTAGCTGCCCTCCGGTGAGTGTGTACAGACAGGCTTCTGTGATAATCATCCCAATAACAATCGACTGAGCGGCGGTGGTGTGGCTATGTCCTCCAGACAACAGGTCATGTCACGTCTTGAAGTGTATTCCCCCCTAAAAAAAAACAGTAGTGCAGTAGTAGCTGTTAGCTGCCCTCCAGTGAGTGTGTACAGCCAGATAGCCGTTAGCCGCTAGCTGCCATCCGGTGAGTGTATTTAGCCAGGCTTTTGTGCTAATCATCCCAATAACAATCCACGGAGCAGTGATGGTGTTGCTATGTCCTCCAGTTACTGAAGGCTAGCTTTAGCTTGCGCTTGGAGCAGCAAGTTCATCTGCTTGTTTCCCCTCTGTCTGTCTTGTTCTTTCCAACTCTTGTGAGGTTAGTTCTTCGTCTGTATACTCGGGTTCGAATAAATAAGGATGACCATCACACTCAAAAGGCTCTTCCATGTGTTGTACATCTGCTATATTCTCCATAGTTACGTTACTCCAAGCTTTTTCCCTTGTAAACAACTCCACTCTTCACTCTTCACACACTACGCTCCGATCTGCACACTACTGTTTACCTTTTCCTGCTACAACTGAATTCCCAGGAGACAGCGCGATGCTACAGCTAAGCTTCAGTAACGCTATTACTGTGCAAGTCACAGACATCGTTTATCCCGTTTCCATGTAGTTACATAGTCACTGATATGGTCATAACCACTACAGTGCTCAATTACCTATTTTGAGGGGGGAATAATCTAAACCTTTCGCTGCGAAGGCATGATCTGTCCTATGCAGGACATCCGCCAGACCACCGGGCGCTCCGTGGATTGGGATGATTATCACAGAATACTGGCTGATTACACTCACCGGACGGCAGCTAGCAGCTAACGGCTATCAGCTAGCAGAGCAAGCTAGCTACCTGCAGGATCGAGACAGGGACCAGGGTAGGTGAATTTAAACAATGTCTGAGTTGAAAACGCATCTTGTTGACACGTAAGGGCCTTGTTCATGTGGCACAGACATATTAATTGCATTTTGTGTCTGTTAAGAGGCACAAAGGCACTATAATCAAAAGTACTCACGTAACTATAGCGATCAAGATTAACGTAAAAATTGGCCGGAATTCTCCTTTAACATAAAAAGAGCAGATTAAGTACAGTGGCATGTAGAGCCAGATGTGGGGTGTGGAGAGAGTCAGGGTGGTTTCCAGGCCTTGTTAATAAGGCTAGTGGGAAGAGGGGAAAAAACTGTCCTTGTGACGTGAGGTTTTGGTCCTGATGGACCTCAGCCTCCTGCCAGAGGGGAGTGTCTCAAAGAGTTTGTTGCCGGGGTGGGAGGGATCCGCCACAATCTTTTCAGCACACTTCAGAGTCCTGGTGGCATAAAGGTTCGGGAGCGGTGGCAGATTGCAGCCAATCACCTTCTCAGCTGACCGAATGACGAGAAGAGCAGAGGAGAAAGAACACAGCCCTGAGGGTATCCGGTGCTGATGGTCTGTGAGTCGGAGATGTCTTTCCCCAGCTTCACATGCTGCTTCCTGTCAGACAGGAAGTCAGTGATCCACCTGCAGGTGGAGTCAGGCACACCAAGCTGGGAGAGTTTCTCCTGAAGCAGAGCTGGGATGATGGTGTTAAAGGCAGAGCTGAAGTCCACAAACAGGATCCTGGCGTAGGTTCCTGCGGATTCCAGGTGCCGGAGGATGAAGTGTAGGGCCAGGTTGACTGCATCGTCTACAGACCTATTGGCTCTGTAGGCAAACTGCAGGGGGTCCAGGAGGGGGTCAGTGATGGCTTTGAGGTGAGAAAGCACAAGGCGCTCAAAGGACTTCATAACCACAGAGGTCAGGGCGACGGGTCTGAAGTCATTAAGTCCTGTGACTTGGCTTCTTGGGAACAGGGATGATTGTTGAGGACTTGAAGCAGGCTGGCACGTGGCATGTCTCCAGTGAGGTGTTGAAAATGTCTGTGAACACTGGAGACAGCTGGTCAGCGCAGTGCTTCAAGCTGGATGGGGAGACAGCATCCGGTCCAGCAGCTTTCCTGGGGTTCTGTCTCCTGAACAGTCTGTTGACGTCTTCCTCATTGATGGAGAGAGTCGTCACTGAGGTGGGTGGGGAGGTGGAGGGGAGGACCTTTAAGGTGGGGGAGGTGGAGGTGATGCACTGTAGCTGGAGCTGTTGGGAGGTGTCGCAGGGGATGGTATCAGGGAAGACCCTTTGTTGGGAGGTTTTGAGGGGGATGGTTACAGGACTGACCCATTGTCCATCAAAGCGACAGTAGAACTCGTTAAGGTCGTTGGCTAGGCGTCGGTCGTTGGTGGAGTGGGAGACTTTGGGCTTAAAGCTGGTGATCTGTTTGAGCCCTCTCCAGACAGAAGCAGAGTTGTTCGCTGAGAACTGGTTTTGGAGTTTCTCAGAGTACCGTTGTTTAGCCTCTTTCACCGCCTTGCTAAACTTGTACTTTGCTTCTTTAAGTCTGTCTTTGTCCCCACTCCTGAACGCCTCTGCCTTATCCAACCTTAACCTTCTGAGTTTGGCTGTGAACCAGGGTTTGTCATTGTTGAAACTCACCCTGGTGCATGATGGAACACAGCAGTCCTCACAGAAGCTGATGTATGACGTCACAGCCTCTGTATACTCATCCAGACTGTTGGTAGCAGTCCTGAACACATCCCAGTCAGTAGAGTCCAAACACGTCTGGAGATGCTCCACAGCTACACTGGTCCACTTCCTTGATGTCCTCACTACAGGTTTGCAGAGCTTAAGTTTCTGCCTGTAGGCGGGGATCAGGTGGACCATGACGTGGTCAGATAGTCCCAGTGCAGCACGGGGGACGGCGTGATGAGCATCCCTGACTGTGGTGTAACAGTGATCCAGAATGTTCTCCTCTCTGGTCGGGCATTTAATATGCTGTCTATATTTAGGTAGTATATGAGTGAGGTTTCCTTTGTTAAAGTCTCCAAGGACAATAACTAGGGATTCCGGGTTGGTCCGCTCCACACACAGTATCTGGTTGGCGAGCATGCGCTGTGCGACCTGCACGTTGGCCTGCGGCGGGATGTAAACACCGACCAGAATGAATGAATGGAACTCACAGGGTAAATAAAAAGGCTTACAGTTTATGATGAAAGATTCCAGGTCAAGAGAACAATGCTGCTGGATCACTGTCACGTCGTTGCATCAACCGCTGTTGATGTAGAAACAGATTCCTCCACCCTTAGTTTTGCCGGAGAGGTCCATGTCTCTGTCCGCTCTGTAGAGTTGGAAGCCTGCCAGCTGCAGCGCAGAGTCCGGTATTAATCCACAGAGCCACGTCTCCGTGAAGCACAAAACAGTAGATGAAGAAAAGTCCCGGTTTCCCCCCAACAGCAGTTGGTTGTTCTTCCAGTTTGTTGGGCAGTGAACGCACGTTAGAGAGAAATATGCCCGATAACAGTGTGCGTAATCCTCGCTGGCGGAGACGCACCAGTGCACCAGCCCGTTTCCCTCTCCTCCGACGTTTCGCTGCGTGAGCAAAGGTGAGCGCACCTTTAAATAAATCCTCTGGCGTTGTTCCCCTGATGTTCAAGAGCTCTTCTCTGGAAAAAGAGATCCGGGTACCATCGCAAAAAACAAAGTTAAAACACAAAACAAAACAACGTGCACAGACACACCGAGTCGACCGTCTGCGGCGCCATCTTAGATCTTTAAGAGGGACATCCTGCAGATCTTCCAGCGGCACCGGAGCAATCCCGTAAATTAATCAACGTCAAAATAGACTATTCTAACTCTAAGCAAGTGGTTTTCTTGCCTAAACCTAACCAAGCAGTTCCATTTCAAACATTAACCATGTGTTTAAAACCGCGCATGCTTCACAATGTTAAGTAGAACGATAATATGTAGTTTTGGGAGTCATTGGCAAACAACCTAGTCTGTTGTTTAGGTATGAGGGCATGTTGATAGAATTCTGTGCCAGCCAGTCCATATATGTTGTGATATTTCATTGAAAAGGTGAACATTTTGAGATTATTTCAGCACTAGGTTAAGGCAAATTACGGATGAGATGTCTGTAGTGTAGGCTGGTTAATAGAAGAACGTCGGAATGTTCAACAAGTGCCTTTACTTCAACAGGAAGCATTTACATTATTACAACAGTTCTTAATAGCAAGCATGGTAGCAAAGCACTGTAGTTGCTATTCAGTAGTCGCCATCTTTTCTCTCTGTACTCAGGGTCTCAAATAATACCTGCTTTACAACAGTGCCGCCTAGACTGCAGCAGACATATAAAGATAGAACACAACGTCCTTTCCACTGAAGCGTTTCGTGAATTCGTCAGCTGCATGGGCGGAGTTAGCAACAGCTTTCAGCTGCACGGCTTCCTGGAAGGCTGCTCTCGCGTATCCTCGCTCATAGCTCCTTAGAGATCCCGCCCCGATCTTCTGAGCAGGAATAAGAGCATTGAGATGGCCTTCACAAAGGAGGGCCAAAACACCTTCCGGTTCAAGTGAGGAGTTATCAAATAAGAGACTTATTTTTTGCTCTGAATATAGAACTGAGCCATAGTGTAGAGGATCTCAGTCTAAAATTTCTCAGAGGTCAAATCGGCATTAACTAACAAGGAAGAAAACTCTTCAGAGTATCCTAACATTTTATTGAAAACATCATGATAACAGAGATCCACACATTTGTCAAAAACTGGCAAATCTATTGAGTTAAATATTGCCATTTCTCATCAAATTTCCCCAAAGATCACACAAATGCCCCAAAATTAATTATTCAGTTGTTAACACTTCACAGTGACGTTGTGATAACTTGGTCAAATGCCAGCAGTAGTGCGCACACACCTGGCAACCATCTGCTCCACAACTTCTTCCTCTCATAGATTTAATAGTCATTATCGCCAAGACCATGCGTCACCTCACTTAGTTCCCCAGGGCTGTCGCTATACACAAACAGCAGCGTTTAGATGGAGCCTCAACATAGCCAAACAGCTTCTTGACTTCTACTCATATCTATTCGATCTGTCTGTAAACTCACTCAATCAATGATTGCAGAAGCCTATATACTTTGATTGACTCACACACTCTGCCAGTAACTCTATAAAGCTCATGTATATATGCTCGGTATATTTGAGATTTCATCCAACAGTCATTGTCTAATATGCAAAATTCATTGCCACCGTGACACCCAATTGGCTTTTTGAATTTCCTTGGGTAAACGGGGAAATTGTGTTGCTCTACGGTTTGCCTGTCAACAATCTTCAAACTTCATCGGGGCCAAAAATGTACAAATCAAAACTGTGTGTAAGGCATGTTATAGGAAATTCATATTCATATTGTAAACTTCAGTGAAGATACATTTCTAGAATAATTAAATGCAACTGTATTGGCTTGAGGGAGGAGCTGCGGAACATGACAAAATGTGGTCTTAAGTACTTCACGGTCCATGCTAAATATGCACATGAAATTGTTCTACCATTTAGGAAGAAATTATACATTATATGTTTGAAGGATGTCCGACATTTGTAGTTAATGATGGTCGACTTTAGAAAAGGTGCGCTGTGTTTAACATTTCATAGAGATTCCATTATTTTGCTCGAAAAATGAAGAGAAACTAGTTTTGTGTAGATGCTAGATACAATTATTTATTTTTTATCACGTTTCCACATATACCACACTTTGTTCATAAAGATAAGAAAATGGCAAACTCTCACTCCTTTTAAATCAATTATTCCACAAACTCCCTCTAGTCACAGATATTCTACCACATACAGTAATTGGTGGTAAGGGATATTTTTCTGTTTTATATGCTCATACCTGCTCCAAGACCTGACATTCTTTTTCTTTTTTTGTAATTGCGTCAAAACAACAGGAAGCTGCATGATTACATTAATTTCCTCCGTAAGATTTCTCTGCCAACTATCAAAAATTGACAGAACATGCAGTGGACATTGTTGTGCTTTTCACATTTTGAGCTTTCACAAGTCACAGTCAACTTGGGAAACAAAAAGCAATGAAGTCATGGAGAAAAATAGGTATAGCTGACTCTGTGGGTTAGCACTTACACAGGGCAGGGGGCATTGCCTCTCAAAGTGTGCAACCCACTGTCTCATTATATGTCAGAATAATTTCCCAGCACACCTATGCAGATATTCCTCTGTGAACGAGAGTAGATTTTTTGTTGACATTGTTCTGGCTGCATTTATGAAGAAATGTAATCCTAAATGAGTTTTTTTTAAAGAAAACATTTTCTGAATTGCTGGAGAGCAATTAGAGTAGACAGGTTTGGAAGTAGACTAGTGTTTAAGGCACCAGTTCTCAATCCAAGCCCTTCTGGACCTAAAGGCCTGCTGGTTTTCACTCTGAGCATGTAATCAGGAAGTGGTTTACACCTGGGATGCCAGGTGAAGGCAATTACCTGCAATCAACTACCTGGCAGGTGCTCTGTGTCCTCAAGACCAGAGTAGCAAATAGGTTTGAAATTAAAATAATCGTGCATTGAACGTCTTGTTACAAGATGTTTGCTGTTAAGGTGGTTGAGAATGCCATACTGTATCTTCATATTTTAAGTTGTTTTTGAGGAATTCGCAGAAAGCATTAATGCTCTCTGGTTTACTGATGTTTTTTTGAAAATGTGTAAACCAAGGCATTTTTGCATTGAGTGACAAAAGAATACTCTACACTCTTCAAACAACATACAATTAAAGTATTAAAGTACAATCAGTGCAAACATCCTATACATACTATACTATGAGAAATTTATACAAACATGTTACAGGTTGACCATATCCTCACAAATAAAGATGTTTCGAAATAAGTAGCTGCCATTGTGCCAATATGTGATGATCCATCTGTTCAGATGTGACAATACAGCACCAGGACCAAGAAACATGCACATTACAACCGAGGCAAATTACACTGTATATATTATTAAAATCAAGGTGTGAAATTCCCTCTTGCATTGCTCCGTTGCTTAACTAATTGTCATGGCAATATTCATTTTCTAAACCCTGAGGCCTTTGTTGAGTTTACCCAATGTGCAGAGCGTACTTGTTGATTCCTGTAAAAATGAGGTGTATTACAAAACAAATTTAAGAGAAAGAAATTTGCTCTGAGCTGAGACAACAGAGCCAGCAGCTGCTGGGACACCTTCATTTGTATTCTACAGATTGCATCAGAAATTTAGAAAATGTTAATTGGAGACAATGTGTGAAGAGGCAGATATGGTCTGACATGTAGCCAACATAATAGTATTAAGGATGAATTAATTATTACAATATGCGGAGGGGGAAAAGAGAATGCCATCCTCAATCCATAGAAGTACATAATAGATGGTAAAGATAGCAGTGAATGCTAAACATTTGCTTGGAAAAATATGCCTTTCGGCTGACACATTGAAATCAAAAGACATCCAACAGTGGACATGTTGACAAAGCCCTCATTTATTACAGATTCACAGCCCGGCGAGCACAGCCACAGCGTGACGCTGATTAGAAGGCTTGTACGTAATAAGCTTGAGAGCACCATTTTACCACAAACCTATATTCATTTAGTTCTGCAGATTTATACATCCAACTATCTAGGCACGAAAATCCAGCATGACATGAGAGTGTATTCTGGCCTTTTGAAAAGAGGGTTAATCTCTCTTTCTTTCATGAACAAACCTCAATCTTACAGTGACCAGCATGTCTCATATGATGCAGCGGCTGAAGCAATAAATTGAATTAAATAAACCCATTAGTTACAGCAGCTACCTTCTCACCTTGGCCCAAATACATTTTCATGGTGAGTTGGTCCTATAAAGACCAGAGGACACAGCTTAACACTGTGATGGCAAAGTCACCTTGAGTCAAAAGACAGAAAGCATGTCCTTGTTCATTACTCAAATCAATTAAGATAGCCTGTTTGTGGCGCAGCACAGCCCCAGTTTGTTCTGCAGGTGTTTAAAAGTAAATGTATGCTCATTCAAAAATCAATTCATACTTAGGATTCTGCCTCCCCCTGTCTTGTAGACATGAAACAAACTA
Source organism: Sander vitreus (assembly GCF_031162955.1). Classification (NCBI taxonomy): domain Eukaryota; kingdom Metazoa; phylum Chordata; class Actinopteri; order Perciformes; family Percidae; genus Sander; species Sander vitreus. Next base: position 14,821,836 of record NC_135869.1, read on the forward strand.
GAGGTCGATTATAACAGAGAGCGACTATTGGGAGATTCGCCATGGACGTACTTAAAATGCATGGAATGAATAACCAAGTGCAGTTCACATACCAAATGAAAAAATACCCAAAGAAGTCAAGGATCCTAATCCTGCAACAGCCTGAAAACAGACAGGTATGTTTTTTTTATTTTTTTTTTTTACAGTTTTGACACATCAAATAAAACATATACTGACATTTTGCCTATGTTTTTATGTATATAGAGATGTGTCTTTAAAGTAAATAATAAAAATGCTCTTCTGACTGGCTAGTTGAGTTGGGAGGCAGTTATAGACAGAAATTAATAAAATCTTGGTGATTTTGGTAATGTTACTTCATAGGTGCTAGCTACATATGTGGTTTTGGCATAATATTTTCAAACAGGTCAAATACATCAAGTGAAATGTCTGTTGGTATCCCTTAACTTCCAACAGAATAATATAAAATAAATAAAGGAACATATCAATAAAGCCCCCTGTGTATAGGATTTCCAACTTCTGCGACTTCTAGTGGTAGCACCAAAAGACTGAATGGGCTGAAAGCAACACGTGGACTACAATTTTCACATATCAACAAACACTTTGACAATCAGCATAATTAGAAATATGAAAAAACAATTGTACATATGGCACTTTCTAGTAGAAGTAGGCTAGTATCTTTGCTACTTGATATAGAAGTAGAATGCTATATTGGTGCAGTACCCTTTTTTAAGGTGTGGGGAAGTTTAAACTTGGTTAAGATTCGGAAAAGATCACCCTGAAGGTTGGGGTTAGAGTTACAGGTGTGATCCACACTGACCTTGGTCCCTTGTCTGCAAAATGTGAACATTTAAAGCATTTGAGAAAACAATGTTTCTCTGGTGAGTCATGGGGCTTTGGTCCCTTGACTCTTTGTTGTTCCGTTTTTCTTCATTTTGGGCTTATGGCATAGTCACTACATTTTGCCTCCTCGGCATGTCACTTACAGCTATCTTCAGAATAAGAAATGAGAAATGCCACTATGCCTAATGCCGCATAGTCAGCCAGTAAGCTGTGGGCTTCACCTGAGCCCTTTTTATTTATTTTTTTTACCTCCTAAACTTGTTTACATTTTGGTGAATCTGCAGTCTCTAACAGTCAACTACCAGTCACATTCTGATTCAGAAAAAAAGACGATATAAAATTTGATATTATATGGGTTTTAAACAGATTTCTAGACATATATCCTACATGAATATTGAATAACATGTATTAATGGAAAGAGAGAATATAGCAGTATGTTAACACTTAAAGGAAGGAGTTTGATTTCTGAAGCAAAATATGTCCATTGGGTGCATGCAAAAGGCCCTGTGTTGGCATCAAATAAAGATGCTAGCATGAAAAAAATACCATCAATGTTTAATATAAGAAGTTTCAATTTGTGATTTCTTTGTAAAACATTTCTTCACACTTCACAGTTACTACAAAGAATACTGCAGTGCAGGTCATATATATTAGCGACTGTTACTTTGGCCAACAAGGTTTGTGAATGTTGGTATTACAACAACAGAATGAAAAGAGGATGTGAAGGCAAACTAAACACTCTTCATTAGCCCTTGAGCAGCACTAACAACGTATTATGAGCACTATTTTGAAAATTGAATTGAATTGAATTTCAACTGTTGTGAAAGTGTTAATATTTTCTCTATTTGAATTACAATTCATTGCTGATTTTATTGTGTGTTTGTGTAGTGCATTATGCGTATAGGAGACATTACACATATCAAAGGCCTCACAAGGGAAGAGTTGGCTTCAGAATCAGAATCAGAATCAGAATAGCTATATTGCCAAGTAAGTTTTTTACACATGAAAGGAATTTGTTTTGGTGTTGTAGGTGCATGTCACACAATCTCTAAATATAAGCAGGTTAAGAAAATTGTATTAGAATATAAACAATATGAGTATAAATATATATACATTCATGTACATACATATTCATGGTCGAAAGCAGGTAACAATCTTATTGGAAAGGCAGAGCACATCAACTCTCTCCTTAATCTGTAATGCCAATATTCCAATTTGTCCAGGAAAAGCAATCACTTCCTCATACAGCCATTATTAATTAGGATAATCCCTAAAAGCATCCTTTTGCAATTCATTGTCTTAATCCAAGTCTCAGGGGAGTTTGGCAAATGCCACAGCCTGTGTTAATGACTTCCAACATACCCAACGCTCCGAGAGTCCTGGTGGCGAAGATGTTGGCAATGTGTTTCATCACAGAGTTATGGAATCAGGATTTTACTGATCGAAGTGTCTGTCAATGCATCTGTATGTACAAAAGTGTGTTGAGTGCAGTTTACAAATCTAATACTTAGCTCATACATTGTTTCACACTGTGCTAAAATTATTCAAACAGAATACCCCATGGTGATTTGAGGGAAAGAAAGAGCATGAATAAGTAAACAACATAAAGCGATGAGAAGCTTCAAAGGCGATGGGACAATCACAGCAAACAAGATCCTGGAAGCCAATGAATGTGTTTGTCTTTGTTTGTGACAGTGACTCAGGGGTGTAAACAGAGGAATTAGCTCACACCTCCAGAGTCTCAATACATCACACAGCCATAATTGAATTAAGTCTGTCAGGTTGTTGCTGAACTGTAGATGCGACGAATAGCGCAAGATGCATTTGGCCCCAAAGATCACCTTTATTAATGCTCCTAACTTTTCATTTTATCAAATCCTTAAATGGTAATTGCCTGAAAAATGGGCTGAAATGGCATTGATGTTTAGCGGCTAGCGTTAGATGCTAATTTCTGTGCTTTCTCAAAATGGCCATGGCTTTCTTGATGGAAAAAAGCCATATGCTGCATATATTGCTGCATATCTTGACTGCATAATGGTCATATGATAATGCTGCCTATTCATACTAGTGGGAAAAGCCAACATTTCCATTCCCCATCATCTCTCAGCATAACACACTATAGAGGCACCTATCAACTCGTGGACACACATTTGAAACACACTCCCAGCAGTCTCTGTATCTTGGCTCCATGACCATTCCTGTCAGGGTTTTCTCTTTGACTGAACAAATGCATCAGTTTGTGTCATGAGACCACATCCCTCGCAGCCAATAAGAAGCAGGAGCAGCGCAAGTGCTCCAGGAGATGTGTAAGGAAAATTGGAATCTTGACAAGTGTGATTGACATGCGTATTTGTCCCAAGGTAGTCTTATTTGCAGAGATTTAAAGACGTCTGTAAACCAGAATTCTGCCGAACAGAATCATTGTTCCTCCAGACTAGAAAGCACATCACAGCAATTCTGTTGCATGCAAATATTCTTTTGGGAGAGCTGAATCCCTTTGAGCATACAATTATTTAGCTTATACTTTATTTTGGGTCCAAAATAAATCATTTAACAGATGAAGCTATGTCTTTCATTTTCAGACAATCTGTCCATGTCATGGAGCAAAAACACAAGCTTAAGTCCTCCTTCTATGCCCTGCGACAATGGAGGAGAAGGCTGCTCTGAATCTATCTGGCTCTTTTGATAGACACAAAAATAAAGTGGATATGAGGCTTGATGGTGAACCATAACCCACGGCCACTTCATAGCAATGGAAGGGGAAAAAACTGTGAATTAAAATTCTAACCATAAGTAAAATAGACTTCCACTTGAAAGCATCGGAGTGTAGCTACAGCAGGGCAGGAGAAAGAGATGTGTGTGTGTGTGTGTGTGTGTGTGTGTGTGTGTGTGTGTGTGTGTGTGTGTGTGAGGAGGAATGCACATGAATTCTGAACAGGACCAAAGGCAGGATGAAATTGGCTATACCCATTAACTTCTCAAGAGGTTTTTTTCTCTCCATATGCAAAAAGGACGGAGCGGTATTACTTCTTCCATAATTCCCATGTTACAATACAGATCGCTATAATAAGATCAGACCAATCTGTAATCCTGGAATGGAATGAAAAAAAGGAGTGTCTATTCAGCCAAAACAAAACCACTGAAAGGAAAAACCTCCTGAAAGGTAATTCAGAACTGTGCTCTATGCTGATCCACCATATTAGGATATTTGCTGCAGAACATATGAAACCTGGAGAATAATCTTGTTGTACTAGGGCTGTACTAATTAGCTGTGCTGAAATTGATGTTGTTGTGATTTCACTTGTTTTTGTATGGATTAAAACAAGACACCCCTTATATAGCCCTTGGACGCAGACAGGCTAGCTGTTTCCCTCTGTTTCCAGTCTTTATGCTAAGCTAAGCTAACCAGCTGCTGGCTGTAGCTTTAAAATTACCTCACAGACATGACATTGTCATCAAACTCGGCAGAAAAGCGAATAAGCTTATTTCTTTAAATGTTGACCTATTTCTTTAATGCAGGCCTAAAGTGTAGCACACTGTCAAAAATAAAATTGTGTAAAATGTTTGGATCATTAAATGTGGTGGACAGCCATAAGACAGTCTGTACAGGAATGACAGAGACTGTCAGGGATGTTGAGCAGTCAAAGACACTCCTGCACAGACCTTGAGAAGTCAGGTTAATGTTTATCATATTGACAGGTTTCTTACATGTTACATTGAAACCAGGATAGACTTGTGTGTGCATGTAAATATACTTCTTGACAGACTATTGGTTAATGGCATTGCACTGACATTTAAAATAAAATATTCTAAAATGACCATCATTTAAAAAAATTAAATATAATATATATATATATATATATATATATATCCAAGAGAAATTGAAAGTCCAAAGAGAAAACAAAGTGAGATCAAATTAAAAATATTATTATTTTTTAAAATTTTCCATTTGGCTTTTCCATTTGGATTTAATATTTGGCTTTTCAATTTCAATTTAACATTGGCTTTTCCATTTTGATTTAATATTTGGCTTTTCAATTTCAATTTAACATTGGCTTTTCCATTTGGATTTAATATTTGGCTTTTCAATTTAAATTTAACATTGGCTTATAATTTGGATTTAATATTTGGCTTTTGATCGAAGGGGTGCAGAGGCACCTTATAAACAGCAGGGGGAGCTGACTGCTGGGGAGCACACTGTTGAGCATCTGTCTGCAGCTTCACCACCAGGCTGCCTTAGCCTCTTATTTCACATGATAGAAACTGATGATGTAGGCTAAACACAAACGTGAACAGTGAAGTTTTCATGTAGTTACTATAATTGGGCCCGTGTTAGTGAGGACTAGATTAGGACTGTATTTAAAGCTGATTCTGGATTCCAACTTTGCCCCAGGTGTGTCTGTTTAAAACACGGACGGAGACAACTTCTCTCTTTTGATGTTTTATTTAATTAAGCAACAGTACAAACATGGGTGTGGGTAGCTCTGCTACGTGTGTTTGTGTGTTGTCAGATCTCGAGGACACACACACACACACACACACACACACACACACACAATCTCAACTGGGTAGTCATCGTCCGAACTGCAACCCCTCCTTTTTCTTTCTCTCACTTTTTTCTCCGGGTGGTGCGCGCGGTGTGAGGTGCGTGTCCGCGCTATTCGCCGACATGTACTCACAACAATCACTCCTGATTGACGGCCTTTTGTACAGCCCATGTAGGCTACTTTTTCGTTCATTTGATTTCCAATTTTGAAACAATATCCAAATTTGATATCCAAACTTCACTGTTGTTGCATGAAATGTCGTTTGTGTTTAGCCTACATCATCAGTTTCTATTATGTGAAATAAGAGGCCAAGCCAGCCTGGTGGCGAAGATGCAGACAGATGCTCCTCAACAGTGTGCTCCCCAGCAGTCAGCTCCCCCTGCTGTTTATAAGGTGCCTCTGCACCCCTTTCATTTCAGATCCTCCCACCAGCCTTTGGGCCACGCCTCCTCATTTACATTGACATGTGTCAAGTCCAAATGAAAAGCCAATGTTAAATGGAAATTCAAAAGCAAAATATTAAATCCAAATGAAAATCCAATGTTAAATTTAAATTCAAAAGCCAAATATTAAATCCAAATGGAAAAGCCAAATGGAAAATTTTGTTTTCTCTTTGGACTTTCAATTTGAATTATGAATAAATATTTCCTCCATACCATACATGCAGTGCATACCAATAATGATTCACTTAACCCGATACAATCATATACAATTTTTTATATACAAAAGACCATTAACATTATAACTAGAATTACATCAAGAGTAAAATCTGTGGATATGCAGTTTTACCTTCGAGACTGAACAGGCACTCACTGCTGGTACTCCACCATTACCCTTAACAATCAGCTGCATGTTTGATAATCACTGAGGAGTACCTCTTTACAATAAGAAGTCACATATTTGCTCATGGAGAAGATGACTCCATCATATTGTTGATTCAACAGGGTGGACAGTAATAACATAAACGTATAGGCTTAAAACAACAAGAGGCTGATTATTCCACTGGTATGGTGTGTTTGGTTGTGATTTATATGGTGGCCTACTGTGTGTGAGGTAAAACAGGCTGCTCTTTCAGACTGAAAGAGTAGGATATTATGAGTAATTTTCTTCTGCTATGCTGCATCTAAAGGGATCCTCAAACAGAGAAACAAGAAATAAACATGATTGCTCCTGTGGTAACTGGAACCTCAAAGCTCCATGATGCTTGGGAGTTTAATCAAGTGGAAAGAGAGAAGCCAATGAGAAAGACTGTACTGAAGCAGTCCACTCTCTTGACAGTGCTGGGGTATGCTGCTAATTAAAAAGTTTAATTCCACAACTGCAGCACTGGCATCAGAGCACTCAGAGGTGCGTCCTTGTGAGTCTTGGCGACGTCTTATCAGGCGTAGGCAGATTCTGCCATGTTGGGAAGGCGCAGGACAGGGAGGCACTGCAGCAGCGCGCGGGCCCAGCTGGACTGGATGGCATCCTGCCTTCTCGGGGATCTGGCCCACCTTGCTCTTTCCCATCTCCCCACTGAACGGAGTCACAGGTTCCCAGTCATGTGGCAAGAGTCAGGGGCTAAGCTGCCCATGGAGCAGCTGAGAGAGGGAAAGAAGGGCTAAACAAAGGATAAACACTGGATTTAGACTTTCTGCTGCTGGCTCGGCAGTGGGTACATGTCTCCATTACACACCTCCTATCACCGGGTCCTTTCTTACGGTACACTAAAGCCTGCAGTACAAATTGTTCCTTCAAAGTCCCACAGCAGCTTAATCACACATGATACACTGACAATGTCTACATGAATAGACTATAATATTAAAAAAAGTAGGTGCATTTTTCACAGGACAAAGAAAGGATCAGTTTCTTTGCTGAGGTGAGGAGGGAATGCACTCTATTGTATGAACTTGAGCTGTGTAGGATCTATTGATGAGACCACATTACAACTCGCACAATGAGAAAAGTCCATTGAAGTGACAAGGCTAATTCTGTGACATGCATAAAAAAAATAAAAATAAAAAAAACGTCTTACGAAGCATCAAGAAAAAGATTATTAAAAAAAAGTCAGCAACAGAAGTAAAATAGTTGAGTATGCTGGAATAAAAACATAATCTACTGGGACTAATCACCACGGAGCTGGAAACTACTGCTGACTTGTTTCTCAGCACAGGGACGCAGTCCTGAAAGGAAAAGAACACTGCTCTAAAGATTTATAAGCCCATCCCCTCAGCTTTTATTGCATAGGGGGTTAAAGTGTCATTTTAATAACACAGAAATATTAGAGCTTGCAAACCTCAGTAAAGTGTTAGTTGTTGGGAATTGGTAGGGGTACAGATTAAATTATTTATCAAAGATGTTTTATCAATATTAATAAAGTTATGAATTTGAGTATTAATAACTTTACCAAATTGACAAACAATCAAAACGGGGCACCACCCTGGAATTAGGAACCAATAACTGAACTGTGAAACAGTCTCATAGGTGGTGTTCCCTTTAAAATACAGATCTTAATTAATTTGATTAATTTATCTGATATCTTTTAAAGGAACAAAAGAAGGGTGACATTTGAGCACAGACCTGTTCCACAAGCTGTTATTACCACAAATAATCACAACCAACTGCTATTTACAGTATAATAGAATTAATTTAACTTCCAAATTATTGTCAATCAATAGTACTTCAATCAATAAACCTATATACTTGTTACAAACTACAACAAAGCAAAACAAACAGACATGTAGCAGACATGTCTATGTGTGTGTGTGTGTGTGTGTGTGTGTGTGTGTGTGTGTGTGTGTGTGCGGGAGTGTGTGAGGAGGAGGGGGGAGGTGACAAGACCGCGGGGGTAGCTAAACCACATGATCAAGAGGGCGGATGAAGCACTGCTAGGTGTGAGACACTTTGTAGTTCAGTACAAAACATAAAAAATGGCTGCTCGTTTGAGCCAGCTGTTCAAATGGCACGTGTATGAGGCTTTGTTACACACCACGTGACTAGAGGTTAGCCATTAGCTCATGTGTACGGTTAGCTAACGTGTTACAGACAAAAAGAGATACACAAAACAGACTACTTAAACCCCAGATGGCGGGTCGTGGAGCTGGTTGCAGCCCCATGTGGCTATGGCTAGCTGTTTAGCTGTTCAACGAACGTGTATGCGTGTGTGTACATGTGTTCGGTTAGTGTGTAAGAAGAAACAAAGCACTTGGAGTCTTGATCTTCGAGATTCTGACAATAATCACTCCTCTCGTTTGGTACAGTAACTAACTTCTCCACGGCAGGAGATAGCAATTGTAGCATTTACAAAATGGAGCTATTTAAAGCAAATGTTTGCATGTGTGTCAACCTTTTAGCAACTCACGTTGCGGGGGAAGACTGGGAGGAGCGAGGGTTCAGCGTATTTATTCCGCAGAGCACCGGACATGGACTCATGCGGCGTTCAAAGTCCGCTGACCAATGGGAATTCAGGACTTCCTGCTCCCCGGACATTTTGTGAACTTTTCTCTTTCTAGTAGTTTGACGCACAGGCTGTCAGGATTACATGCTGATTTAACTTATGTATAAATACTTTGCAGAGAAGACAAAGGATACACAGGAAATGTTATGCAGACTAAACCTGTTTGAATCGTGACTCACTCGGATCTTTAACCCGACTCTTTAAATGAACTCACGAGTCGCGAGTCTGTAGTATCATTAACTCGGATCAGTTGAGTCCTACTACAATTCAATCTAAAATGATAACAGAGCCACACACAAACCTCTTGCAACATTAGCTAATACTTGTCCTAGCCATCTTAGCTGCCAAAAGCTTTATAACTTACAATTTCGTAGGCAACAACAACTCCACAAGTTAACTCAAGCGACTTCCGGAAACTTTGCAAACTCGAGAACTCACGAGCCCTCGATGACCCACGAGCCCTCGACGACCCACGAGTTCCCAATGAGTCAGTCAGTCGCGCGAATCAGCCGGCTACGTTGTCATGAGTGGATCATTCTGTAGCAGACGAGCAAGTGAAGTCTCCTTGAGCTCAGGGTAAAGCAAATCAACAACAAAAGTCATTCTTTCACTTCTGTAATAACATACAATGTTCTGCACATAGCCTAGCTAGGCCTACTGTAGGTTTGTAGTATGTTAAAATGCAATTAGGTCGAGCAGACAGTCCGAAACATTGCAAGCTTGCCTCGGCTCGCCTATAGATCAATACTGACTCAAGTGACTCAAGTGACTCGCACAACCCGGATCAGTTTAGTGAGTGACTCAGAATAACCCGAATCCTTAAAAGGAATTGAGTTTGCCAGGCCTAATGCAGACCTGTGCGGTGATTTTCTCACATGTTGACCAGAAATATAAATTTCAAGTAGCTACTGTATAATATTATGTATTAATACTGGTAAATCAGGTTCAGGACTTTGTGCAGTGCGATGAAAGTCATGAAACTACCTCAAACTAAAGTTCTTTAGATTATGACCTGCTGCTCCTTTGTCTTTTTCTCCCTAAAATATGCTCTTAATTTAGTGCTGCCAGCACCAATTGTGGGGCTATGATTTTGATAAATCATGTGTTCACCCCATAAACAGGTGAGCTTTGCAATAAATCTTTTACACTGGATCAAATCTATAGAGTCAGTGTGTTAGCAGCAGGTTGACAGAAGGATAAGCTATTTGTGGTCTGATGCAGGATCTACACTCCTGTTAAAGAAAGGAACAAATGTTACTTCATACATTCTGTGTTGTCTTTCTTCTGGCTGCTGTTATGCTCTTAGTGACAGTTATTTGATGAAGAACAGTTTGTAAATCAAGTTTGTGTCCTGTTAAGTCTTATACTGCAGAATTTTATGAGAGAAGTATAATTTATAGCTTTTGGACAATTATTGCGGTACATGAAGTGAGTGTAAAACTATAAACAGGCTTGTTCAGATTAAATGGACAACTCATTTCATTGTGATTCAAAAGGATCATATCAGGTAATTCTGAGCACCATATTATTCTATATTTTGACACCTTTTAAATTAGTGACAAAGTAAATTCCACTAGTATATTTTACATTATCGTGGCACATTTTGCACAACACAGTTGTGTAGTTGAGATTTCAGCGAGTTTGACTTTCTTCCATGTACAGTAGGACTGTTTTAAGGAAGTGGATGCTTTATAGTGGGTACTGTGTGTCACATGGGATTGTACTGTAGCACACACACACAAACACACACACACACACACACACACACACACATACACACATACACACACACACCAAAAGCACAAGGACACAGAGACAGTTACTTGAAATTTTAACATATTGATTTTTGATGAACTTCACGCAGAATTTGATTTGGATCTGTGGCTCTTTGTCAATGTAGTGGTGTCTCAGACTCTTGTAATGATTTTTTTGATAGGTATCAGTCCAACCTTTGCACATCTGGCAGATATAGATATTGATAAAGCCTAAAGTAAGAGTACTAATACATAGTGGGCCCTATTTTAACAATCTAAGCGCACGGCGTGAAGCGCATGGCGCAGGTGCGTTTAGGGCGTGTCCAAATCCACTTTTGCTAGTTTGACGGCGGAAAAAAGGGTCTATGCGCCGGGCGCATGGTTCAAAAGGGTTGTACTTAGTGTCTTCAATAATTCATAGGTGTGTTTTGGACGTAACATGCAATAAACCAATCAGACTGTCATCTCCCATTCCCTTTAAAAGCCAGGCGCTTTTGTACCTTGGTGCATTGCTATTATGATGGTGAATTTGCTCCGTAATATTTTTATTTGTAATCCTTTGCATGTTTGTGTGCTGCTGCGCTTCCCTGTGTGTGTGTGTAACAAGCATAGTGTGTGCGCGCGCTGTGGATAAGCCTAGGCGCATTTTACTAATTAGCTGTTAAAATAACAATGAAATTATGCGCTATTGACTTTAGACCAGGTTTTTGTTGGTCACTGGCGCAATCACGTCCCGCTGCCTCAAGATAGCAATACGCCAAGAATGCACCTGAACACACCTCCCTGTAAGACCAGCACGCCCATGGCCGCAAAGATGGTCGCAGGTGCATTTAAACAAGGTGGGCGCTGGATGGGAAATTGACAACTGCATCGGTCTTAAACTAGCAAAGACACTTGCGTCTGGCTTTGTGCTGCGCTGCACCGGGTGCAAGATAGGGCCCAGAGTGTAAAATGCACTTTTGAATCTTAGCTTTTGCTCATTAATCACTGAGATGTTTGATGACACATTCATACTTCAACATTCAATATTACTTAATTACATATTTATTTCAATAATTCCATTATTACACAGCATACTATTACACAATTGCTCCATACCAGGTTCTTTGAGTGTGAAGAAAGCCATTCTTGCTCCTTGTGAAAAGACTGATATAACTGCTCCTACTTTGCTGACTGTCCAGTTCACCCATCAATGCAGAGCAGAATTCCATTGAGCCTCATTAGATGGGAAACCTCATTCTCTCTGAATTATTTAATCTGGTCTCACAGACTTTTCAACTGGAATTAATCTAAATCTGACACTTTTCAAAATGGTGTTATTTTTTAACAATGTGGTATAGTGATATTACCAGTTAATCTGCCAGTTAAATCAAATGTTAAAATTAGGGCTGTCAAAATAACGCGTTAATTTCGATTAATTAATCTGAGAACAAATAACGCGTTAAAAAAAATAACGCAGATTAATCCATTCCATATTGACGTTTGACCCGGAGCCGTTCTAGCCACCATTGGACTGTAAAATGAAGGAGGGAGACGAGAATGTTCTGCCTGGATCATTAATTGGAACATTTACTTATAAAAATCTTCTTCCTGCCAACCCTGGCTACCGAAATCTGGTGCTACTGATATGTCTGCGCTTCTCTCTGATGCTCTGAAACACAAACACTGCTGCACATGACACTAGTTAACACTATACTCGACAGCAGCTAACGTTAGCCTACCGCTAGCTAGTAGCTGGATTACACACGGTTAAAATGCTGACAGCTAACGCTAAACGGTGTAAATTTTGACTGTGTTTTACTGTAGAGGATTCAACACCGGTATGTAACAATCTGCAGCTGCCGTCGGAGAAACAACACAGACAGTTCAATGAAACTGGTAAACTACAGCCTCGTGGTGCATTTGAAGTTATTGTAAATGTCCTTTTCCCATCTGATGGTTCAACAGCAATTTACTACTGAAATAAGTTATTGTTATTGTTATTGTTATACATTATTAGTAAATCATTTAATTTTGACCATATGGCCTTAGCAATAAACAAGCCGTTCTTTAATGCCACCAACTGTTGTTTAGTACCCTTTTTTTTTCTTTTCTTAAAAAGCATCGGTTCAGGCACCGTTAATTATGTATGCGATTAATTTCGATTAATCAATCACAGAGTATGTAATTAATTAGATTAAATTTTTTAATCGATTGACAGCCCTAGTTAAAATGCTTTAAAATATGTACTTTCTAATTTGGTAATGTAATTAAAAAAGTTTTGTTATTGGCCATGTTTTCCTACCTGTCTTAAATAATTATGGCAAAGGTTTACAGACAGCAGTTATTATTTTTTGTTCTTTATAACTTCTTGCTCTGGCAGTTGCTCCAATCAAACCCTATTTGTTAGCACTAATGTAAACACAATTTTTTGTAATTTTTCAAAAATGCCAAAAATACCAAGCAGTCAACCTAACTAACAAGCCCTCGTCCATTGCAGGCATTTCCTGCAGCAACGTGCTCAACTCCCCGTCTTTGATCCTGTTGTCATTGAGCTGCAACGCACACCACTTTCTTGCTTTGTACGTTTTTCTTGTTTATGTAATTGTGCTTAGTACAACAGACAAAGCAGCTCTTCGTCTTCTTTCAAGGATGTAGCCATTCTGATTTGATTTGCATGAAGAAACATCTTCCTGTAGATGGCGAACTACTGCGCATGTGTGGAACGCATCCTCCAAGTGGACTCTAGACACAGAACTAATTGCATCTGTGGTGTCCACAGCTGTCTCAGCTGTACGTGTACTGTACGTGGCCGTTTGGGAGTATAATTCAGGCTTCAGGCCGGTCCCTAACTATTGTGAAATCCTGGTGAGAATGCTTACCCACAGCAGGTATAAATCTTCATGTATGATCGATAATCAATGACATTCTTTAACACAATTTATGAGACACATTATCTTTCCACTAAAGTATTTAAATGCTGGCAAACATTTGTTGTATTGATCATCACGCATTAAACTTTTCCTATTCCAGGATGGGCGTTTGCACCAGGTTGAGCCATGCTCAGCAGAACAGATAAGTTAAATCTTTGCGGTGGTGGCCGATACTTGTTATTCAGAAATAGAGGCAACATTATAAACGCCAATTGGCTGATGAAAGTCCTCTGTGTATGATGATGATGGCACTACATTGCTAATTGCTTGTTCAAGTATGCCCAAAACACACTGGAGAAACTGTCCAACAGTTCTAAAAACAGGAAAGCAGCACCAATCACCAATTTGGGCTCGCCTCTGGAGGCTCATACCAGACCCACAATAAAGTTGGAATCCTGATGTGAATATAGATGTGTGCTGTATTTGTGCAGACATTTTTATGGACATGGAAGTCTGTGTTTTCACAGAAGGCTAAAATCATCACTGTAAGAAATACTTTACAGACTAAATTTAAATTTCAAAGCAAACTCTCCAAAAAAATACAAAAGTTCTGAAAGGATTGTTTTCCTCATTCTCTTCAGGAATGGGGTAACTTTAAAAGTGTACTCTGATATATATTATGGATTACCTACTTTGTATTTTATGCTGAATAGTTTGAGTTACTTTTGCTAATTTTCCTAAATCCCCCCCAGCTGCTGACAGAGTCAGTAGTGGGCCAGTTTTCCAGTATGGAATACAGCACAACAACACAACTGTAAAAACAAACGTGTGCTATTTTTTAAGCACAATCGTATGCAAATGAAGTCATGCAAAAGTATATATGTTCATTTCTTTTAAAGTGTAAGTAAAATTGTGATTTAGTCTGCGATTCACTGTGCATTGTCTCATAAAATAACAACAACACAGAGATTCTAACCTCCCGGAAAATGTTTCAGGTGCAGTTTTCTCAAAATTGAAGAGCAATTACCTTTCTTTTTTCTTTGTTCTCGAATAATTGAAACTTTATATAAGTGCAGTTATTAAGATTACTACTATATATAAAGCCGTATAAACTGCCTGTATTTACTTCAGCGAGAGCCTGGCATCTTCTTTACTCCCAACACAGCGGCTGTGGAATTAGAGGGGGTGTGTGCTGCTACCTACATAAAAGAGCACATATTTCCTTTTTTCCTGTTGTTTGATCCCTTCAGACATTTGCCAGGATAATCACAACATCTTTGGATGTGTCTTTGTCTAACCTATAGAAAAGTGACAACAAAAAGCATTTACTATACTACTCCTGGACAGAGGGTTGGCAACTAAATCTTCAAGTTTCAGCTGAAAAGTAGCATGTACACATGTATACAATCTGTTTTAGAGTATTATTCAAGTGCACTAACACTACTACCCATACTACCTCCACTGTACTACATACAGTACCTTCAGCGGCAAAGGATGCAGGCAAGCCTGAATGAATCCACGCTGTATATTTTCAATTAATGGCTTCAAGGTTCTTTAATTCAAAGCACAAAACTCAATGGAACTTTTCTTCATGTTGCGTTCTGTCCTCCGGAGCATAATACAAAGTAAGATAGTAACAGAAAATGAATAAGTAATAACAACAACAACACAAACACAGACACACAATCTCAATTATTTTTTGAAGTTCACTAACCTGAATATGTGAATGGACAAATATCATCAGTCAACACAAGCTTTGAGTGTGAAACACAGAGACATCATTGTATTCACTGTGTTGAGAACAGACTGAACGTATTTGAGTACATATGCGCTTACAAGTTGCCTTTGGGTTACATTCCCCATAGTATATCATATCCATCAAAATGTGGAGCAGGTGTTACTGCGACAAGCCCAAATTTATGAATCACATTTTGTGAGATTGCTGGTCTCATTCAACTACACCAATGTCAAATGGTTTCAAACATCTGTAACTGATCATAATTTCACTTCCATTAAGTCTACATTAGCCAGAGCCTCACAGAGGAGAGATATGCAGTATAATGCATCATTTAGAAGCAAACAAACAAACGTGGTCTGAATGGATTTTAATATCAGTGTCTGGTATCTGAAAAAGTGTCTCAACCCGTGATTAGTTTTAACAATTTCACCATCAAATTTGACAACATGTATGTTTCTTTCACCTGAGCGTATCATTCTGAGGTAAGTGGTCTACACAGGACAATGGCAGATATTAAAATGAAAGCTCCATTAGGGGTTTGTTTTGCCCAGGGGCCCTAAAACACACGAGCACACTTATTATTATTTATGTAAGCATGTCATCCTCCTGTCTAATGAGCCTTTCACCGTGAGCGTAATGAAACAGCTTGCAATAACACAGGCTAAATGAACAGCCGAGAGCTCCCATGTCTATGCAGCAAGATGAAAGCAGATGCTCTGCAACCCAAACACCAGCGTAACAGACCCACGGAGAAACAGAGGGGACTTTGAGTCAGCGTCATTCTCATCAGCTCATTGACTTCATTAAAAAAATCTTAAATTCCCCTTGGTCAAACATCATTATGTGAGAACGTCTAACTGAGCCATGACCAACTGACCATGAATAAACCCTCAAATTGATTTTTTTCCCCCCTCCCATAAACACAGCGATGATAAACAAGTTCTTTTCTGGCATATAAACCTGGACTCAAAATGAATGTCAACTATCACTAAACGGTAGTGTAAACAAATTCACGCTTATTTGAGAACCCGCTGCACAGCAAAGTTAAAAGGTCTTTCAGAAAATACAGCACTTATAACATGTTAGATTATATGCAATTTGGCCTAATAATTGATGGGTGAAATGTTCTGTTCAGATGAGAAGGAGAGAATACTGGCTGACTTGTAAGAACAAAACAGAGTAAACGCCAGAAAAAGACTTTGTATTTTGTACTTTGTAAAAATCTATATTTTTATCTATCTATATTATCTATATTTATCTATCTATATATCTATAATCTATATTTTTTTATCATATATATATATATATATATATATATATATATATATATATATATACTGTATATAAAAATATATATAGAAAGAGAGTTCTAAGGGAAACTAAAACCGAGGAATAATTAACTAAAACATAAGACAATTTCTCAGATAAATGGCATCTATAAAGGACCAACATTATATCCATTATTTAATATGGATATAACATTTTATATTAATGACATCATAAGATTATTCTCTGCGATTTGTGTTGTGTATTTTACTTTTACCGGTGGACACAGGAACCAACCTGAAGCACACAATGGCTCGGTTCAAAATACTCATGTACCATGTAAAACAAAATGTGATTTTGGTTTAGAGACTAAACAACTTAGAATCAGACATTTAAAAAAAGCTTAAAACAAACCATAAAACAATATATTGACACTCCTGTGTGTGTATTTGTGTCACTACGTGTGTGACAATATTGTGTAACACTCTAAACTTCAGCTAACTTGATATGTGATGGACAGACCTGTTCAGCATATTCAGTTTGGTATATAATAATACACCTTATGATTCATGAACGAGGTAAAAACTGAACTACTAGGTTCATATGCACATGTATTCTCTCAGACTCACACAATAATATAGAACTTACTTCAGTTACTGTGACAGTGCCTTAAAGGACTCATTTCTACAAATGATATGTGAATTACTAGCCACTTTCCAAAACTGCTGTTCAATATTTTTAATGGATTTTCCTACAATTCCAGGCAGCCATCATGCATGTCACTATATGCTAAATACAAATGAACTTGCAATAGTTGAAACTTCCTGGACTGAGTTAAACCATCATACATACTCCAGTTCACAGTGAACAAAAAAGAGTTGAGTTTATTTTTCATCAGAACCAAAAATTATCTTACAATAATGCAAAGCGGCTGAAAGTACAGAGAGTAAAAAGTTTGCATCACCACCCAACAATGTTAAGTTTGAGTTTTAACATTGTGATTACCTATCAAATTGATTTCCTTACCTCTAAGAAAATGCAGACCTGTGTCTATGTGCAAAGCATTAAAAAAGCATTTAGAAATATATAAACGCACAGGCATTCTTTGGAAAATGGTAAACACCAGCTTTAAGTATGCATTCATTTGTAATAAATCGGGCATAAACAAAACACTGGCGCTAGATAAGACTGAAATAGTAACTCACCGGTACCAGTCCAGCCCCTTCTCGTAGTTCCTGTCAAAGAAATGTGGCTCATTTCCAACGGCTCTGACGTCCGGGTGCACCCTGAGAGCCTCCAGCAGGGCTCTAGTCCCCCCTTTCTTCACCCCGATGATGATGGCTTGGGGAAGTTTCTTCTCTCCGTAATCCATGGTGCAGTTCACCCTGAGTTCGCTGTCCGTGGTGCTGAATTCCTGATGCTCCTTCTCCACCGCGGTGTTGTGATACCCCGCCGCCGATTTAGTTGGAGACGCCTGACTCCTAATCCATTCCACTGTCCTTTGTTCGGCCTCAGCATGATCCTTTACGGTGGAAACCGCGGTGGTTCTTTCGGCCTCGGTGAACTCTGTTAAGCCCTGGGAAGCGGAGTAAAGTTTTTCCCTCAATGTCACAAAAGTTGTCTCCTCCGTCACCAGCCTCCCTTGATACGCGTAGTTCTCTTGTAGGGGGAACTGCAGCGAGTTGTAGCAGCTCATCAAGCTATAGAACAAGTAGGTGACAGATAGGGAGAGGGTGAACATGAATAAGATTTTCCGGGGCACTTTAGAGGTGAAAATCGAAGTGCTGGACCAAAATGCCATCTCTGATAGCAGTGATCCTCTCAAAGTGGCCAGACATGTTTCCACCCCGAGTCTTGCATGGACAAAATCAACAGCAATAATCAGTCACTATCAGCGCTGCTCCAGCCAAAAAAGCGTGAAGCTGGACCAAACTAACCTAATCCAACCAAATCGCATATTTATAAGGATAGCGGGGAAATGGGTCGTTAAAATTCCGGAAGAATATCGAGCCGCTTTTCTTGAGTATTGGTTTTATAAATCCAAGGATGAAAGACAATGTCACAATTTATTGGACTGAACTTGCAGATTTGAGAGGCTGGAGGTCTGGCGTCCTTCCAAATGAGCAGCCTGGCTTGAACTGGACAGAGTATGATGGACGGAATCCTGACATTGTATAGAAGGGGGGAAAGAAAAAAGAAAATGAACAGCAGAGTGTTTAAGTGGGCTTCTTCTCCTCAGCCGCTCAGTCCGAAGTCCAGTCTAGTCTGCGATACAAGAGTGGTTCACATCCATCCAGGCAACCTTAAATCCATTGTATCTTTCCAAGAAGAGACGAATGCTTTCTCTGTTCTCTTACTTAGTGTAGCAGAAAGTCCGCAGCCTTTGCACAAAAGCATCCACTCTTTCCACTGACTACCAGGCTGCTGCTTGCGGTCCTTGCGTCTTCTCAGATTGGTAGAATCCTACGATGTGCGCATCGGCTGAGTGAGCTCATCTGAACTAAAGCACCGTGGAGCCACACAGCACAACTAGTGTGTACACCCACTTTTTCCTCTATCCGTGAACAAGTAGGGCTGTAAACGTCAGATTTCTTCATCTGAAATAGTTGCGTGGAAAGCGGCTTCTCCTCATTCATGTGACTGCTTGCAGTGATGGGAATCACAGTGCTGGGATATGCGAGATCTTATTACATTGTGAATTGTTTCATACTGTATAAAGTTCACTATAAAACTCAATCTCAGAAAGATTATTGTAATAGCTATTACATTTTACAGAAAGCTCATGTCTGCACCCTGCTGGTTTTCTGTGGAGCAATGCATAAGGTAATTTGCCAACAAAATACAGAAAAATAAGTTGATTCTGATAAATATAAAAGCATTTCATTAATCAAGATGGATAATAAACAACACTGCATTTTAAATTAAAAACAATGAGTCATGGGGGGCATAGTTCTGTACATATTTCTAAATGCAAGAGAGCACATGCAGAAAACATTATGCTGAGAATGGGTATGCTGCTTAGGCGTATTATACACTGAATTTATTATACATGGGTGCAGACTATAATTACTGATGAGAATGTTCACTAGACCTTAACTCGTACACTTTGTTGCTGCAATATGAGGATTTAAAATTGCATGCCACTGTCTCCCTGTATTAAAGAATCTCATTCATCACACACCTCCAACACACCAGGAGAGCCAACGTCACACTAAGAACTGGGTCTCAAATAATTTGCAATCCCTGCATCTCAGAACAGCACACTGTTATATTTTAAGGTCAGTGTTAGGAATGTAGAACATAATTAGATGTATATGTTGCTTGACCAAATTTGTCTATTCTAAATGTCTGCAGTCGGTTCGGCATGCAAACCAGGGGTGACACAAAGTCATTTGATTATGTGAGTGTTGCAGTCTTACTAAAGGACAACTCTTTTGCATTCAGCCAGTGCCTTTCCACCGAATCAGAAAATCTATGTCATCCAATGAGAGCTACCAGTGCAGAGAGAAAATATATATTCTCATTGCTGACTTAGCTAACATAAAGTACAGTCAACATTTTTTGCAGGTGTTGTCCAAACTTAAAGCGGCTATTTATATTTTTGAAAACAATGTGGTGACAATGTGAAAGGGGTCACTTAAACTGAATCTTCCCTCGGCATTACAGAGCTCTATGACAAATTTCAGCTCATTGTGTAGCTTTCTGGCCAGCAACTTAACGGTTTTCTGACTGCTCTCATAGTGTCGTTTACAGGTGCAGCACGCAGCTGTTTTTAGCGCAAAAACTCTAAAAACCAACTGGTGAACACAGTGGAGCATTTTGCAGCTAAAGATCCTCATATTTCCCTCACGAGTTGATAGAGACCAAAACAGAGCTAAAATAGAGTGAATATCAGTCACTTGCATTCATCAGGGGGCCAGAAACACGACTCCAAATGGATGATAATGTTGCTCCATAACTGCTGGATGTGTAAATAAACAACTAACAAGTTTGCCATTTCAACTCAGAAGGTGTTGATATGTCAACGGTATGTTTATAACTAGTTTTGCTGTCACATTCACATATTGCAGGTTAAAAGAAATACTGACATGTTTGTCAAATAATCCTGCATGATACTCTCATGGCTTTTAGCAGAAGAAGAACCTGACATACTTTATTAATCCCGAGGGGAAATTCAGTTTTTTCTGCTGCCCATGGAATTGGGGATTCGGTGCTTTGCTCAAGGGCACCTTGGCAGTGCCAAGAAGGTGAACTGGCACCTCTCATGCCAGTCCGTACGGGGACTTAAAGTGGCGTTCCCAAGCCAATTCCCTATGGACTGAGCTACTGCTGCCCCTAACATGAAGACACTTGTAGACAGTTATGGTTATTTGTAGACAGTTACTGTTATTTAAAAAGGTATAATCGTTTATAGTCTCTAAATTAACAAACACAAGTCAGTAATTTAGATTTTTATGGCCAAATATAATTGTTATTAGTGTGAGATGCAGATGTCTTATAAATAGGCCTGTCAGCATTAACACGTTAATCACGATGCGATTAAGGGCCGAGCATAACGCGTTCATTTTGTTTAATCGCATTAATCGCATGCCGCCATTTATTAATTTATTTTACACTTCACTCAGCTTCGCGTCGTGCCAACAACGCCCCTTAGCTGTTCTAAAATCACTAGATCTAGCTAGGCTACTATTTTGACCCTTTGCTGCACCTTTAATTATCATCAAGCTGCCATACTTCCTTGTAACACATCCTGCTGCTGCAGGCTGCAGGCATGATGGAGAAAGACAGCAGCAACACAATTCTGAATGGCACTTTTTTATTTTCCAAAACTCCTGGACGGCTCAGTAGACAAGTCGAAAGCCATATGCACATTGTGTAAAGCCGAATTAAAATATCACCAAAGCACATCAAGCTTGAGCTACCACCTACGAGCTAAGCATAGTAGTACAGTTAACGTGACTCAGGTTGATGCTAGCAGGCTCAGGCAGGGCACTATTTTGGCGAGTGCTACTTGCTGACCTGTGGATGAAACCAAATCCCAAAAAATTACTACAGCTCTCGCAAAATGGGTGGCAGCTAACTGCAGACCTGTCAACATTGTAGAAGACTCGGGTCTTAAAGACATACTACGGTTGGCATGTTCTGAATTGTGCAATAATGACAGATTCACACATTTTTCTTTTGTTTACAGTAAATACATAATAAACAAATACAAATCTTAAAGTCAAGTTCATAAAGTAACTTTATTTGCATTCATTTGATTCCCAATCAAGATACACTGGTAATAATTGCTTTCCATTGTTAATATGTACTTAAAAATAGTTCTGAAATGCAAAATAATAGAATTTTAATCATGTGATAAAACTTAAAAAATTAACTATAGAAATTCAGCGATTAATCGCAATTAAGAAAAAAATTATCCTTTGACAGCCCTACTTATAAATACTATTTTCTAGTGAAAACCTGATCCAGAACACTACTGCATGATTGAATTAATAATATTTTGTAAGGATTTGTCAATTCTGATAGTATTTCCAATGTTATGTCCCAACCAATATGTAATATAATGTTATTGGCAAACTCAACTTGTTTACAAGCAATGCAGGTGATTGGGTGAGGGGGAGAAAAGCATGGACAAGTGTTTGGAGCACAATGCTTACTGGGTGTTTGGCATTCAAGAGAGCGTAGGAGAGCTCAATGGGTTTGTTGAAATTGTTGTATTCGTAAAATGCCACTCAGAGAAGTGGAGAGCTCTCTAACAGTGAATTGCCACATTTGTAAATGCTCACTGTTATCAGACTTCCTACCTGTCTAAGAGTCACCCTGACAGTGATTTCTGAGCATGCTCAGACACTGGCTGTGGAGCAGTTGCAGAAGAACGTGTCAGTGTTAACAACACACAAAAGTGAAGTGGCATTAAGATGGCTGGCGCTATTTAGTGCTGATAATAAGTTATTATCAGAGCACAAGAGGAAATACATTGACCCGTTTTATCTTCCCTTTGTTGTGTTTGTTATCTGGCCCATTCATAAATCGCTCAGACATTGTCTGGTCCCGCAGAAACTAAGTGCTCAGATTGTGTCTATTTACATTTACAAACAAGAAGTCACTCAGCAAGAATTGAGTTAATTAAAGTTTAGTTTAAGTCATGGCAGCTGCTTTGTGAAGAAAATAATGTACTGGTTGTGTGAAAAGGCCCATAGCAAATTGAACAACAGGTTTAAAAGTTTTAACAGAATTTAAGATAAAGGAAGTTAGAAATGACTCTCCTATGTCATTGTTTCAGTAAACGTGACACAAGCTAACCACTGCAGTCACAATCTACCAGCACACACTCCGTGTTCAGGACGAAGCTGTGAGCCACACAAGCACAGGGGCCTCTTTGAATCCCGCATTAACATTCGCCTTGTGTCTAGATTGTATTCAGGTATGAATTATCCATATTACATTTATACCCAGAACTAAAAATGTGTCTCAGCTACACAACATTATCTGCAGTTCCACTTCAATTATGATTTTCAATCTTAACTCACAGTTAAGGCAATTATTCATCTAATTTGTAAAAAATATCATCTCACAAGCCTTAGAGTAGACTGCAGCACTGAGTCTACTTTATCTTGGTAACTTATAATTACCGTCACTAATGAATGGTAAATTGATAGTTAATTAAACGTAATAGTTTATTTACTGTTAACAAACAATACAATTGTAATTAAGTTGTTGACTTATTAGCAATGCTATCATTTTTATTATTATATGTTAATGATTACCAAATGATTTGTAAACCTTTAAGAAATAGTAATAATGACTAAATTATAATACCTTGTTAATGGTTAATGCATATTTTCAAAAGCATCTATAACCATTATTTAGATAGCTATTATCAGTGCACAAATAATCAAATAATCATCTCTTTTATAGTTCACAAATTAAAGATTTAATGTGGCCCATTTAATGTTCCATGATGCTTTATAAACAAATAATTATTAACTAATTATTATAAACATTAGTTGCAACTTTATAATAGTCATCCAAATAATGTTTATGAATAGTTTACAAAACAATTATTAACCATTGACATATATAATAATAAAACAACTTGTTTTTAATATAGAAATCATAGGTATCTTACATAACTTGCACTCCTTTTGGGGGGCTGTGGTAGGGATGCAGCCTGGACGCAGTTAGCACAGATGAGGCTAATGACTAAACTGCATCTCATGCAACACCTGCCATTGCTTCTGTGGTAAACTAATGCGGTGACAGAACACCTTCAGTATCTGATTCATCATCACAATGTTTAACACACCCTAGAGGACTGTTTTACGCTTAAAAAAAAAACAACCTAAAGACTTTAAAGCAATTCCTGTCCACATTTCGAAGAACGCACCACACATGAAGTTCCTGTACTGTCAATGCAAAATACATCAGGCCCCTGGCACTTTCTCAATATAGTTACAGCTCAGTAGTTGCTGCACCACCTTGAGATTAGGGTTGTCTAATATTGTCCTGATTGTGAACACTGCCACATTCTGAGCCTTTCTGGTGGAGCTGAGATGAACAGGCCAATGTGGGGAGATTTTGGCAGGTGCAGCCGTCTGGACTGTTACAGTGCTCAGAGTAATTTAAGTCAGTGCACTTCCCTGTCGTTCCCCTGGGGTTGACAGCAGAGATGGTTTACCAGACTACAATTAGACAGAGGATGTGACTGTCCCTCTATCAGTTAAATTCCACTACTGAGGGACCCCAAACAACGACGAAAGGGACAGTACAAAAACTCAGGAAAGGAGCAAATTTGAAATGTAGTTAAATCTAAACACTAAGTAATACTGAATTAATATTTACATGACCTGATAATTTATTGCACAAATGTCAACCTCTGAAAGAGTCATGTACTATAAAGTTACAATAATTTTACATTCTTATGAAGAATTATATAAAGTAGTAAAGAAGCATGCATGAACCTGGGCTCTCAACACTGTTTAGTGTTGGATAAGGTTCAGTAAGAGCCTACAGTCTTGTTGTCTGCATTTAATGAAGATAACAAAATTCATGAGGAAAATGCCTCGAGTGATACTTGAAGGCATTTTCCTCATGAATGTCTTTGAAGAATTTCTCAGCAGGAAGATTGGATAAACAAAGATTTCTTATACAGTATTGGGCTATTAGTATGATTGTTAAGATATGTTGTTGTTTTAGTTACATATTTTAATGTAGAACAACAGTGTATACAATACAATACTTTATGCTTTGTGTGGACAAATTATCTAGAGCAAAAGATAATACAATTCATGTAACTTTTCAGACTCCAACAGGTGTGTCTTCTCTTGATAGATTTTTAACAGATGTCTAGTAAAGGTTTCACTATGATGGTCAGGTCAGTTTTGAATTGATTTTATTAGGATCCCCATTAGCTAATGCAGAACATCAGCTCTTCCTGGGGTCCACACAAAACATAAAACATTACAACAGATAAGACATTTTCAGACAAAACAGCCAAAATAGCCAGATGATATAAAAATAAGAGCAGTATAACTAGTATTATTCTTTCTTGCAAATATAAATATACATATTCCTCTTCATGTACTCTTATAACTATTACAGTAAATACATAAGCACTGAATATTGAAAAGTGAAATCTTACAATCATACATCTTAACATCTTTGTATACATATAAATATTCCTATACATAAAAAGTACAAAAGTAGTTACAAAATATGGTTACAGTCTAAGGGCCCTTAGATGTTGCTTTACTAGTTTTTTAAAGCTTTATTTATTGTCCGCTTTGGCAATCTCAGCAGGAAGTGAGTTCCATGCAACCATAGCTCGATCCAATACTGTATGTTGCATTGATTGTGTTCGGGCTGTAGGAACTTTGAAAAGACCTCTGGTGGCATGTCTGGTGGGGTATTTATGTGTGTTAGAGCTAAATTTAAGTTGACTATACAAACAATTAGGAATTTTCAATTCATTAATGTTTCTAACAAAAGCCAGGAGTGATGCTGATAGTCTCTCCTCAACTTTCAACCAGGAGAGATTGACATGCATGTTGTGTACATTCGACCTAATTGGACATTGAAGGGCAAGACGAGCTGCTCTGTCAGTTGCAGTTTTCTCTTTCGTTGCAGCATCTAACCATATCATTGGGCAATATTCTAGATGTGATAAAACTAGAGTCTGCAGGACTTGTTTGTGTGGTGTTAGAAAAGCAGAGCATATTTTTTATAACAGATATATCCCTCCCCATCTTTACAACAAGATTATCTATATGCCTTGTCCACAACAGTTTACAATCTAAAATAACACCAAGAAGCTTTGTTTCCTCTACTTGTTCAACAGCTACATTATTCAGCATCAGATTCAGCTGAGGTCTAGAGATCAACAAATGATTTGTACCAAATACAATGCTTTTAGTCTTTGACATGTTTAAGAATAAGTTATTGCTAGTAACCCATTCTAGTGCTATCTGCAACTCTTTGTTGAGGGTTGCAGTTATTTAATTAATAGTAGGTGCATACATGTATATTGTTGTATCATCTGCATACATGGACATGGATTTTTGTAAAAGCAAGTGGATGATCATTAAAGGGATATTTCACCGTTGGAAAGATGAATATATCTTTAAATTGAGTCACTTATGTAGTAGAAATGTGAATCTTTTTTAGAAATTGGTGGCTTCTAGGGTGAGAAAAGCCAAAAAATGTGTTTTTGGCTCATGTGGATGAAAGACACCAAATCCCAGAATGCACTTGCTTCACTGCTTTAGAGTCCACTCCCAAGCCACGCCTACTGTTTACAGACAGACAGACAGACAGTGAGACAATCAACTCAAGTGTGTTTTATTGTCATTTCAACCATATACCTGAAACAATGGTTCACCATGGCTCAAGTGGTGTTACACATTTAAAATATATAAAAACGACGTTATATAAAAACGACATACGGAACAGGCTACATTTAGTGCAAGCACATTATAGGCTCCGTAAAGTGCAGCTAACGCATACTAGCATTAGAGCTTGGTGGGCTGTAAACACCGAGTATAAACACAGCCCACCTCCACTAGTGTTACTCGGCAACAGAGCAGCAGGCCTGGTAGCTGGATAGTTTGGTACACTGTTGTTCAGCCATGTTTCCACAACAACAAAAACACAGCAGTCTTTGAACTCGCGTTGGGAGTTTCGTTGAAGTTGGATGTAGTCCAGTTTGTTGTCTAATGAGCGGACACTTGCAAGCAGGATTGATGGAACAGGTGGCCGGCTAGCGTTAGCTTTCCACTTAGCTGCTTTCCACTCCTGCACACCGCTGACGAGGTCCCTTTCCCCGGCTGGCGGCATCAGGTGACACCGCAGGTTGAGGTGCTGGTCTCCGTAGCAGGCGAAGCTTGCGTAGTGTGTCGAGTATTCCGTCTGTAATAAAGTGACCTGCATATTCTCCGATCTGTACCAATGTATCCCTGGTGGTACACATGTGCAATAGTTTGAATGCACATAATTGTTGTAAAAGTTTTCTGCTGAAAAGACGGAGCACCCTGTTAGCGAAGCTTCAAGATGGCTGACACTCGTTTTGCTTCGGCAACCTTCGGGTAAAGACGACAGTCCAACCCCCTATGGGCGGGTTGAAAACATGCGGAAGTAGCTCCTAATACAGGCTGTAGTCTATTGCATCTGGGCAAAAAATCTTCTGATGACGCAAAAATCGCCGTTTTCTGTCATTGGAAGATTTTTTCCGGACCCACAATACAGAGATCTCTCGTCTCAGGGGGGCATGAGGGAGGGAAGCACGGTCATTCGAAAATACTACTGTGTTTCTACTGATACAAAGCTTAATGCGAAATCGGTGAAGAATCCCTTTAATAAAAATAAAAAATAGTAAAGGGCCAAGCGAACTTCCTTGTGGAATCCCACACACTAAATGTTTTGTATCAGAAAAGCTTCCATTAAAGAAAACTCCTTGTGTTCTATAGGATAGATAATTGTCTATCCATGATAAAGCAGATGGACCATAACATACAAGTTTTTTCAATAATAATTTGTGATCAATGACATGAAAGGCAGCACTGAAGTCTAGCAGTACTGCTCCCACAATATTCCTCTGATCAATTTCTTTCAACCAATCATCCGTCATTTATGTAAGTGCAGTGCATGTTGAGTGACCTACCCTATCAGCATGCTGATACTCGCTTGTCAAGTAGAAGTAGCACTGTATCTGGTCAAATACAATTTTTTCCAAGAGTTTGCTAAGAACGGGTGACAGACTAATTGGTCGGCTGTTAGTGCCGGTGAAGGCAGCCCTAGCTTGCTTGGGTAGAAGAAAAACGTTAGCTTCTTTCTAAATTTGAAGAAAACGTTACTTGCAAGGCTTAAATTGAAAATGTGGCAAATAGGAGTGGCAGTTTGGTCAGCAACCATGCTCAGTAGCTTTCCATCCGAGTTGTCAATACCAGGTGGTTTCTCATTATTGATGGACAATATTTTTTTCACCTTTTCTATACTCCTTTACACAATTAAAAAGTACAGTTCTTGTCTTTCATTGTTTGGTCTTCTATACATAAATATGATGGATTAAAACTTGTTGGCATTCCCTGCCTTAGTTTACACACTTCAATAAAATGATCATTAAAATGATTAGCAATTTCCATGGGTTTAGTAATGAAAGACCCGTCTGACTCAATGAAAGATGGAGTTGAGGTACTCTTTCTGCCCATGATATCATTTAAGGTACTCCAGAGTTTTGTTTCCATCATACGTTATTTATTTTACTTTCATAATACAATTTATTCTTCATTTTGTTCATTTTAGTCACATAGTTCCGTATTTTACAGTATGTCTGCCAATCAGATGTATATCCAGACCTTTTTGTCACTCGTTTGGCTTCATTATTGTTATTGTTATTGTTCCAAACCATGTAGTGAGCAGTGAGTAATGGCAGTGAGGGAATGGGAATAAAATGGAGGCAGACTAGAGTCACTGTACATTCAGTGTTTTGAGCCCATAACTCCAGGCTACAACCTTGGATTTAGCAGTATGCTTGGGTCATCACCTAGTCTGGCCATCACCAGACCAAGCTCAATCTTTTAAGATTGAACATTAGTCTGGGGAGTCTGCTCTGTATTTTCTACTGCACAAGAGGTGTGATCAACGGGCATAGTTGAAATGACTCTGTACGCAATTGGATAGTCCTTCAACCAATCAGACCAACGATCCGTTTTCAGAGACAAGTTGCCTTTGAAATCTTTTAAACAGCAGCGACAGCGGCATCAACGGGTTGCTGCGCTTCGGTGGCCGCCATGTTGAATGTAAACAAAAAGCTGCTTGCCGTCATCAGCGTGTTAAAGCCACCAATAGCGCGCCAGGTAGATAAGCCAGTTTGTGATTGGTCCATGCAAATTTGTAACAGAAGCAGGATAGAACAGGTACAGGTTTCCAGCCTGAGCTGCAGGGCGAAATCAAATCACCGGCAGGTCGGGCTGGGTTTAACCAGTCAAGTCATCACCCTGTTGGAACCCGAAATGACGGCCCGATCTAAAGGTTTCTGACACATGAAGATATCTTTTTTTTCATCTGTCATGTCCCATAGGACATTAGGAAATTGGATGCACCTTAATTCAATCAAGAGAGTCAAGTGCTATTGACTGATTTTTGGTGCGGTCACCAAAAAAGAAATTAGTACAAAAATCAAGGGAGATGAGTAACACAAATCTCCCAAATGAGTAATACATTTTGACCAATTGGCTTTAGAGTTGTAACATTTGTTACTGCACTGAAATAACTTATAAGTAAAAAGATGCAATGCCTGCTTTGGTACTCTTAAACAATGGCAGAGTTTGGTAGGAAAGTGGATTCAGACATAATGCTGATTTTTTAAATTTTTTTTTATTATTGTCTTGATTTAACAGATTTAATATTGCAGCTTTTGACAAAAATACTTTGCCTTGACAAATTTGAGACATATTTGAGCAAATTAATATGTTAAAAAAAAATCTCTTTTGTGAGGATCCAAATCTAACCCATTTATGATATGCTGTTGAATGCGGATGCAGTGGAATCCGGTTACAGAGAAACGGAGAGCCAAACAGGGAGAAAGAGAGGCATTTGAAGTAATAACAAATTATGGCTAATTGTTGGAGCAGACAGCTATTGATTTAATAAGCGATTAAGCTTGTTGCTGTGCAATGTACAATTTCACATTATTGTGATTTATAGTGATGGTCATTTGCATTGATGAGATCATTTTGTAAATGAAAAAAAGTGTGTGAATGTTTGCCCCTGATGTGCGAACTGGTCTTTATTGGTCATTCTTCACAAACACTCTTACCCTGATGAATGCTCTGATCATGCAATAGATAAACCTGTTTGGGAGCACAGTTTTGCAGAACATGCACATACCATACCTCCAACACTCACACTGAATAGTTACACTGTACACTGTCCTCTTGTTGTAATTGTTGCATAGCTGCAATAACTCCTGAATTACTAAGTGGGCTGTTTGAACCTAGATAAGTTATCTGTCACTTTAGCCTATTATTATTGCTAGAATGCTGTTTTTGAATTGCTGAATTTGCTAGCGTGGCTCAGCAGGGTCAACTGTCTGGGTGACTAATTGATGCTGGGATTGACTGTATTGATTTGTTTGTTCTAACATTACAGATCTCAGTGGAGATGGTTGTAGCCGTGTCCCAATTAGGAGCTGCCTCCATCAAGATTCGCATTTGCAAAACCAAATACATCAAAACAGGTCTACAAAGCCTGTCCCATTTCAAAGGCTACTCCAAATGTGGTTAAGAATGGCAGCCTTTTTTGGCTGAATTTGGAGGACACATCATTTGTGCCCTTCGGCATGTATCAATCCTTTGCACCTCCGCCAATTATTTACTAGATAGAGGAGGTCAAGTTAGGATATAGCACACAGACAGATCATATTCATCAGGCATTTCTGTGGCCATTGTGTCGACATATGAGAACTACCAAATGCTAGGTATAATATTGTTAGTGTCTGTGATGCTGAACCATCTTATTTGTAAAAGAGATGCAGTTTCAGCCACAAACCTTAAGTCCTCTAAATACCTGTTGGACCTTTGAATTGGTTGGCAGCTTTGCATGTCACGCCCTCTATAGAGAAAGCAGTTATGGAATTTTCTGTCTATTGTTAAGGAGGAAGCATTGTTACAATGCACGGCAGCTGGATTTTCGCGATATCACAAAATTACGCGATTGGCCTTCTTCTTTAGGAAAATATTGACAGCTGCAGATTGACTTTAACTGACCTTTAGTTCAGTCTTTGGTTCCCTCAAATTAAAAACTGATGAGTAGTGAAAGATAAAATCTACTATCTAAAAACTTCTTCAAGGGTTTTTTCCAGATGTTACACTTAGACTGTGTAAATAATTAATTACAAATATCAACAGGCCTTTCAATGTTATATGATCTGTATGTCAATTGTGAGTTGGCCCATAAAGGAATCCATAAATTGATATATTTCTAGTACTTACAGTGCACTCCAGCTTTCAGACATCCTGTAATTATCAAAAACTACAGTATTATATTTCACATTATTAAATGCAGATTGCTTATATTCCTCCAGTTGTGGTGTTTATTATCCCAGTAGTCACAATGCAAGATCACCACGTCTACTAAGAAAACAAACAAATGGCCTCTGTTTCGAATGGCAATCATGATTTCATCTCACTTTGATGCGGCTATATTGTCTTATCTGTGTTCAAATGGCTGGAGTGTCAATGCTGAGGTGAAATGATAGATACTATCCTTTACATGATCAATAATTCTGCTTCCCTGCAATGTTGACCAGGCTGCCACACAAAGGACTAATTAGATGATGAAAAGTGATGGATGGAATGTGTATTAAATTCAGCTGGCCCTTAAGAGAACTCCTTTGGGCTTTGTCCCATTTCCAGCTGACCTTTTGGATCCCAACTTTATTGTAGGTGAATGCAGTTATATCCATTTGTTGGATGTTCCTGATGCAGCAATTGTTGCATTGATTCACTGAACAAAAAACAACAAAATATATATATATATATATAAGAATTTTGAAAAAAGGCACAATGAGTCAATTTTCACATCCCACCTATATGAATAAAACAAAGCATAAATACCTATTGATCCTTACTTCAAAGCACAAGAGAAAGAGATTTCACAAATTTGCTCCCAGATAAGTCACAGTGGCTTTGCTACAAGAAAAGGGAGAAAGTATCCCTACTGCAGATTGTTGTGCCAGATAATCCAATAACCTCTATGAACAGGTCTAGTATGTCCAATAGCATCCAATGAGGACGTGAGGACCAGTTGACCATTACTGGAGGGAAAACAAAAAAGGCATAAATCAAGGTGGCTTGGAGTTGACATGGATCATCTATTCCCAGCACGATCAGTGAGAGGCCACTACAGTAGAATGCCCTTACACATTAACTCTAGACTATTTTAATATGGCCTATTTTACCATCAAAGTACGGTACATTTAGAATATTTTAAGCATATTTAGTAGATTTAAAAATGAATGCCTTGAAGCAAAATACTTAATATCTCCCAGGGGGAAAAAGCAAGATTTTTTTCCAACAGCACGAAATGACCAATACTCTGTTTTGGAGCAAAAACCCATTTCAAGACTCACCCAATCTCATCTACTCCCCACACTTTCTCAGCTGCTCAGTGACAACAATTTAACCACCTTGTTCTCAAGCCAAAAAGGCAAACGTGAAACAAGTTTGTTATCAGTGTATTTTGAAAAAAATATCCAAAATGTAATGCACTCTATCAGTGGCTTTTGCCTTTTAAATATAAAGATACCAACTGATTTGATATGACTTTGAATGCTCCCTAAAAGATGATGCATTTTTGTCATTGTTTTGGAGGATGGTGTTTCTCTGCGTAACGTCTGATCAAACAGTTTGCAGAGGATTTAGTGCTTTCTTTTTCCACATATTGTTTACTCATGCATTTTGACTCCATGTTCTGTTTTTACTCATCCTTCCATTGTGCCAGTGTGCTATCTCTAGGGTGTTAATGTTAGAATGATGCAACACTTTGCCTGCTCTGATTTCTTTTTCTTTACACATGTCAGAGCACAGCCAAGTAATGGGGTACAATTAGAACAGTGGTGAAATTGTTCTGTTTGAAGCATCATCACAGAAAAAAACAGCATCTTGAATTAGTTTCTTTTGGAGCTAAAAATCCCTTTCCTCTAATGACCTATTAGTGGAAAATGTCTTGAATTGATGATATCCATTTGCCCTTTCCATAACTTGCTTTGGAAGTCAGGCCCAGTAATAATTTCCTCCACGGAGTTACTGTAAAGGCTTACTTTTCCCAAGGCGTTACAGTGGCACTGAGACTGGAGCAAACTGCCTGTGGACTGCAGGCCATCTCCTGGGTCGTTGTTCCTGAGTTAGCAAGACGTCCCCCAGTGCCTCCCAGGTGTGGCTCCCTCAGCATAATTAAGGTGGGATCTGCCAGGGCTTCTGGGCCAGGGTCATTCATCAACTGGATCACCCGCAAGATTAATGTGCACTTGCTGCAGCGCTCCAATGGATTGCTGCCACTTGCTGAGATCATTAGCGTTGGCCTCCGTATGACTGCAGAGGGCTCCGCTCAGTGGATGGGGAGATTTGCAGCTTTGCATACTAAATGAATAGTCCATCATTGCCTAATTAAGGGATTATTGGAGACACTTGTGTCCAGTCCCCCGGACAGTAAACCATAACTGAAGGGCAAACTAGATAGATTAGCTCCACCTGCTTATTAGCAAAGTGCAAACTACTGAAACTGCTGACAAAAGTAAGCTCAAAGGAGAACGAGGGGGGAGTGCGTCATTACACAGCATGTAAATCCCAAAGGGACTCATATACACTGTTTGATAAGTCACTGTTTGATAAGTCACAGTTTTTACAGCGTAAGGAGTCAAGATTGCAACATTTCACCATCCAAGCAGTTTGGCTAACATTGATTCTGTTGATAATCATGCACTTACACTTTAAAGAAGACAGAGTTTGAAATGTGTTTCATGTGAGTGTTATCTAATCAGTGTTACCTAATTAATCACACAGTAGTACTCTTTGTAGAGTGTTAATATATCTACTAATCTGATGATTGCAAAGCAAAAACATTGTGGCCACTTTATTACCTGACAGACCATTCAGACTGCTAACAGATAACAGCAAGCAGTTGATAAATGTCTGATATTTACTCTCTTTTAGCTCTGTTTTTTGGTCTCCACCAAGTCCTGAGTGAATTATCTGGCTCTCTAGCTGCTAAAAGTTCCACATTGTTCACCAGCTAGTGTCTGAACTGTGTTTGTCTGCTGATTGGTGCAGAGCAGGTCGTGTACAGTGGGTTTTTAAGAGCTTTTTCATTGAAAACAGCTTTAGCCGAAAAGGATGCTATGAGAGTGGTGAAAGTGAACTAAAACAGTTGTGGGCCAGACAGCTAAACAATGAGCTGAAACTCCCTATAAAGCTATGTTAAGCTGAGGGGAACTGCAGATTTTAGTGATAACGCTACTGTATGTAGCGTTATCACTAAAAGTGACCCCTTTCACATTGTCATACATTGTTTTTATATTGTCATTTGATAAATTAAATTTTAATACATTTGTTACATAATATTAAGCCTTACCCTCACTGAAATAATTGCAGGTGGCGAGTGACCACACTGCGGTGTGAATGGCC
Source organism: Sander vitreus (assembly GCF_031162955.1). Taxonomy (NCBI): domain Eukaryota; kingdom Metazoa; phylum Chordata; class Actinopteri; order Perciformes; family Percidae; genus Sander; species Sander vitreus. The sequence goes on from NC_135869.1 coordinate 14,855,950, forward strand.
TTTTAGCTATGATTTGATCTTGCTTGCTGGAAATAGCTGCCCATGGCTTTATTTTGAGGGGGGTAAAGAGAGTGTGGAGACTAAATCATACTATCTTTATGCAGCTTGGGACACCAACACATAAAACAGCTACAGCCCATATAGTGCTGCAGAGTTGGGTTTATATTGCTTGAAGGGTTAAATTGCATTACATGCATTATTTATTTAGCTAGATGCTTTTATTCAAAGACACTTCAACGTTTATAGCACAACAGCTAGATGTCATCAAAAATATTGATTATTATTTTCTGCATGCAAAACAATACTGTCATACAAAATCCAACGCAAATTTCAAAATGACCAAAAACGAGAGGAACCTCCACTTGTTGTGTATACCAAGTTTCACACCGAGAGGAGAGGGGAGGCTGAGCACGGCTTTCCTGGCTGTAAGCCTCCCTGTATATGAGGCTTGTTTTTCATTGACTGTGTCAGGAATCAAGAGGGCTAATCCCTCAGAGACTTCAGATGAAAGTTTCAAAAGAAATAATGAAAGGCATACTGCCTGAGGGTGCATATCAGGGTGAACATACAGCAAGCTGGAGAGAACAGCAGCGGCGCACGACAAGCAGCAAAGGAAGAACATAACAGCTTCCCTTGCTGCCACCCCCACCAGTCTAACTATAAATCACATATTCTGTCTCCAAGACATAAACAAATACGCAGCAGAGCACATCAGAAACTTGGCACAGCATGAATACTTATAAAACGTAACATTTTGCAGCTTGTACTTTTAAAATATCTGAATGATCCATACAAATGAATATAGACTTTATAAAAGGGAACAAGAGGCCATGGATTTTTTTTTTTCTATTGGCTTTTTATCAAAATGTCTTCCAGTATTGAGAAATCTTCCAATATGAAGCATTTGCATATTTTGTAACTAAGATATGTGTAATTACATGAATGTGCTCTATATGATACAAAGTGTGTGTGTGTGTGTGTGTGTGTGTGTGTGTGTGTGTGTGTGTGTGTGTGTGTGTGTGTGTGTGTGTGTGTGTGTGTGTGTGTGTGTGTGTGTGTGTGTGTGTGTGTGTGTGTGTGTGTGTGTGCGTGCCTGTGTGGGTGCATGGGTGAGTGCCATTGTTAGGTAGGTAGGTAGGTAGGTAGATATGAAATGTTGGCTTCACACTCTGGGAAAAATAGAACAATGTACAAAAATGTAACATGATATACGTTTCTAATAAAACAACAATCTTTCTGTTGAGTCAATGATATTTTCAAAAGCCGGGTAAATATGTAGATTTGGTGTACACATCTCCTTTTCCTCCTTTCACACCTCCCCAACAGTATGGCTGTGTCACTGCGTTTAGCTGACTCTTTCTTAATGCACACCATCTGCAGACTTGCAGCAGGCCACAGAGTTGTTTAGGCTGCTGGACAACTTCATGTGATTCTTTACTAAACTGACCCTCACTTCATTTTTAGGTTGACATTCCTGCAATTTGGAATGACAACATATGTTCTTAGCATTTCTTTTGAATTGAAAGACATGAGTCAGTGTCAAACGTTTCACCATGCCGTTACCTCCAGTTGGCTTCATAATGTGTTTCACAAACAAATCATTCACCCTGAACTCCTTCAGTAGATGAGACATAGACATAGACTCTGACTCGGGGGCTTGAGCTACATAGAGTGTGCACCATACCTCTTAAATTACCAAATTGGAATGCCATACTGTTCACGAACCATGTGCAGTGAATGGAGAACACCCCTAATAGTGCTGGCAGAGAAATGCATCTGCATTCTGCTGGTCATGCATATGTAAATCTATTTTTTCCCCTTCACATAGTGATGATTTGTAGGTAGGGCCAGGCAACTTGGCCAATAACCCTTGCAATAGTATTAATGTGCAAAGAAGATTTTTTTGAAAGATGCAGTTTAGTTAAATTTCTTTATATAGTGAGGTCTGCTTGGCTTGTTCATAATGGTTGGTATTACTGCTGCCAGCCCCAGGCAGAGCAGACAAGCCATAGTTTCATAGAAGCTTAAAGCATTGCTCATAATGTAACTTCTAACAGTATAAAACATGCATTCAGCTTGGATTAAATTACTGTGTGCACAATAATTGTTAAATAATTAAATGATACTGTTGTTTCTCTCAACCAATTTCAACTTATATTCCTTGTATTATTATTTATTTACTTCCTTTCTCTTTCCTTTTTTATGGCAACTTAGATGGACACTGTGCATTCTGCTCACTCCACACAATTTACCCTGTAGCCCAGTATTCAGCACACAGCCAGTTTGTAAAGTACAATGGTAATATGCTTTCTGCTGGGAACAGGTGCAGTTTGACTCATCAAATCAGCGGCTTCAAGGTCCTAATAAAAATCAGCGGCTTCCAATCAAATGCTTCTATAATAGCTTCTACAGTATATTAGCATGGTGCATTACTTTATTAATTTCCTAAAATGGCTTTGGTATTAGGACTCTTAACCTTAACATCATTTAATTAAACACCTAGCAAACTACTGTCACAGTTTAGCACCCAGCAGGTTAGAATCCACATTATGTATATAAAAAGGTGATTTTACATAGTGTGCATGTTTTGCTGGCACCTATAATGCAACAAGCTAAATGCTCAAAGATAGTTTGATAGTCTGCTGGTTTTTCCATCTGTTAGTTGATCCACCATTTCAGTTAAATTCGCTGCAAATATCCATGGTGCCCAGAGGATAACTCCTCATCACTATGGTGATCCCCTTGACTTTTCCACTTTACCGCCGCCAGAAGGTCAACGTTTTTACATCTCTACATCTATTTGATGGATTGGCATCAAATTGACTTTGGTGATCTACTTCTTCTCTAGCGCCACCATAAGGTTGACATTTGGCAGTCCATCCAAAAACTGGATCCAACTATTGGATGGAATTACAAAAAATGTAATTTATGTTCCCCACAGGATGAGTTGTAATTACTTTGGTCATCCCGTGAAAAGCAGCAAAACTAATGACATTTCCATCCTCAGCTGTATTTTGTGTTAAGTGCTACAGTAATTAGCAAATGTTAGCATGCCAACACACTTAAATAAGATGAACATGGTGAACTTTATACTTGCTATCAGCAGGTTAGCAGCAACAGCCTCAGTCTTCTGTCTGTGTCTACACAGGACACCTTGAGACATAATATGGAGTGTAGGTCAGCCATGTTTTGCCAGCACTCAGAACCCAATAATAAAAAAATACAATTGGAGAGTAAAAATGTGCTTTGGATTGATTTACACATGTTATATTCGCAATGATTAAAATAGGAGTATACCTGTTTCGTCAAACATGTGAGACGGACACAGAAAAATGTGCCTCAAATGTTGTCTGTGCAGACACGCTGTCTTATGTTACCATGGTTAGTTGTCCCATTTACTTTACTTTTTCAGATAAAGTGTTGGTAAACAAAAAACAAGCATAATAAATAAGTAATAATAATATACTCATAATCTGTCTGTTTACATAGATCAATGGAAAAATCTCTTGCAAAAAAATTACATATCTCCTGACTGAATCTGTCTAAAAGTCGGCATGACAGTGTTTTCTGAAGGATGGCGGCACAGAGGAGCGCTGCACATTTTCATGCAAAGAAAGAATAGTGGAGGCAGCTGTCTCTGATTCTCCACCTGATTTACCAATAACTGACATGCAGAGCGGGTTTCCACAATTGTTCTGCTCTGCTGGGCTGGGATTTAGTTTCACAAATTGCATCAGATGTCAGAAAAACAAGAGGGTCAGTGTTTATTGCAGGCATCAGAAAGAATTCAGATTCAAGTCTCCCCTTGGGTGCCTTCATACCCAACCTGAATCTCTTCTTCCTCAACACCCCCTCCTTCTTTTCACAGCAATTCCTCAATGTATTGCAGTGTTACTGAAAATGAAAGACACAAAGTTAAAATATACTTTCTCTGTGACTCTCCTGTATGTTCACATCTGGAAACTACATCTTAATTAGGGTTGAAAGTGCAAATCTCTGTGCTCGGTTTTCTTTCAACATACTGGTTAAGACTGATGGGTGATGAGGCTGTATCCCTTATATTGTGTTAGGGTCAATTTTTACTCGTTTTCATGCTCAGATGTGTAAAAACTACCATTTACTGTTTTTCATTGGAACAAGGCCTCTAAAAGAAAAGTAACACATGTGGTGTTATGGGTCAAATATGACCCGGCAGAGAATATTTGCTGTTGTGGCCTGCTTTGAAGATGAAATTTAGCTCAAAGGTCCCCAACCACAACACACACAGACCCACACATAGGTTACACGCAACCTACCCCAAAATCCTGGGAACACAGGCTTTCTCGCAGGATATCGATACATTTTGACTCAAAATGAACTTAAATGTTAACACCCCCCCCACCACACACACACACACACACACATCTTTAAAACCCCTCACACAGAAGCACTTTTTTTCCCCTCACAAGTTAGTATCATCTTTAGGGGGGTGGCATGAACGATATACAAATCAAAATGGTCATCGATCCCTTATAACACCCAAGGCGGAGCACCAACTGAGACATCAGAATGACCCCGGGGCCTACCAGATATGCTGTGTCACATGTCCAAGACATAAAGACAGCATTTGAGTTGTTGATACTGCCATCTGTTGAGAAGATCCAACAACAAACATGGAAGGGTGTTTGTTAAATGGAGATCAACAAAACACACCTGGATGCTTACATGGGGCTGTTGCATCTTGATGGGGTTTACAGATCCTCGAATGAGGATATATGTATGGCAAATGATCCACCTATTTGTCCCAAATATCCCTAATAGGAGCAAGTTTGTCATTCACACAGTGAGCAACTCTAGTCTCCTGAATGTGAAAGCAGATAACTCTTGACACAGAGGATGACACATAAAAGTCTGAAATGACATGGTAGCATGCAATATACTCTGGCATGACTAAGCACCCCATAAGCTGTAGCCTCATTCCAGGATCTGTACACCCCAGAAAGAAGCAACAGCCCCATGTTAGCATCCAGGTGTGTTTTTTCAATCCCCATCCAGCAAACACCCTACTATGTTGGGTTGATGTTCTCACCTGGTGCTCTGCCTTGGGTGTGATAAGGGATTGATGACCATTAAATGTCAGTTATTTTTAATTTAAAGAACTATTTTTTAAGGATCTGGGTCATTTGGACACTCTCCATTAGATGTGTATTCTTGTTCAAAGACTTACCTTCTCCTAATCAAAATCTATAAGGTTCAATTTTGACCCGTAACACCACAGATGTCACTACAGTTAATAATATTAAGTTGAAAAAGCCCACATGAAAAAATGTTTGGAGGTGTGTTCTAATATTAGTCTATTATAGTGAGATAACATAATTACCCATTGTCTTCATTATTGGAAATATTGTGAGTAAATTTAAAAACAAATGTAGGTTAAAAACGGGTGGTATATTTTAAGATAAAAAAATAACATTTAAAAGACTGTTTACATGTAAATGAATACATAATAAGTTAACTATGAGGTGAAAAACAATACTGGATGATAATCATTGTTTTATGAATATTTGGGGCTGAGTTAAATCACATGTCAGATTTGACCCGCTAACACATAACATGTGTGCAGCTTTCTAACACATTACAAGGGTTAACTGCGGCAGCCCTGAGACTGTGTAATAGAAAGCCATCCCCAAAGCATCAGATCAGCCAATGGTTAAACTGTTCTAAAACCCTATTCTAATTAATTAGCTTTTCACTGTCCCTGACATGTTCTTTTTTTTCCTGATGTACCTTTTAAAGCTTTCGACCATAGGAGTTTTAACCCTTATGTCTTCAATATACTGACAATTGAAATGTCCTTTCTTTCACATAGTATAGTGACTTTAAAGTAGACATTTCTTCTCTTCTCTTTTCGCCTCATTAGAAGATCAGACTTTTTGAGTGAAAATGCACATTGCTATTTTGGTTGTATGTTTGCACCACAGTTTGTTCCATATAGGTCATATATCTTTACTGTTTGTTGACAGAACTGTGAGCAAGACTGCCATGTTTTCTCCCTGTGAACAAGCATGCAGTAATTTGAAGATTTTATCATAGGCAAGACATGTTGGGTGCAAAGGAAACATTTGTCCAGATGTGAAACTCAGGATATACAGTACCTTTCCATTCAGAGAAGACCAGAGGGCAAATGTTCACATGGACAAGAAATACGGTCCTGCTCACTAGAGTTTGATAACACCCAGACAGAGGTTAAGTTTATCCACTATGTCGAGAGATAAAAAATTGGGTTTGGTTTTTCTATTTCTTCCAGGACTGAGTTCTTATCACTAAAGTGTGACATGGTGGAAAAACAGAAAGCCTAAGATTGTCGGAACATCACTCTAAAGACAGAGTGGTTGTGATTTTTTGGTTATTATTAGACTAGAGTCACATTGAGTTAGTATTTTTAAGCATAACAAATGCAGATGCATACTATTTAAATTGTTGCCAAAATCGGATAAGTGCTATTTTCCATGGTCACCTTAGGCAACGTTTTTTATTTAATTATCCCATTTATTGCAATATCAATGTGTCTCCTTTTGATGACAACAGTACGATAATTGATTCGTTGACTTATTTACTAAACTATGCAATCTTTGTTAAGTGTGCACTAACTGAAGGTGATGACAAATTCTTTTCTTTCTTTCTTTCTTTCTTTCTTCTTTTTTTCGTTTAAATGTAAAGAAACATTTTCAAAAATGTTTTGCTCATGGATTTTTTCACAAATTGTTTGTAGGTGTTAGGAATTAGGATTATAATTAGGAAATCTGTTGTTTTTCAATCATAAACAAAATAGAATAAAAATGCACTCTTATGCAGCTGTAATTGATAAATGCAGTATCCCCACATTAAAATGATTGTTTCAGGCATAATATCAATATTGGTCCCAATATTGAAACAGTGTTTCGATATATTATCTGAAAATAATAAGCAGAATGATGAATTATACATTTCAGTAAAGTCTAACCAAAAACTGAATACTGAATTTCTCTCTATAAAAACAGCCACAATCACCACATTGAAGTAGTGATAGGATGTGATTCCATGTTATTGTTTAATTTATAATATTGTTGTAGAAAATGAAATCTTCAAACCATTCTAACCACAATTTAACCTTGCATGTGTGAGTGAAGTGTATGGAGCGTAGCTGAATGGCCCACAAATGAAAAGGAACTCAAAGAAGCAAACAAAAAACAGCTCAGTGAAGGTCACATGGAACTTGCACATGCTGCGCAGGCACCTTTATCAATTCATGCCACGTTTTGAATGAAAAGCAACTCAAGCCATACCATCACTTTCAACTGTCCAATTAGTCTTATCTGTGCTTTGCAAGAACACAAATGTGTCATTCAATAGAAAAATGTGATAGAAATGTGTGAATGTAACTGTCCAAAGAATCAAGAACAGAATATTTCACCAATTTATTACCTAATTATAAAATAATTTAAAAACTCTGCTTGTGTCACTGTCTGTTTTATGGGGTGCTATGGGCGATTGTACCCAATATGACAAACGAAGATTCCAATTAAAGATGGCTTTCAAGAGGGAAAATTATCCTGGTCTTTCTTATAGACCCAGTGTTATACAGCCAGTAGGTGTGTTATTCAATCCTTAGAGGCGCATTAAACTGCTGGAGAAAGTGATATGAGTGAAATGCTGAGATGAATCAACCTCCTAATGGGCAGCACAGCAATTTAGAGAGGAGAATTTATAAGGAGGGTTTTGTAGTTTGACCAATTTTCTTTTAGTTTAGCCATAGCGGAAACTTCCAAGATTGTGCCCATATATTCTACACGTCATCATAGCTATATCAAGGTCCATCTGAACTATTACAAATATTTAGTTTGCTGTCAAGGTAAATGTTTTCATGGGAGTGATGGCACTGCAACTGTAATAAAAAGTGACTGGCATGCACATCTTCTTTATCAGATGATCGACATGTCTGAAACGAGTCCCCGGCAAATGTTTGCACAGTATTACAGTGCATGCATTTCAGACATCAAACAGTGTCATTATGTCTGCTGGCATCAAGGATACCTCTTGCATGAAACAATTCTACACTCCTCCGCTGGCAAGTTGTTAGTTCTCGGCAGGTGGATTGGAAGTGTATAAATCATAGAGCAGGAAGGCTGTCAGCCGTGATGACACTCCTCATAAACACCGCTGACCGCTGGCCATGGCATTGTACTTCTTCATCAGTTCTCCCCATCACAGACGAGTGCTGAAGGCGCCATCCGCATCCTCACTAGGGAAGCACTGGACTCTCTGGCTGACAGGAAAACAGCTCTATACTCTGGCGTGCAAAGCTTTGAATTGTAGTGATGTTTCCTTCACAAAATTTAGGCCCAAGTGCCCACGGCGATGATATAGAAAAAAACAAAATTTTATTGCAAGGAGTTTACATCACACTGTAATGCGGCACAGGCTTTTATCAACACAAGCAAGCTGGGCCACTATGATTGGATGTTTGCTTCATATTAATATTTCTCTCAAGGCTATTATATTAATGAATATGGAAGAAGAACACAGACTGTATGTAGTTCTAAACAGCTAATGCAGTGTGATGATAATTCAGCAAGATGGCAGCAATTTGATTTAATGGTTTTCAGATGGTTTGCTGCACTCTATGACGCAGTTATGGTTTACTCACATGCTTTGGGTTGTGTATTTAGATCAAGTACAGTAATAACAGCAACAGTAAAAAACTATTGAAAACAGCACCAGTTCTCAAGAGGGATTTTCTCAGCACCTGTATCATCAGAAGCAGAAGCTGCTTTGAGTGAAGGAGAATGAGGTTACCTGCTATATCACGTTTTTATTCAAGTTTAATTTCATTTGCCCGCTGTTAATCCACGCTAGTCTTGGGGCTCCAGAGATGTCAGTCCACCACTTTAGTCCAAACTGAAATATCTCAACACATACGGGATGGATTGCCATTACATGTTGTACAGGCATTCATGGTCCCCAGAGATTAAAGCCTTTTGACTTTATTGGTTCCCTCACATGTCCTGTAGTGCCACCGTTTTAATCTTTTAGTGAAATATCTCAACACCCATTATATAGATTGATATGTAGGGTATTTGGTACATACATTCATGGTAAAGACTTTAGTGATCCTCTGACTTTTCATCTGGAATCATGTCTAGAAATTATATCTCGATAGGCTACTACTAATTTGTTTTGCTGATTATGTTTTTTAAGAAACGTAAAAAGGTTTCATCATGCAAAGTCAATCAGTTAATGAAAAATGTGCTGATACCTTCAGTATCACATTAACAAAATGTCCTAATTACATGTAAAAACATAAACATAATGATGATGGCACCATGTTTCTCTCAAAATGCATTTGCATTTGCAAATGAGTGGTATATAAACTTAGTTTATTGGAGACAGGGTTTACATGTAGCATTACCAGCAGGTTGATTATCCAGTGGAAGATCTCAACTTATACTGGATGAACTGGCACAGAGTTTGTTTCAAATCCTAATAACTCTGGTGATACCCTGACTTTTGCTCTAGCACCAATAGGTGACGTTTGGCTCACAGTGAAATGTCTTGACAACTTTTGCATGGATTGCATTCAAATTTGGATCTAAAATCCATGTCGGTCCGTGTACGTTTTGATAGTTTGTTTATTCGTTTGAACCACAAAACAAAATAACGAGAAACCACCTGTTTTTCGTTTGTCGTTTCAAACCAAAAACAAAGAAACGGTAAAAAAAGAGCCGTTCTCCCGTTTTTGGTTTCTGAATCCAAAAACGAAAAACGAGCACTAACGTTATACCAGGGTACCGTTAGAAGAAAAAAAATCGATCAATAAATAGGCTTAAATAAACCTGGACCGAAAGAAATATGTTAGCAACGGTAGTTTTTATTACAGTGATTTAATATCGTGCCTATCCACGTACACATCACATACACATTTAATGAGCGCATTGTGCAGAATGATTTACCAGTGTGCTATGTGAATCTTTCTTCTCTATACACATTCCAGTGTGTATAACATACAACACTCCCATTGTGTCATGCAAGTGAAGAGAATCCATACAAGTCTTAAACATTTATTCAACATATATAGCACATACATGCTTTCAAAGGCATTGCATGTACAATCTATGGCTGCAGAACATTTACTGTGAAGCCCTAAGGTAAGTACATTTTACAAGGTCCTCAAAAGAAAGTCCAAAAACATAATTACATTACTAAAAACAGGCTGTCAACGCTGAGTACATCAGCAATAACTGCAACAAAACGTTTCCAGTAACTTTTGAACAGTCCTGCTTATTGACTTGGACGAATCTTTGCCCATTCCTCTGTACAGAACAGCTTCAACTCTTGGATGTTGGTGGGTTTCCTCACATGAGCTGCTTGCTTCCTCATCCTTCCACAACATTTCAGTCATTTTAAGGTCAGAACTTTTGACTTGGCCTTTCCAAAACATTCACTTTAGTCTTCTTTAAGGTAGGTGGGTAGATTTATTTTGTCACAATATAACTTGATAAATTGAGTTTGTAACTCCCTTCTGCTACATAGCAGACAAGATACATTAATATAGAAGCAATTATAAAAATGGTAAACAGAAATAAACTATAATCAGTGGAGCAGTGCTGAGGATGAACTAGAGTTTAAGAGTCTGATAGCTTGGGGGAAAAAGCTGCTCTGCAGTCTGGTGGTGCGGCAGCAGAAACTTCTATATCTCTTCCCAGAAGACAGCAGGGTGAACACGCTGTGGCTGGGTGGGTACTGTCCAGTATCCTTTGGGCTCTGCGTAGGCACCTCACCTCACCGACATCACTGATGCTCGGGAGATGGGTACCAATGATCTTCTGAGCAGTTTTAATCTCCCTGGGCCGTGCACATCCCATGCCAGTTTTGCGTGTGTAGACCTACTACAACAGCTAAATCCTGACTGGGTTTCCCAGTGAATGCGGAATGTTGTTAAAACCCAACTTTTTTTCAATGTTTAACACCAACACTTAAAAAAAGAGTAAAACCCTAAAACTTAAGTGGCTTGGGTCTCTAAGGGAGAGTCTGGTCCTCTGTAGTGCAACCATCAGATATTTTGTCATGGTCTCCATTACTCTCGGGACCACCTCAGTCGTAAGAAGTTGTGGGTCTCTCGCATCAGATATGGTGCTCCGTGTATGATGATAGTACCTGCAGAGCAGGAGTGAGAATATGGGGGGAAAATGGATAATGATGTGGAATTGAAAACAGGGGGAAAATGTTGTCATATTTCAGACCTGTGAATGAAATGTATGAGTGCATTTTATCATCACCTACCTCTTCTGCGTGGTTGGCTGTCTTCTCTGGTCCAGTAGACTTTCCTCCTTCACATCTGCATACACACATCGCCCAAACATTACAATTAAAATTGTATAATGTAAGGAAGCTAATACAAAAGGGTGTTTTTGCTTGCACTAACTGCTCTCACAAATAACACACGCTGTACCTTAATAGCCAAGTCTGAGAGTCCTGATCTGTAAAGAAGGACTTGCTATTTATGTTCGGGGTAACGGGGATCAGCCAATCAGCGCCTTTGTTTTGGGGTCACAGAGAGGACACCTGTTTGCGCTGACTGATAAGTTTCGTTTTGAGTTAGTAGTGAGAGTTGCCGGAAAAGCACATCGTAGATATTTCTAGTTGGGAATAAGTGACCACTGTGGTGCATCGGTAAGAATGCAATCGAATGCTCTAATGCTCTTCAATGGATTTTATTGGCAGCCAGCAGATGGTTGTCTGTCTTCTTGAGTGTACAGTATGTGTGGTTATGTCTCTGGACGCACACATGCACAGGTAGCGACACAGACGACAACTATGCACTTCAGAAATATCTACGATGTGCTTTTCCGGCAACTCTCACTACTAACTCAAAAACGAAACGCATCAGTCAGCGCAAGCAGGTGCCCTCTCTGTGACCCCAAAACAAAGGCGCTGATTGGCTGATCCCCGTTACCCCAAACATAAATAGCAAGTCCTTCTTTACAGATCAGGACTCTCAGACTTGGCTATTAAGGTACAACGTGTGTTATTTGTGAAAGCAGTTAGTGCCAGCAAAAACACCCTTTTGTATTAGCTTCCTTACATTATACAATTTCAATTAATGTTTGGGCGATGTGTGTATGCAGATGTGAAGGAGGAAAGTCTACTGGACCAGAGAAGACAGCCAACCATGCAGAAGAGGTAGGTGATGATACAATGCACTCATACATTTCATTCACAGGTCTGAAATATGACAACATTTTCCCCCCTGTTTTCAATTCCACATAATTATCCATTTCCCCCCATATTCTCACTCCTGCTCTGCAGGTACTATCATCATACACGGAGCACCATATCTGATGCGAGAGACCCACAACTTCTCACGACTGAGGTGGTCCTGAGAGTAAAGTTGGGTTTTAACAACATTCCGCATTCACTGGGAAACCCAGTTAGGATTTAGCTGTTGTAGTAGGTCTACACACACAAAACTGGCATGGGATGTGCACGGCCCAGGGAGATTAAAACTGCTCAGAAGATCATTGGTACCCATCTCCCGAGCATCAGTGATGTCGGTGAGGTGAGGTGCCTACGCAGAGCCCAAAGGATACTAAAGGACAGTACCCACCCAGCCACAGCGTGTTCACCCTGCTGTCTTCTGGGAAGAGATATAGAAGTTTCTGCTGCCGCACCACCAGACTGCAGAGCAGCTTTTTCCCCCAAGCTATCAAACTCTTAAACTCTAGTTCATCCTCAGCACTGCTCCACTGATTATAGTTTATTTCTGTTTACCATTTTTATAATTGCTTCTATATTAATGTATCTTGTCTGCTATGTAGCAGAAGGGAGTTACAAACTCAATTTATCAAGTTATATTGTGACAAAATAAATCTACCCACCTACCTTAAAGAAGACTAAAGTGAATGTTTTGGAAAGGCCAAGTCAAAAGTTCTGACCTTAAAATGACTGAAATGTTGTGGAAGGATGAGGAAGCAAGCAGCTCATGTGAGGAAACCCACCAACATCCAAGAGTTGAAGCTGTTCTGTACAGAGGAATGGGCAAAGATTCGTCCAAGTCAATAAGCAGGACTGTTCAAAAGTTACTGGAAACGTTTTGTTGCAGTTATTGCTGATGTACTCAGCGTTGACAGCCTGTTTTTTAGTAATGTAATTATGTTTTTTGGACTTTCTTTTGAGGACCTTGTAAAATGTACTTACCTTAGGGCTTCACAGTAAATGTTCTGCAGTCATAGATTGTACATGCAATGCCTTTGAAAGCATGTATGTGCTATATATGTTGAATAAATGTTTAAGACTTGTATGGATTCTCTTCACTTGCATGACACAATGGGAGTGTTGTATGTTATACACACTGGAATGTGTATAGAGAAGAAAGATTCACACAGTATATAGCACACTGGTAAATCATTCTTTTGGCCAGATGGCCTACATTAGGACATTTCTGATGTGAGTTTGTTGTCTGAGCTACTAAGAAGCTGATAGCAGTGTTAGAATCAGGTTAAAACAGAAGGGCATGCAGGTTTAACTCTGGGCTGGGGGTGAATGATGATGATGATAACTAGGTTGCAAATACAATCAAAATCAAAAACCAAATGAAATGAACAACAATAAATACATCTGTATCAGTAATCTTGATTTAAAACAGTTACCAAAGAAACAATACAGTCAGTCATTTAAATACTGCCACCTGCTGGTAGAAAGGGGGAACAGTTTGGTCCATTACGGTGGAAACCACATTAAATATTAATTTAATTATATAATATAGTGCTAACAGTAACAACTCTGCACACACAATAAGTTCTTAGGTTAACTATTACCAACTGTATTGAACCAAACAACTCGCTCATTAAACGTGACTGGTGATGTGTACGTGGATAGGCACGATATTAAATCACTGTAATAAACTACCGTTGCTAACATATTTCTTTCGGTCCAGGTTTATATAAGCCTATTTATTGATTGATTTTTTTTCTTCTAACGTTACTCTGGTATAATGTTAGTGCTGCATATTATGACCGTTCTAAAAGCTTGGCTTTTATTTTTATAGGCTATATTTACTATTACTTCAGGTGCAAGATTATGGAGGATATATTTATTCATAATTCAATGAAAACATTTTCAAATTATCATTTTACATTTCAACTTTGCTTTTTCAGTTTCCTTTTTTTTTATTCAATTATGGCATGATTTTTCCTAGTAGCCTAGTAAAATAATATTTTTAATTTGATCTCTCTTCGTTTTCTCTTTGGACTTTCAATTTGAATTATGAATAAATATACCCTCCATACAAGATAGGGTCCTGAGTGTTCCATATTGGCATCTGTGACAATAGATTCAGATAGAGGTTTGCGTTCTATGTTTGCCTCTGTTGCCTGTGGTATATTTTAAAAAAATGACCAAATGTCATCATATGAACTTACTGTATGGATGAGTTCTGAGTAAAATAGGTAAACAAATATTTTTCTTAATTTTGGCCATAGCTTAGCAGTTAATCTTTGTTTTCTGATTGAATGCGATATTCTCTGATACCGGGGTTATGATATTCATTATTTTTATCTTTACCTCCCTGCACCAACAGTTTGATTTTAAGTATATACTGTAGTAACTTTCCATAAAATAAATGAGATGTGGATGTGCTAGCAGTAGCCACATTTTCCTTAGGGTATCAGGGACAAAATGCTCATCATTAATAATTCATGTGATCTGTTTGATCCCCATCATCATATAAATAGTTTCCTCTAGCTTAATCCACCTCAGTCTAAAATTAAATAATTTTATAAATCAAATAACTGCTGTCTCTGGCGGACAGTACACCTCTCCTCTAATGTCTCTATTGCTCACTACTGTACTTTGATTTGTGCTGCATTTATAAGACCATGTGGTGTTAGGTGGAGGAGGGAATATCATTTCAGAGCAGATCTCAAGTAGCTGGGTTAGATTTCAGCTGGCAGGGTTGTTAACAGAAGTACCCTTCTTATGTTGGAGGCACAGAAGGGAACTGACTGCAAAATGAACGCAGGCCTAACCAGGTTTCTGCACGACATTTATTCACTCTGGGGGAACATTTCTTTGAACGCGCCTCAAGGAACCGGGACATACTGTAGTAAAGGGGTGAAAATGAAATGGAATGAAAAGTAAAGTTTCATTATGAGGTGTGAGCATCATATTGCAGCCCGCCTTTATGCCAGATACTGTTGTTCCTTTGAAATATTCAATCTTTCATTCCTGTCTCTGTGCTTCTGTAGGAGAATCAATCTCTTTAGCTTGCTGGAAAGATAGCTTAATTCTTTTAGGTTAATCAATTCAGAACCAACCATGTATTTATGGCCGTATGTAAAGGCATGACATGTCTTTTCTTGCAATCTTAATGTTCATGTTTCTCAGGCCTAATGGAAAAACATTAGCCTACACAAAGGCAGCGATAGAGGATTAAAACAAATAGGTGCATTTATAAAACAGTCCAAATAAGAGCCGCAGCATATTGGTCATCAGGCATTAATTCCAGGCATTTAAGATCTATAAACAATAGAGGAAATTATGTGTCAGATTGGGTGATCTAAATTTTTTAAACAGCAAAGCGTGACAATATCGATTATTGTTCCATGCACTTAATCAAAGCACAAAGACATTTAAACTGTCTGGCAACGTGTTTTATAGCAGTTTTATGTATATATATATATATATATATATATATATATTCATAACACAGTTACACAATCATACCTGGAAGCTGCCCAGTACAACCACAGTCTGATCTGCTGGCCACTGAGCAGCTCCACTGGAGCAGTTGGGGTTCAGGGCCTTGCTCAAGGGCACCTGGTGATAATGAGGGAGGGACAAGCGCTGCTCTTTCACTTTCCCCACACAAATTTTATCCTGTCGGTCTGATGACCTCACGGTCACAAGCTCGCTTCTCTAACCTTTAGGCCACCACTGCCCACATGTGCGTCTTTAAGGAGGTCTGGTAAGTAGGAAGCTATGTCTTGTGGCTGAATAATATTCATCTGTTATGAATTTCAGTAGATCATGACCCTTTTATGGGTTTAATTCAGCTCCAAATATGTTTTTTTTGGTTATAGTCAGTCACAAATATATTTTTACTGCAAATGTTTGTGTGTTTGTTTGCACAGTGAAGAATCTCCAGACATAAGCTCCGGGATACACTTACAAAATGGTTAAGTGAAGTAGACAAGGGAATTGGATTCCAGATTCTTGGACCCTTTGTATCCCACACAAAATCAAATTGTAAGAAATCTCTTCTGTAATTAGTAGATACATATTTTTGTAATATTATATTGTCTGCACTCACCGAAGCTATATTATAGTAACATATAAAAGGGTAAATAATGGATTAGTATGAATATATTTTCTTAGTTTATTCCCAAATAAAATGAAATGCCTTTCATCAAGCCATGTATACGATTTAATAATTAATTAAGATGGCAGTTGGATCAGAAAGGTTATGGTTAAGGTTAAACAGTTTAAGGTTGAAATAAAAGCTATCCAGAACTACCAATCAAATGAATACCTGAAATGCAACACAACATCCAAAGTAAATCAAATCTTTCATTTTGGACACAAAAATACATGGAATATTGTGAATAAAATGTCAAAGAATCTATTGAGTATAAAGAATAACATTGTGAGTTGTAGTATTTGTAGTAAAACATAAAACAGCTAGCTATGAAGGTTCCACTACTGAACAAGGTTTTTATTTATATATAAAAACCTTATATATTTATATATATATATATATATATATATATATATATATATATATATATATATATATATATAAGGTTTTTATCACTCACTGCTAAACATTCAAAACACCCTGAACTCTCTGATTAATGTCAAGAACTTTACAAATGAGAAAGCATGTGTAGTGGTGTGTGCAGTAAGCTTTGCACCCTGTTGGTTCTTGAACGCACCTTAACTAGACAAATTGACCACTGTTTTTAAACTTGTCATTAATGTAATCTTCTGTCTGAATTGTAGGTGGCCAGCTGCTGTTTTGCCTTGGTTTAGTTGTTTTTGGATTTTAATCATTTTAGTACATCTTTGTTAGTGCCCCAGGGCACTCTCCCTGTTTGGGTTGCTTGTATTTTAGGTTATCAACTGGTTTATTTTCTTTATTTTGCTTTGCAGTGGAGCTAGTAGCCAGCTTGTGGTGGAGACTAGGCACGTTAGTGTGGTTTCCTTCACAGATTGTAGTGATAATGGCACGGTGATACGATTTGTGGTGACACGATTTGCAGTGAACTGGTTTGCAGTGACTATCGATTGCAGTGGGCACATGCGGTGGGTACGTTGGTGTACCCCCGGCACATACCCTTAGTAGACTGCCTCTGAGAGAGAGAGAGAGAGAGAGAGAGAGAGAGAGAGAGAGAGACCGACCGACCCCCCTTTAGCCTTTTGTATAACTGGGGTGCTTTTTGAGGTAGACATAAACATAACTTGGGGTGAGAGTCCCCAGGTGGCGTTGTTGGTTAGTTAGACTCGGGTGGTGGCTCCTCCCCTAGCACAACCTGCCTTGCCACACAAGGTGTACGCATAGTTTTCTTACAGGGCTTTTTTACAGACATCAGTGAATACCCTGAAATCTCTGACTGACCTAATGTTTGTTTAGTAACTCACCGTCTGTAAAAGTTGTCCTCTCAGTCACGACTGTAGTGGACACCAGGGCAGTTTGTGTTAGGAAAACATAACAGGCTTTTGTGTTTTATCTTGTAACTTAAAAAAAGAAGATGAATGCTGCTTCAATGCAACAAGCAGATATGTATCCCTTATGTTGCAAGTGATAGGGATTCATCATGTGTGTGCTGCACATGGTAAATCAAATTATCTAGGTAAAAAGGAATTATCACATAGATTACTGATTTATTGAAGGGCATGTTTTTGCAAGATTATACACATTTGATGGGTTGTTGAAAAGGGGTTACTCAGTCTTTCAAAGAATCAAGATGTGATTTTCCTTTACTTAATGTGTAAATGAAACTCTGATACTGAAACATAGTGTGATTTAATGGCTCATCCTTCATAAAATGACTCAACCTTACAGCCACCTACACATCCGATCAAGAGCAAACACAAGTCTGTGTCACTAATGGGGGGGGAATTATCCCCTGATGTTATAATCTAGGTCAATAGAAATGACTTCCAAGTGGCTGCCTGAATGAAGTTATTGTTCTGGTTTTAATGCCATAAGAACACCACAGAGTGAGACAGTTTCTGTCTATTTCAGGCCAGATTAATACCAGAGTCCCCTGAGCAGTCAAGCTGACTGGGGATTGTCTATACTTTAAACTATGGCATATATAATCTATCGTAAAATAAAGATTCCTGAGTTACACAGCACTATAAAGTCTGCAGGAACTTTAAGGTATTTAGAGTTAAAATCCCATGTATTTGAAGCAGTACCCTTCCACATATACATTACATTAGCAGGCAGGCAGCAATGTAGGTATTGCTATGGCTACAGTGTCAAACTATAAAGGCACATGATCCTCTGTGTGGATTCTGCAGGGACTGGATACAGTTGAGCAGCAGAGAGGAGCTGACATGCACCTTTATCACATGGCTTAAGGAGACTGGGGCTGAGCAGAAGACAGGGCTGGTGATGAATGGGCTGCAGGCCTTGCCTGCCGTCTTCCTTTGACAGAGCTGCTGTAATCTGTTACAGAGCTACCGTTGCCTCTATTAACTTCTGACACATGCACACCTGCACACTCACTAAAGCTGACCTTCTACTCCTCTGCATTCATTCTAATGCCGAGGCGAGGGAATGAGACGGAGTGAAGATAAATATTTGAATGTGTTTATCCTGGGTGCTCTTTTCAGGCCGTGCAGAACCAGATTTTTTTCTCAAACAAAATTGTTCCATTGTTTTTTTTCAGAACTATTTAGAATGCACTTTAACTACACAGTAACATTTACTTGAAAACTCCGAAACTTGAACAACACCTTCAGTCACTGTGCTAATTAAAACGCAGGGTTAAGGACTCGATCCATCCGAACAATGCAAGATATCTATTCCTACAATCAAGGCGACACACTGACTTTACACTCAAGGGAGCCTGCATTTGATTTTTTTCAAGATTCTGGTGTCAATGAAACTGATTTTGTCAACATCTCCATCAGCAAATGCATCACTATACATATAAGGTAAAACCAAAGCATGACTGTAATGGCATGCAGCTTAAGTGATGACAAAAGAGAAATGAACAACCTCAAAGCAACATGAATAATTGACCTGCTAATGGAAATGTATTAGATTTAACAAAGTAGTAACATTGTTGAGGATGTTTGTGAATCACAGTGTGTATTTTCCTTTTGAGTCTATGTTGAAGGTTGTTTATCAGTGCTTCCAACTTCCCTTCCCAAAACAGTGTTTTTTCTTCTTTATTTTAGCATCAGTAAGGCATTTTTCTGACCTCACACACTGAGGCCAAAACACAGTCTCTTTGTGAATCATCTATTCCTCAATCTAAACTCCCATAATGATACAGTATATGAAAGACACAATAATTTGTTTAGTTATAAATGTATTTTAATGTAAACAAATAAACTTCATTTAAGGATGGTAAAACAAAACTAAAAACATTTTGTGGTAAAAAAAAAAAAACATTAGATATTCTGTATTCTGAAGTACTTCTACTACTAATACGGTCTCGTTCGACTCTTTTAATCGTTTCTCTGCTGTTAGTAAGCCATGGAGCTACCTTACAAAAAGCAGAGAAGAGGATTAAAATCTGATAGCAGTCAACACTCAGTGGCCTTTAAGTATCTTATCTACCATTTTAATAGGATAAGAGAGCATATCCATTAGTCATATAGAATTGTGAAAGGGTTGAGGAGACAACTATGAGAAATATCTATGTAATGAATCTACAAAAAAACACAAACTGATTCTTTTACTCAAAAATTCACCTTCACTGTATTCACTGTGAAATACAAAGTAATGCTGATTTATTGTGAAGCCAGTTTAGGTTATGCTGTATCTACTTTGACCGATTTCTAAGTAAAGAACTATACGCTTGCTGTAAACACATGCAATACATTCACCCTTCTGAATGGTTTTATACAAAATATTTAACCTAAACATAACCACTGTCATGGATGACATATACATGTGTATAGTATTATATTGACACAACATTTTATGGCTTGTAATGACTAGGAATTATAAGACGACGGTTGCGGTTGGAGGGTAGAAAATGGCGATGACATTGTAATTTGGTAGCACAAAATAGGATTTGACTGTCAGGCTGCTGGAGAGAAAAGAAGTCACGCCTTTAAATCGCTGCATAAAATTATGACAGCATTGAGGTTTTCAATAAATTGAGCTGCGATGTGCCCCCCTCCGTAATTACACCACTGAAGTAAACAGAAACTGCTGGTGTACTCAGCTACCAGGTCACCCTAATCTCCAAAGCCTACAGAGGGAGTCAATCATGGTGAGTAGGTGTAGCAGCTGCAGGTTACAGAGGCTACTATCTGCATTTATTTACAGACGCAGATATAATTAACCTGTGTATGAAGTGGGGTTATTGAACTCATTCAGCTTCAGACATTACTGAGACAAGCTCAGGCTTCTCAGTGATCTGACTTGCTGATTGAAATATGTCACGGAATTTAATCTAAAATCTGGATGGAAATATTGACTAACTTAGCCCCGCATTTACCTTTCATTGACTTCAAAATGGTTGACCATATCAAAGTCATGCATTACAAGCTGACAACAGATCAGTGCAGAAGCATAATGTAGCTCCGCAGTCTTGAAGGAAAATTCTGGTTTATTACAACTTGGCTGTTATATTTCATAGGTTTTACCAGCAATCACTTTGGTGAGTACAATAATATCAGGAGTGACGGAAACGATGACCCTGGTTACGGTAATAAGACCCAAGTTGTAATAAACTGGAATTATCTTTTAAAAGCTTTTGTAGCATTAGTAATGCTTTGTTATCATGTACTGTATGCTGGAAATTGATTTAGAGCAATTCAACCACAGTATATTGATTCCACTATATTGTACTGCCGCTGGTGGTCACGAAGAGAAAGCTTTTCTAAATCACTGTTGTAAATGAGGAAAACACAAGCAGAAATAACACATTTTTACTCAGTTGACCGAAATAGATAGATGAGGCTCTGACACTCATTTTTTCTCTTGGGCACCGTAAATGCACACATAAAGATGACAGACATGTCTATCCCACAGTGTTTCGGCCACCGGCCACATAGAAACACTGATAAAGGCCCTGAAATCAATAGGCCGCCCAGTGCTTTATGATCTTTGTGCAGCAGGAGTGCTTATGCAGCATCTGGCCTCTGACCCTTAAGTGAATTTCCAACACTTGCTTTCTGTTACTGTCTTTTATGTAGTCCACAAACCCTGCAGGCATCAGAGATCACTAAATATCATTCATGTTTTTTTATTTAACCAATTTAATTTTTTTCGGCCAATTTTCGTGGAATCCAATCACGAGTGTACATAAGTCTGGATCCACCCCTAAGGGAGCAGTGCTTAAGAACCCATAACAACCGTGGTATCCTTGTTGCTTCAACAACAATGCTGTGTGCTTCCTGGCTGTAGCAACAAAGGTGAGAGTTCATTTGTTTTCATGAGGTGTGTCCAGAGGAGGACGAAGACAAATTGCAGTGCTGTGTGTGCTGCTATTTGGCTGAATGCCTCATCCTGGTGAAGCCTCCCCAGAGTGCCCTGCTGCTGGCGTCAGGTTCCACGAGGGGAGGGCAGAGGGGGTATCAGCTCCTGCCCACACAATCAAAATATAACATGCAGCATGCCTTTCAGTGGCTGGCTCAAGTAACTTGGTAATCCAACACTCAATGTTGCACAGATCATTAAGGTCATGCACAGATCTTTCGAGACGCAACAAACAATTGGTCTTGGCAGTACGATATGGCTGCGTTTCATTATGACAGATTTAGCTGTGCTGGATCTGACAGGATTGACCAACTTTGAGTCAAGACAGGACTGTAAATCTTAGTCTCGGCCCCTCGTGTAAATCTTTCATGCTCTGTCTTCCCCAACGCTTTTGAGAACGTGTCTTTTTATTTAGGTTGACCCCTCATTTGTGGCCAGCATTGAGTCGGCTGACTCGGCTCCTCATTTCTTTCTTAGAAATACACAGGTAATTGGCTTTGCTTTGCAGTGCAGCCGCACAGTGATTTACTGCACGTGGTCATGTGCATGTTTTATGGAACAGCACATTAATACGTGAATGGATATGTCATGTGTAACCACATAGAGTGTCTGCAGGATAAGAGCATGATGCAATTTTCTTCATGCTTTCTGTTCTCTTGAAACAGCAGCAAGTGTTTTTTTTTCTTCCTCTTGTCAGATGAAGGCCTAGACTTTTATGGAAATGAGGAAGCCAGCCGCAGGGTGGACATGTTGAATGAGGCACTAGATAGAGTCAATCTGTATTGGCTGTTCATCATCTCTGCCCTGTTTTAAGTTCCAATATGAACTTTCTTCAGCTCTGCCTTTCATCTCTCATGGAGTTGCTGCAATTTACACTTTGTCGTTCAATTCATTCCTCTCTGATGTAGTGCTTGGTTATCAGTTCACCTCATACCTTCCTTCAGTCAGACTTGTAAAATGTTGCTGGATGAATCGCACAGGGCATACACTTTGGTAAATATGAGGCAAACCCTATTTTTTCTATCACCCACCAAAACACCCCCCTCTTTATTTAATGTCTGTGCACACATTCCATTTCAACTCAGACAAGAAGCAAGGGAGAATTTTCCCTCTGTTGACATCATAAATCTGAACTAGATTAAAAGCTCTATGTCATCATCTGTCACCTGTGGAGGAGTTAAAATTCGAGACAAAAAAGCAGAACACGGCTTACCTGCGTATGCCTGTTCAACTACTGCCATCTGCAGCACGTTGTGGTCACAGCCGGCTTTCTGCTTCTCCCTTTCACTATTCAATAACAGCTGCAGGAAATGTGCAGTGGCTCAGTGATCAGCTTTTATTGTATGCAGAACCAACAAGCATGAAATATAGAACAGAGTAATTACCGCCCAAACTAAGCAGACCTCAGGCATAGTCTGCAGAGAAATACCTTATAGCTACAACAAATATTTAGCAGCCATGACTTTGTCTCGAAGAGGTCGCTGAAAATCAAACAGCCCTTATTATGTCTATTTACTGTGTCAGGCCAGTGCAATTTGTTAGTGTGAACAGAATGAGGAGAGACGTGACCTGTAATGGTATAAGCAGGGCAACTCATTGGGCATCGACTTTGCCGCCTTGCACCTGCTAAAATCCTTGAACAAATGCTGAGCAGTGAGGACTAAAGATGTTTATTCAAGGGGAAAGATTCAAAAACTCGTATGGCAAATGACACCAGCACGTCCTCTTTTTTTTTCTTTTTTCCAAGAGTCTCAAAAAGTGTCTCTTTTCACAAATCAAGATCTAAAGCAGAAGACAATATAAATTTTCAATTTATATTCTGTCTATCAGAGAAATTGGACCACAGTGGCAATTCTGTGAGGACACATGAATCAGAATATCTGGCTGTGTGAAACCAAAAGTGTCTAAAAATATTCATTGTATTAGTCTGTGTCTCTCCCTCTAAATGGAACACTAACTCGCTAACTAATGGGCAAACACTCTGCTTTGCCAAATCTCCCACTTAAAATGCCAACTAGTTAGTGACCTTGATGCCTCAGCTTGACCTTGTTAATACAATAGTAAAACATTTAACTTTGTTGCACTTAGAATATGAATGAATAAATAGGACAGTAGCTTTTTTCAGGAGCATTTGGGGTCATTCAAGTATTTAATAGTTGTGTGTGTCTTTGAGTATTTTATTAAATCAGTGAAAAAAACCTACTGTACAGTATGTAAGCCTCTGGATTTAATCTTTGTATGTGTACACGTCAGCATTACCACAGTCCCATCTAATCTGTGGTGTAGCTCGCTGTGTGACTCCAACGCAGCCTTTCTGGCACCTCTCTTTGTTGGGATTTAAACCCTCTAGCCTGGATGTGCTCCCTTATCCTCTATTCCCTGACTGCACACACAGCTTACTGACCTTTGACCTGCCATACTCGCTGTACATGCACTTTCTGACATCGCTCACATTTTACACTTGTTTAAATCTGAAAAATAAAATGCCACTTGTATCCTCAAGGTGAACAGTCAGATGTGACTGGTGGATAAGATTTATGTTATTCATTGGCTGTGGAGGCCTGTCAACACTGAACTAACCTAAATATTTCTGGCATCTGCACGAATTGAGAGGAAGAGGAGGCGCAGATGGGAATGAATAAAGAAAAAAGAAAAATGAATTGTGAGTGTGTCTTTCGCTTTCCCTCTTGCCTGAAACAAACATTAACCTCAAATATGCCCAGGCTTAAACGCTACAACTTTTATCACAAATATCTACACATGCAATATAACTTATGCAGTGCATCAGTGGAACCACAATACTGATTACACAGTACTGGTGCAGATAGGCATCACTTTGAACTTTGGCCCTTGCCAGGTTTTTCTGGCATCCAGATATAATCAAATTCCCAGACTCATGCCAGCCCCTACAGATTGAATGAACAAGCACCTGCTGTGCCAGTCTGGGAAAGAGACAGAGCTGGCAGCTTGTAGATTAAATAAAGCTGTCTAGTCTGTGCCAAGGTAATGGCTTCTCAAACCAGAGTTAAATGTAATGCTGATTCCGTGTCAGTGTTGCTTTGTTGGATAACTCTGTCTGGGGTGTTGAAGGAGGAGACTGTTGCACACGTTGCTCCAGCTGAGATTGCCTCCATTCTGGGCCCAAATAGGCCCTAAAACACACTAGCAACTATAAGGTGTAGATCATGTGAATTGGAATAATAATTAAAGAAAAAAACATTACAATGCAGGAATCTGAATTCTATATTGACCAGGGCATGTTTTAGCATTTTGTACATGTTTTTAATAAATTGTGCTTCACACAAACACAAAGTCAGTACTTTACATCACAGTATTTAATGTATTTTGGTTTATTCATACCCATTACTATACATACAGTAATGTATAGCCATAATGTAGTCATGCTAACTATTGCTTAATGTTAGGGATCCTGTAACGCCATTCATACGTGATACATGACTTTCTGAGACCTCCACATCATCAACAAGATCAAAAATTACCTGAAAAATCTATTGTATACAATCAGGCATATGTTAACTGCTGTTTTATGTACATTAGTAAAGTGGGATAGTGATAGATATAATAGCATATAATAGAAAATATCTTATATGCTGGAGTCAAATACACTATAATACAATAACAATAATAAATAGATAAACATACAATACATGTATGTGTGTATCACTGAGGAAGTTGAATGTATTGTGTATTTTTAACATTTTTTTAAATGTAATTTTTCTTATAATTATTTCATGTGTCATGTGTCAAGACAATAGTATAGCAATGCTCAATTCCAGTCACATTAACATAATGTATAAATTTAGATGCAAAACAAAAAATACATTCAGATGGAATGTTGTTTATATTTAGACTTTGCAGGGATTAGGTTTGTGACATCTTGTTATAAGTACAGTAACACCTCATCTCCAGTATCCTCTTTGATGGTTTGGAAAGGTTTTGTCTTTGGAAATGCTGGGGAACAACCCAGTACATCCCACGCATCCTCTCTAAAAGCAGCACTCACCCTTATTACTACAATTTAACATGGATTTAGGCTCCTCGTATTTGGTCTGTTCCAGTAAGATGGCAATTGGGCTGGGAACATCTGTTTTTTGTTACAGCTTCCATGAAAACATCAAACACTTTATGCATATTTATGTATTTACAGCTGCAGTAGGTTCTGCATGTATTCATGTATGAATTATTATGATATGAGAACTATTTTAATCCGACACCAATGTCTCTGTGCCATTGCAAAGTGTTTATTTTCAGCAGATTGCAATCAGGTTTAATTCACTTTGTCTAAAAATAAAAACATCCACTGCATTGTAACATACACCAGGTAACAATACCATATTCTTAAATCATTATCATAGGCTATTAAAAAATATTCCTGTCACTTGGCAACTGTGGAGAAAATAAATAGCTGATTTGTAGTCTTTAAAACAATCCATACTATTTTACTGAGTTTATTCTGCCTTTACAGAAATACTTTTCCTTACATTTCATTAAGCATTTTTGCAGGAATCTCAGACTTTACTATCAGAAGAAGCACAAGCACTGGGTTTAATTTATTCGGTATGCATGGGTAGAAAACCACCTAAGAAAATAGCTTGTTTTGACCCATGTGTTAGTGTTATATATACGGGTGATATCATGGTATGCTTGTGGACTGTTATAATCTACTGTAGATCTTTTTAAACTTATAGGTGACCCTTCTTTATTGATTGTTAATAAGATGTGTATCTTTTGAAGTTTTGAACACCCTATGCACATCCTTTTGTGCAACTACAATAGATTTGTGTGTCAAAATAATCATATTTCAATTTGGGGGAATAACCAAACAGTAATATAAAAGACAACACAAATGCTGTGTTTAAAACAACCTATTGGTACTGAATAAAGTTAATTCAGCAGTGTGTCTGAGGGCCAAATAAAACAGTAGCATCTGATTGAGCAACTTGTGCTTTTGCAACTTTTGGGAATAGTGAACATATTTTTGATTAGGGAGAATACAATATGTGGTAGAAGAAGGGAAATAACTGGGAATGAAGGGCAGATCCAGAACAGATGATGGACCCTTTAAAATGCACTGAGCAATAATGTCAACATTTTCTCAGTATTTGACACACACCTTCATGTATTCTGGGTCACCACCTGATCTTGACGAGGTCATTCTTTCTGTCATTTTCTTTTTTCTTACATGAATCAATTTTGGTTGAGATAATGCAATTTCTTATTTCATGACCATACTCTGGTGGTTGCCATGACAAAGAATCAATCCTAAACTGTAACAAATGGCTTCAATTCATAGAGGGAAATGGTTCCCATTTGTCCCCAGCTGGTCAATACACATTTGAGGTCCAGTCGAGAGCTCTTTAATGAATGTGTGTGCTGGCTTGTTTACCCTGGGAGACAGAGACATAATTTCTGACTGCATGTCTCTGGCCACATTTCCACATTTCGAGCTTCATGCCATGATTGCTGCAAAGCTGGTTTTCTACAAAATGTTCTGGGCTCATTGGGCCTTTCTCTTTGGCACGCTGAATCACATTCACCAGGGTAAAGGATGGAGATAATCACTGCAGCTTTGTATGCTTTACTCGCCTCGTCATTTTTAAAGGGCAGCGCTTAAGGTGTGAGGACATGCACGCAATCTGCAATCTACCGAAAATAGATGGAACGCCAAAGAGCCTGACCTATACTGTACGTTTATTGGGTTGTGATAAAAGGACATAAAGCTCTCTTAGCATATAAACCTTTTAGGTGCTGTGAGGGAGTTCAAGGGCAGGGGCAAATTCATAATCAATAACTGCTAAAGGTCCTAATTTAGCACATTATTCATGTTGACTACTTTGCTCCGTGGTTATTGATCGATGGACAATGTTGCTGAGATGACAAAGACAAAGGTGAAGTAAGAGTATTAAGCAAGGTAACAGAACAAGTACTGGTGAATAGAGATGGAAGATCACCCTATAACTCTATGAAATCATATCTCATATTACATGTTTGTTCATATTTTCTATTGTTTATTCACATAGACTTGTTGCAGGGACGTCTCAGTTAATATTATTGATCTATGATGTCGAGGGTTGGTCATCTTGTCCTCCACAGTGCGGTTGTCAATAATCCATTTACTGGGGCATCCAACAAATGGGGAAGGAATTCAATTTGCCAGCATTCGTTCAAAACTATTTTGTTCTATGGTCTTGCTGACAACTACCATCCAGCAAAACCAATGTGGTGGAACCCACAGACAGGCTGCAGGCTGACAGTGAGTGCTCCCCCCATTACAGCAGGAACAGATCAATCCAAAGCCATTATGCAAGGAGTGCAAACAATTGACTATAAATATGTATGTTTTTGTGAAACTATACTGCTTGCTGGACATTTGTTTAGGCATGTATGTCCAACACAATGCATGGTAAAGAGACACTATCCTCTGACTTAACACGATGTGTCTGGGAATATGCCTCTCCTGAGAAATCTTTGCATGACAGGAAGTAGAAATTGCTGAAGCTTTTACTGTAATATGACACCATTTTATTCTCTAGTATTCAACAGGCATGACCAATCAATAACTAAGGATTTGCCTGACACAGTTGGGCTCAATGGATGCTCCGACATTTTGGGAATTTAGCTAATTTGCTATGCCCGAGATAGGTAGCTGAGAACATTTCTCTCTGTTTAGATTTGTTTGTTCTTTCAGAGCATATACAGCATAGTGAATGCTTCGGAACAGATACTAGTTTAAATTGAATGCAACATTCAACATCACAACATTTCACAAATGAAAATGTTAGCACTTTACTCCTATTTTGTTTGTTGAAAATAAATCACAAGATGTCACTAAACAGCAGCATTCACAATAAATTAAACAATCTAAATAGTTTGGCCTCTGTTTACCATTGCATTTCTCATGCTAATGCTTTTCAGCAAACATGCCTCTATCATTACCCTTGATGGTTTGCTTTCACACAAGTGACAGTGTAATGTGAGCATACTATTTCAAACACTTACGTAACACATTTATTGACTCAATGCTTGGAGCATTCTGCTTACTTTTAATTTTGAGTTATTTCTATACCGGTATAGAGCATTACCACTCCCTCTTAGCCCTTGTGTCAATTAAATGCATTGGATTTGTTTTGCATTGTTCTTCTGCTATTTTCTCAGTCTGGTATACATGTGATTGCCATCTCCACTCACACAGACTGAAGATGAAGATGTAATATATTGACCTGTCCATGGGTGGCACTACATCAACAGCAGAGGAAAAGTCCTGCCTGCACAAACAGGTGACCACACACACACACACACACACACACACACACACACACACACACACACACACACACACACACACACACACACACACACACACACACACTGCAGTATTTATGCACAGTACCTTCTTTTCTACCACCATATCTGTTTGCAAGAAGTGTGTTGGTGAAGTGTGTTTAAAAAATTGATGTTAGTGTTTAGTGTGCTATAGATTTCCATTAGGAACTAACTTTTTGGGGGGAGCAGGGACATGCCCTTTCTTGTGTTAAAGCCCCAGTGTGCAAGGATCTCACAAAGTTATGGCACGCTAAATCTTAGTGAGCATTTATTTCTATTGGCATATATTACACTGGCCTGGGATGTGGTTGCAGGGGTTATTCTGAGCTCAGCTTGTTCTGATCGGTGAATTGATTAGACGTGAATGAACCCCTGCAGAGGTCACTGAAATCAACACGAGGACAATTGAGCTTGTACTTCCAGCCCATCAGTCTCTTGCCCACATTTCTAACAATAGACCTCACTCAGTATATGGGAACCTCCTTCCATTAACATGAAACATTGTTGTTTGGCTGTAATTAAACACAATATGTATGTATAAATCACATGTTGAGGCACAATTTTTCCCAAATATTTCAAATCTAACACATTCTAATAATTTTAATAATCCCATTATTGCCTGATTTAAATGTGTATTTTGAATGTGCACATTTAAAAAGGCAGCTAATAAACAAAATCAGCCTGTAATTAACAGTTTGATAGGATTCATGGTTTATATGAAGAAAAAGCTCCAGTAATAGAAACATTGATAATGGTCCATCATCACAAAGTGCCGCAAATGTAACGTTCTATGTGTGTAGAACTAGCTAATGATGACTAGCTAAAGGATGACTATTCCATTTAATGTGTGTAGGTGTGTGTGATTGTACACGGTAAAAAATGGCCTCAGAGGGAAAATGCAGGAACTCGACAGATTTGGATGCTAAATTAAATGCTAAAATGGATGGCAGAAATATACTGTTGTTTTTTATTTTACTAAAACAAGTTTTATAATTTTTTAAAAATATTTTATAATAAAGACCCCCAAAAAATGTAATTCAGTAAACTATTTTTGACTCTTTTGAAATGAAGCCATATGTTTTTAATTTCCAAAAATACACAGCACAATCAATTTTGCAAAGATGTTTTCTATGTAGAGCAGCTGATTGACCCCTCGTCCACTGTATTAATCTTTCATCTCTCAGCTGCAAAGTTTAGTACACTGAGAGGTGATCAAACATTTAAGTTTAATTTCATACAAAGTCAGATTAACCTGATGATCTGATTCAATTGACTCTCAACAAGTAGTTTTCTGTTTATAATGCAACATACTCGCTATTTAATAATATGATTCTTTCAAACTTGTCTTGGTGGCAAACTGACAAAATATCTGGGACCAATAGATTCACCCTTTTTATTCAAATTAAATTCTGTGCTTGGCAGTGGACACCTCTCCGCCCACAGGAACTGATGAATCAAAATGTAACAGTCTCTGTTGATACACTACGTGTGTGCTCCACTAACAGAGAGCTGCACTTGCCAACAAAATGTATTTTCAAAAGAGAGAAATATAACATAGCTGCCAGCGACAAATCTACGGGTCGAGCCTGAATATTCACTGATGAAAGTTTGTCAATAGTGGTGGAGTATTCATTCAGGCTCACTTACAGCGCAGGCAGCCGACCCTGTGATAACATTGAAGGGAATTAAATGTTAGGAGGCTACAATGCCTGGGCCAGGAATCAAATTCAGACTTGTGTAGTGGGTGGAAAAAATATGAATCAGTGAGCTACAGTATTACGCTGCCCTCTAAACTTATTTTTGTAACCAGTGTTTGTGCCTAAAGTATGTGGAACTGATCTGATTAAACTTGAATCCAAAAAATGTAAATGTGTGACATATATTTTTGGCATTTGTGGCACATCCTGCTGCTCAGTTTGGAAACACTGTACATGTGGAGCTGCTCAGTGGCCAGCAGATCTGACTGTGGTTGTACTGGGCAGCTTCCAGGTATGAATGTGTAACTGTGTGAATGTGATCAGGGTGTTCCTGCAAAAGAGCGGCTTCCTCTTAGTGAACCTTCCCTGAATAAATAAAGTTTTTTTTTCTTTTTTTATGTTTGTACATGTTTAAAAAGGACGTCATAATAGTTTTTTTAGTGTATACGTTGTTTAGAATCATGACATGCACACAGCACCTAAAATGGGACATGAGGTTATATTACTAGCCTATTTGCTATTTGCTATATTAAGGTTGCGTTTTTTGCCACAATACCAAGAATTGGAAAAATTGGCCTCCAGATCTGAAATTTGATTGAGTTTCTGCTGGTAGTAAGACGTCATTCGGTGCTGTGTCAGTTGTGAAGTGAGAACATCTGAATATTTCTTTTAACTGGAATACACCATCATTTTGTCATTGAAAGTTTGTACTATCTGACAGTCATCATAAAGATAAAAGAGGATGCCATTAATGCCCATTTATAGTGCTGTTCATTTTATATTACAGGAGAAATTCTGAGTTTGCCCACCAAGGGGCTCCCTTCTCAAACACTGAAATGACTATGTAAAACATGTGCAACCATTTAGAGCTGTTAAGTCACAGTGTGCTGTTTGTTCACATGTAGGTCTGACAGATGGGTTATGTTGTACTGTATACTATTAATGCCAAAAATTGCTTTACTGATTTATTACATCAAAAGAATAGTACAATTTGTTGAGTGTAAGTTATGTGTTTTTCAAAGTTGGCAAGATATTAGTATAACAGCAATGTTTCATTTGTTCATTTAATTTTTTTTTATTAAGTAATATCAAACTTAAATAAACACTTAATGTTGTCTGTATAAGTAGTTTTCTGTCTATCAGAGGGACAATAGCTCTTTAAAAAAGCTAAAAAGCTGTTATTTATATCAAAATCATATTTATTATTTGTGGATTCTATGAAACCAAACATGAACACTTCAGATGAATTACAATCAGCACTTTATTTCTGCAGAGCTTTCAAAAAGCTAAACAAAGTTAAAGTTAAACACTTGCTCTAAAAGACTTCAACATGTTACAGTACAACACATGTTAAATATTGAAGTCATATCAGTGTATGCAAACAGCAAATCCAATACAAAGTCCATGTTTTTGTTTCAGTGATGAAATCCAATTGTACAAACAGCCAACACACTAAGATAAAAAAAAATAGTTTTTGCATGTGACCCACGTCCACCACTGACCTTTCTTGATTGAGTGTAATAGCATACAGAGCAAATGCAAAAAGGTCACTGGTAGAGACAGCTTTAATATTATAATTGGCACTTATTTCACGGAGACAGCTCTGTTGCAAGAAGCTACACACACTTGCTCCAGAAAGAAATATATTACATATTCATGGTATGTTTGCAGGCCTGTCATATCCATGCAAGATGCACTACCTGGTTGATCATGCAGACACAATGCTGTGATGTGACTAACAGAATGAGCTGTTGCAATGCAGATGTAGTGTAACTTGTTTTTTTGCCCGTTAGCATTCTGAGAGGTGCCTTTGTGTCTTTGCCAAGTCGACTCTTTCTGTATAATATTCAAGTGTTTTCAGCTAAACGTGAATTCACTTTAGGGGGAATAAGTAACAGGGGGAATAGTGCTAAAAGCGTGAAATCACCATGCCTAGCCCAACATTTATAGAGCCACCACAACTACAACATGTATCTTCTGTCATCTTCAGGAATAATCATCACCTGTGCTCCTCTGCTCTATATAAGCTAATCAGCAGAGAAAAATTTTGTGTTCTGTGACTTAAGCACCTTCAAGTATTCTCTAACTGCCCTCTCCTTGTGCCATAATGATGAGCAAGCTGTCTGCCGAATTTAATCACTGTTATTCAGGCAGGTTAGCTTTGTACGTGGGCTATGCTGTTAAAGGCCAAATCTGAAAATATAGAGTGAAGCGCACAGTGGTAACATCTTTGTGCATTGTGTGCTTGCTTTGTTTACATTGTTTTTGACTAGATCAAAGTCTGTCACATCGGAGCGTCTGAGTTTTTTATTGAAGGACCGACAATTCTGCAAGGTTTTTGTGATGTTTTTAAGAAGTGTGAAAGAGTCTTAGTAAAGTAAAAAAGAGCTGAAGGACACATACTATAGTTCTGTCTACAGTATGTTCCTTTACTCAACGTATTTTACCTGCAGAATTAATTTTATAGTAAATACCAGTGTTGACGCTAAGTACATTTAATCAAGTACTGTACTGAATTACACATTTAAGGTACTTAAACCACATAGCATTACTACATTATTACACACTACATACTTTTCCTATTAAGATTTTACATTAAAACAACATGATGATCTTATAAAACACACAACAATGCCAAGTTGTTGGCCCTTTAAAGAAAGTACATAGCCAAACTTTCCTACCATGAACCCCCCCAGATTTAACTTGTGACCTTTTGAGGAGGTCTGAACCCTAGGTTATACACTGGACTAAACTACCTACCTGTATATACTAGTATATATATATATATAATAGTTAAAACTATGTCCACCTTGACCGGCTACAACAGTAGGCTATAATGCCAAAATTTCAACATTTTTTATATTCTGTGTATGTGTAAAAGGATTTTGGCTGCAGGAGTTTTACTTGTAATGGAAGATTTTTAGATACAGTAGTTCTATTGATACTTTTATTTTAGTAAAAGATCTGAATACTTGTCCATCACTGAAAAATGCCATGCTTTCATTACCGGTTTATTTGAGGTTTTGCCACATTAAGCTTTAATCATGACAGTATATCTTTTAACATACATTTTTATGTCAATAGGTAGGCTTGTCTTTGACAGTTTGTTTCTGAATGTAGGTAGTAACAATGGCAACAGTAGGTGGAGTAATTCTTTTCAAAGAAGCTTAATAATAGGTTTAGCTCAATGGCTTACTTGTTCTGGGTTATGTAAATACAGTGCATTCTAATTAATGTAATTGGGTAAACAGGAAGACATAATTGGGAAACATCACATGGAGCGGTTGCATGCTTTGGTTAATGAAAAAGTCACATTAATGGAATGCAAACTTGAATGCAGCGTAATCATGAGCGAGGTACCTGAAATGTTTATATTGTGTGACCCAAATATATGCATGTACATTCTGTACACTTAGAAAATAATATGGAAATTAAGAGATAGTCATTGCTGCAATAACTGTTGCACTTGTGATACAGACCGCAGTGGCATGCAGCACGCTTTAGACAGATGGCATCATGACACCATTTGAAAGATAGGATTCAGTCTGCGGATGATTTGCTAATGATTGATAGGTCCACACTGACTTCCCATCATTTCCCATGCAGTGTTGCCATTGTTCTGCTGCTGTGCAGAAGTCTTTAATACAGTATACATCTTGTCCAGTCAATTATTACTTTTATTGAGTTCTTATTTCCTAAAAATAATGGTGTCAGTGTTATTTCACATGATTGTTGCGCAGGAAAAGTATTTTCCTTCTTACAGTCATTTCTACAAAAGTTGATTTTTCTTGAAAACAGATGAAATAATCTCACAACATTGGCAGATTTATTTTCAGATTTTGTCTGTCTGAAATATCTCAAACACTGTTGATTGAATTGGCTTGATATTTTGTACTGATGTGCATGGTCCCAAGAGGATGAATCCTACAGTTTTTGATCCCCTGACCTCTCTTCCAGAGCCACCAGAAGGTCAAAGATTTCACTTATCCTGCGAAATATCTACTGGATCATTTTGTACACTCATGGTTTTCCGAGGGTGAATGTTAGCATGCTAATACACTAAACTAACATTGTGAACATTATAAACATTACGTAATATCAGCATGTTAGCATTGTCATTATGAGTATGTTAGCACAGTGACATGATAATATACAAAAATGACTGAAGAGTTTTTCGCAGTGTACACCTAACAGGGTATGCATATAGGGCTAAACAATCAGTGAACAACACTGTATAAACTCAACATTATAGGATGAATATAAAGAATGGAGAAATAAATATTATATTCCAACACAGTCATCATCAAACACATCTTAAATCGTCACATGCAAATGAACACTAAAGCCAAAAGACTGATGATCAGTCTGTCAGAATGATAGATGCAGTAATGTCTCCATACACTGATTTATTCCACTGAAGGAGTCAGGATCTACACTGTATGTGACAAATATGTGTCTGTATGCACCCTCTCCCCCATGCTTTCATGATTATAACATTTAATGGCTCCCTCTCAGTAACACATTGACATTGTCCACCCGAGATCCTCTCCAAGATGGCTTGATTTACCAAACCCCTTGAAAGGGAAAGAAAATCTCATTGAGGAGATGGATTGCTGAGAGGGCTCTCCAGCAGGCCTATAAATCATTCTTTAATCAGAGTGCACTGAGAGTGAGGTTACACACTAGCACCACTGACTCCCAGCTGTCTATGGATCTGCTCCTGCACTCTGCCTTCCAAACTTCTTCTTTGCTCCTTTGCCCTCCATCTTACCTCGTCCTCTACACCCTGCAATACAAAGCAGCATGTCATTTACCTGAGAGAAATGTTGTTCAGTCAACAAAAGATTTGGGACCCTTACAGTAATCACTGACGAAAGTTGTCTGACAGCTTTAATTTAAGGGTATTGTTAGCTATAAAACTGAGCAGTCTAACAGCTATTTTAAGATGTGACTATGTTTGTTCATGTCAATGTTTCATTCAGAAGCTGTGGCCATAGAAGAAGGAATCTCATCAGCAAAAATGGCTGGAAATAATTCTCAAAGGAATCTCAAAGTATAAGTTTTTGATGTCAAAAGATCAAAAACAGTTCAAGATTTTTTTTCAACAGATTTTAGCATGAGTCAGTATCCAAGGTTAATGCCTCTGTGGTGGTCTGGAACCCCAGTGACATGCTTTGTTTACTGAAACCAGCGTGTTTAAATATGAACGACTGTTTGGCCTTCCTGCAGTCAAGGACAGTCCAGTTAATATTTGTGAGCATGAACAACTTTTTACAAAGATCGAGATCACAGATGGAAGATGGAAGATGGAAGATGGAAGATGGAGGTGGAAGGATTGTATGTGAACTAAAATCTGCTCTGAATGTGAAAAACAATGAACTGCTTGAATGATATGCTGAAAAACACAAAATTAGCAATGTGATGTGATTTGATGAGGAGCAGGCCTGCTTTTTGTCTCCTCAGGCAGAGTGGTGTTACAGTACTGCTCTTTTATTCACTCTGAATGTGACGTGTGCTCAACGATGAAGCAACAGATTGAAGATTATTTAAACACGTAAATGTAGCCCATGTGAACCTTTGTCCATCCTGCTTGAAAAGTTGAAGTGTCACAATGCATCCTTCCACTCATGTGCAATACACTGCTGTCGATAAAGGCCGATACCAGGTTAAATTACACAGAGCTTTGAAAAGTCTTATTTACCTGCCACTCAGATGCTACAGATACACTAAAAGTTAAGAATTTCCCTTGTGGAAGAACAGAAAATGCGTTATAAAATGCTGCATTTGAGTGTCGGATATGCATTTGATGCATTTACAGTATCCATCACTTGGTGGCTATAGACCAAGGGGAATTTAAAAAGAACCCAATATGGAGTGTGGTGAATGAAAATAAATTCTCAGAATATTACATTTTCTCTTCTCGCAGTTAAGATCGACCCTGTTCATTGAATAATAGTCATGATAAAAACATAATCATTATCTGTCTGAAGGCTGTTTTAGAGGAAAAATAAAAGCATCGTCATTAGGTTTTCTGTGTATCCACACTCACTCACAGTTTGGTAATAAGGAAGTGCACCCAGTCGTCTTTGGATTTTAGTTCTTTCAACTCACTTCAAAAGCAGTCTTACACTGATAGTGAGGCAAAAAATTCAAGCTTCAAGCTTCAGTACGGCTACATCACAGCCTGCACTCTCTGGAAGTGTCAGCTTCATCATTTGGAGTCTCTTAGTTGTCATCTTTTTTAAATAGAATGTGTTCAGGTTGACTAAGATAGGGAATGGAGAACCAAAAGAAAACAATTTCATTCTGTGCATTAGGACATGCGCTCAGTTTGAGGTTTGTCTATAGAACTTCATTCACATGCGCTTCAATTCCCCTTTAAATAGAAAACTGTGTGTAGATATACAGTACATTCCCATTGAGTGATGAGTAGAATGTACATTGCAGGCCAGGGTGCATTATGTGCTCCAAAACTGACAGTGCTATAATGTAAATCATATTCAGCTATAGTAAACCTAGCCGAGCACTAGACTGATTACAAACTGTAACCTTGCATTGTGCATAGCAATGTATATTGTTTTTACTGGTTAAATCTCTGACACATTTGATGGACACATTTTTGGAACAACCAGCATTACATCAGTTGTTTGGGAGAAGGCTGGCTTGAGGCAAACTCGTAATAATTTTGTTGTCTGCATAAACTGAAATGGAAGTTTAACTGACATGGCTGTGATACTTAATTTTAGGATCATTTCAAGAAATAAATAATTTGTGTTTAGTTTAAACCTGCAATAACTGATTTTATGGCCACCGGGGGCAGCGGGAAAAACGGTTGTGAACATTGACATATCACCACATTTTACTGTAAGATGATGTGGCCAACTTGTTAGAAAACAGCTGCTTATTTATACATCCAGTGGTTACACAACATTATCATTCAATTGAAGTTGTGTTTCTGGCCACCTGAAATCTAATATTCATTCTCTCTTTTAGCTCTATTTTGGTCTCTATCATCTCCTGAGGGAAATATCTGGCTTTTTAGCTGCTTTGTGTCTGTCTGCTGTTTGGTGCGAAGACGGTCGTGTATATGTGTTTTTTTAGAGCTTTATCATTGAAAACGACACTGTCCAGTTTCACACTGTCACATAGTCATTTTATTTTGTTATCCTAAAACATATTGATTAATGCCGCTTTAAGGATCATCAGTATTCACCATTGCTTGATGCACTGCACTTAGTAATATACTGTCTGCCATATGAAGGAAAACTTTATTTTACTGCCTCCTGAGCATGTGTAGTAATTCCACTCAGCTCTGTACGCTGATAAATATCATCAAGTTAACCTCTGCATACTGAAGTGTACAGGGTGTGCACTGCTCTCATATCTCTTTCCTTGAGAAGGTCCCAGCAGGCTTTTACAAAGTTGGAAGTGTTGGTTAAATAGCACACAACCTTGCTATAATTCCCCAGTTTACTCTGTGTTTATCAAAACAAACTGGCTGTATGCCTTTGAGGTAAGGGGTATTTAGCCATCTCCCCTGCTTCTGATGTCCTTGAAAGGCAATGTCAGTGCTGATGTTACAGTTGTGTATTTTTGGCCAAGATACAGTTATAGCTTATACAGTGTAGCTCAATATCTACACTTTTGGCTATGGTTGTATCACTTCACTCATGCGTGTTTAGATGGATGTTCCCTCAGTTGCTGTGTGAGCTTTAAGAGATGTTTTCTGGCAGCTGTGTTCAGGGTAAAGTCTGCTTCTTGTTGAGCTGGGGAGGAGGAGGCAATTGTTCACAATACTACTGACAGACATGACTTTGGTACTGACTGCTCACTTCAGAACAGCCTGCATCAAAACTCTTGTTTTTAGAGCTCTCTTTGTCAAAGTCCTGGGGTGTACGCTAGAGAACAAAAAGGAGAAATCAAACATGCATCCCCTTCAATTCATAATTAAATCTATGTATAACATTTGCTAATGTTAAATAATGCACTCACATCACTGGTGTGCCCTGCATCAGCAAATATGTAGAAAATGGGGGAAGAGAAAACTTCTATGATTTGTAAACAACAACAAAAAGACATTTTAATAAAAATTAGCTTCACACTGTGCTTTAACGACCAAATAACTTAAAGTTGAGCATTTATAAGTGTTGTATATGTTAAGAGTTTGCAAACATGGTCACAATGTTGGCGGGTGTGCATTCAGCTACATTTTGTTTGTTTAATAAGATTTTTGTTAGTCTAATTTGTAAGTCAAATTTAAAAATGGTAATATAAGGAATTACATTTTGCTGTTTAAAAGCAGCTTAATGAGTTGACAATCTTATATGCTATCTTGTTTTTGTTTTCCATAATAACTGATAGAGAACTTAATTTATTACAATTAAATTAATGGGAGAAACATGCTTTAACTTTGACTTTTCTTTTCGTGTTTGTTTGTTTGTTTGTTTGTTTGTTTTATTTGGATCCCCATTAGCTTCAGCATAAGCTAAAAGCTATTCTTCCTGGGGTCCTACAATCTATCACGTGACAATACAATTTACGACATCACATTACACATCATACGCATAAGACATTACTTCAGATTACACAACATTTGAAAATTCAAATCATATTTTACAATTAACGCAATTAATCACACACAAAAAAAAATAAAAAAATACAAATAAATATATTTAAAAAAATTGAAAAAATTACGCTACTCCGAATAGATTTAAAAAAAGATAAGATATAACGAAAAGCCCTATAACAGAATCTCTCTAAATTGATATTAAATATTGAAATATCTTTGAAGGTAATATTTCTTAAGTGATTTTTTAAAACCATACTGAGTGTTTTGTTGTTTGATAGTATTTGGAAGAGAGTTCCATTCACACATTGCTCTGTACCTAACTGAATGTTGAATTGATTTGGTTTTCACTTTAGGTAAAATAAAACTACCTCCTACTGCATGCCTTGTTGGATAATGATGTATATCAGTACTAAAATATAGTTTTGTATATAAAGTAAAAGGTGTTTTGTTTGTTATAACATTATGTAAAACAAAAAACATTAGTAAATACACAAATCTGTTTTTAACTTTAAACCATGAGAGGCTTTCATGCATTTTATCAACATTTGATCTAAACCCACATGAGAGTGCCACACGTGCCGCTTTATTCTGAATCACTTGTAGTTTTCTTATATTAATTGTTGAGGTGCTGGACCAAACTGCAAATGTTGTTTTGCAGTTTCGGCTTTGCTCATGGCCTCTATTATTTCAATTAAATTCAATTTATTTATAGTATCAAATCATAACAAGAGTTATCTCAATACACTTTACAGATCGAGTAGGTCTAGACCACACTCTATAATTTACAAAGCCCCAACAATTCTAGTAATTCCCCCATTTATTTATTTTAAATTTATTACAAATAAATGTATTTATTTTATTTATCCCCCCTAATTATTGTTATGGCATATAAACAACAGAACTGTCAGTAACAAAACAAACACACAAGTGGAAATATATCTGACACTGATCTTGTGGTCATGGAAGATCTATCCCAGAGCCAAATTGTAGCACTTTACAGTTCTGTCTACCATGCACAATGTTGGCTATGACAAATCACCAAAAGAACTGCCTTCCATTTCTACAGTTTTAGCATCCCTGAAACTTGTTCTGAATTCTGAATCCCCACCCCTATGACACTTGGTGCAGGGAGAGGTGATAAATGATTGAAGCTTCCCATTTTTTTCATTCTTCTATATGTTTGCAACACTATCTCCTCTGACAGACACACGCTGTGTGTGGAGTTCCCTTCAGCAAGATTGGTATGGATACAGAGTCAGACCTCTGTGAAAAGACAATCCTAAATCAGATACATTCCTAGATTGTGTACATGTGGTGTCATATCCAAGCTCTGATAAAACATACAGGGCTCATACAGGGCGAGGAAATAAGATGAACATGGAGTGATCCGAAAGACAAAGCAAAGCACCACCATACAATTCAATTATTCCAATGCCTGTGTAAGGACACACAGTTTGCTTCTACTGCGTGTTTCCATGGACCCTGCCAAGCACCTTTCCTTTTAAATCCTCTCCTAAATCTCGATAAGAACATTAATTGAGACGAGATTCCTGGAGGATAAGGCGGCAAGTCTGCATGGATGACAGTAAATGAGATCTGAATATATAGTGGAGACCAAGAAGGATTTAAATATAAATTATGAATACGGCAGAAATTTAGAGTGCTCTAAAAATTCTCTCTCACGCTTGAATAATAGATATGGTTTAGTGCTCTGCCGATCCATATGGGATCCACATTTATACCCTGGTGTTTGTGAGAGTAATGCCAAATTATCTCTTTTTACATGATAACATTTTCATTATTGTATTGGCTTTACCTGTTGAATAGAATAAAACTCATGACACTGTATTTGATTTTCAAGCCCTTTTTAGTAATGTTTGATGCTAAACACTTGTTAAAGCACTCGCTTTAGGCTTGTCACCTGTTTTGTTTATGAAGGGATGGAACATATTCAAGTGCATAACCTGTGCATGATCAGAGGAATGATGGTGTTTTACCTCTTTACTTTTCAAGGAGGAGTACGCTGGAGGGGAGTCAGTATCATTCAGTTATTTCAGATGAAATGCTATGCATTTATTTTGTATAGATTAGTACATCTGTGAATAAAGAGTTTTTATGTTTTTGCCATTTTAAGCACACTTTTGTACTATGGCACCTATAATACACCACCTGTTCAAAGTCCTGCATGCCTAAAATCTGTTACTGGGACAGAACCTCTTAGTCTTATGTAGACCAACTGTTAACTTGAGGTAAATGGGAGTATGCCAACCTGCTCATTTGAATGGGTTTAGGTCCACAGGAACAGAATGGAAGAGATGACGACTCATTAGTCTGTTAAAGGATCGTTGCACAGCCAGCTCTTTGGAATGAAATGCCAATTTGCTGCAAAACTAAAGTTAAAATTAAAGAACATACTGTATTTTCCAAGTAAGAAAAATGTTTGTAAACCAGAACCAGAGAAAAACCAACAATTACCAAACTTGTTCACACAGCATCAGCTGCTAAATTGAAACAATCTAAAGTAGGATTAATACCTAAGAATAAACAGCATATAAGAACATGATGGAGCAATACTTGTTATTTTCATTCGCCGAATCAACAGCCAGGAATTATCCCAGAACAACAGAAAAAACCCAGTTGATATTAATCACAGATCATATTAATCAGAGATAACTAAGGTTGTTAAGTTTCTGAATAGGAGGGGCGGGGTCATTTGAACTGTTCTGCGCTGAAGTGATGCAAAGGCTCATGGGGAAACACACACATTGGAAATTAATAGCTCTGTCACCTGAGTGAAACTTTCCACACAATACAGTACTTTACATTGTTTAAGTACAATGTTGCATGTGTAATGTTGTCTCTCAGTTTATGGAACAAATGTATGAAATACATTGTACCTAAAGTCATGAAGGAAAAACAATTTTTATATAGACAAGCATTTTTTTTAGTAGTGGTAACTATCCGTTTCATGTTTTTTATGTTTCTTTTAGGCTTCTTTTTTTTTAGGCAAACTCGATTCCTTTTAAGGATTTGGGTTATTCTGGGTTGTGCGAGTCACTTGAGTCACTTGAGTCAGTATTGCTAAATCGCCAAGGAAACTCAGTCCTACTCGCCACCTCATTCAGCTGCTCACAGGAGAGCCATTTAGTCACAGGAAAGAAAGCATTTTGAGCCAGACTGTTTATTTATTGTCTTAACTTAGTGTAGCCTAAGCAATATATAGGCTTTCAATGTAGACATAGAAACAGGAACGGAGAAATGCCCATAGTGAATAAATATATATATATATATATATATATATATATATATATAT
The DNA here is from genome assembly GCF_031162955.1 of Sander vitreus. Taxonomy (NCBI): domain Eukaryota; kingdom Metazoa; phylum Chordata; class Actinopteri; order Perciformes; family Percidae; genus Sander; species Sander vitreus. Next base: position 14,898,555 of record NC_135869.1, read on the forward strand.
ATCTATATATATATATATATTATATTATATTATATTATTATTTTTCATTTTAAATCGATCAACCTAATTTTGATATGCTACATTTATAGGCAAGCCGAGGCGAGCTTGCAATGTTTGCGACTGTCTGCTCGACCTAATTGCATTTCAACATACTGCATTTATACACCAAACATAGTAGGCCTAGCTAGGCTACGTGCAGAACATTGTATGTTATTTCAGAAGTGAAAGAATGGCTTTTGTTATGGATTTGCTTGACCCTGAGCTTCACTCGCTCGTCTGCTACCGATCCACTCATGACAACGTAGCCGGCTGATTCGCACGACTGACTGACTCATGCGAGAACTCATGAGTCATCGAGAAAACATGAGTCATCGAGGACTCATGTGTCCGAGGCGAGCCGAGGCGAGCTTGCATTGTTTCGGACTGTCTGCTCGACCTAATTGCATTTGAATATACTACATTTATACACCAAACCTACAGTAGGCCTAGCTATGCTACGTGCAGAACATTGTATGTTATTTCAGAAGTGAAAGAATGGCTTTTGTTGTGGATTTGCTTTTCACCCTGACTTGAGGAAAGACTTCAGGCGCGAACTCATGAGTCATTGAGGAGTCATGAGTCATGATGACTTATGAGTTCTCGAGTGAGCCATGGTCTGCGAGCTTGCAATGTTTCCGGCTCTGAGTCTGCGGGTCGGGAAGTTCCTATAACCTGTCTCGGACTGTCTCTGCTCACTCAGTCGCTTGAGTTGACTTGTGGAGTTGTAGTTGCCTACGAAGTTATAAAGCATTTGGCAGCTAAGATGGCTAGGACTAGTAGTAGCTAATGTTGCAAGAGGTTTGTGTGTAGCACTGTTATCATTTTAGATTGAATTGTAGTAAGACAACTGATCTGAGTTAATGATACTAGAGACTCGTGAGTTAATTTAAAGACACGGGTGAAAGATCCGAGTGAATCACGACTCAAACAGGTTTAGTTTCTTTGCATGTTTAAAGCTATAGTGCGTAGCTTCTGTCTCTTCTGAGGAATCAAAATTGTCGGCGCGTCCACATGATACAAGCTTTCCGTGATCGCGCACCACCCCCACCCCTTCTCCACGCAGTTGCTAGTAACCAAGGAGGACACGGAGGATTATAAAAACATGATGGACTCTTCAGACGCGAAAATCGCCGGGCAACACCAGTTTCTGAACATAGTCATACTGAGAAATACAGAGAGAGTTGTGTGGAGCTGATAGTCTTAATTAGCTTTGTATCAACTCATTTGGCAATGGCTTAAATGTAACGGACGTTCATTAATATAAAATAGTCACGCACTAAAGCTTTAACTTTACATGCTTATTTTAGACAACATGCTCCAGAAAAAAATAATTTGTTATTAATGATTTTTAGAAAAGACTACTAATATAAACTTGATTTGTCTACTGCATCAACTTACCGCTCTGTGTTAATACAACTTGACCTGTTTAGTTTCACCATGCAAATTTGTAGTAAAATCAACTAATTCGGGATAACAGTTACATGCAAGCAACCAAACGACCCAATGTTCTAATTCAAAGGCCTTATTCACAGCAGACATTTTGACATGTCACAGTAGGAAAAGCACAGGTGTAAATAAATAATTTAATGATGGCTGATTTCCATTTAGCTGCTTCAGTTTCAGGGACGCGGTAATACACATGTGGATACTTGCTGACTTACTGTCACACTGTCATGGCTTACTGGGGCACTTAAATAGAACCGAGCCATTGTTAATGTTCTTAATGTCACCTGTCCTATTCACCTGGTTTCAAGCACATTTTTTATTTGTAACATTGGAAATATTTTAAAACCCATTTCAAAGAGTTTTTACACTTGGTTGAGGTGGAAAAGTTGGTGTATCAATAAAAGGAAAAAATGTGGCAGAGTGCAATGGAAATGGACTTCATTTATAGCATAACTTCAACAAAACACATTATTTTTTACCGTTTAAAGTTTTGACTGGCACTCTTTTAATTACGTAATTTCGTTGTGCCCTCTTTGACTTCCTGCTTTGTTCCGTCATAGTGTAACTACTATGGTCACTAAAGGGCACCACCTATCAATAAAACATACATATGGGTCGTAATTGCTGTTTGTACAAACAACGAGAGGACAATCTTAAAATGACATACAGAAAATCATTTATTGAGTCACACTAATATTTTAAGAGATGTTTTATGTGAAATGTACAGAAGAGCACTTTAGTAGGTCCATTTAAAGTACATCACTCACAAAGGCAAAAGTAAACACTCTGGAAAAGTTGGCACTGACAGCTAATCTGTGTATTGACTTTCTGTTTTTTGTTTGTCAGAAATAATTTTTTATAACCTGGAACATATTGCATATATTCTCATTTGTGTGTGGGCTTTCTACTGCCTTATATACTGTATTTGTATAATGGTGACCAATATAATCTAATACTCTGACAAAAGTCCTTTTAAAGAACATATATGTCATTGTTTTGTTCTTTAAATGTTTTTCCTGTTCACTATGATGGCTTGGGAGAATGCTTGATTGAAACGAGTGGACAACTTATAAATGCGTCACATAATATTCTGTGCATGCGGTCACATCAGCGTTTGTGAAAATTAAACACTTCACAGTTTTGCTTGAAGCAGAATATTACCAAATTAAATATTCTCATCTCTGTCAAACATAATATGCCGCAGGACATTCCAATCAATATTTGTCACTGTTAATTCTCTCTTGAGGATGTAAATGAGACAACTACCACTGAAATGTGGGATGTTAGAAACAGGTGACAAATCGAAGCTACAGCACTTGAATTTGCTGAACCAAATTTGACGTTTATGTGACAACACTGGTTCTTGACTTCGACATTGAGAAGTTTCCATATAAATTGGATTAAATAAATATACTGACTGATAGAGTATATTGGCTCATACAGAAACTAACAGAGGCTAACAATGTATTATTCTAACCGAGCAATAGCAACAGTTTTGTTTGCACGGAGACTCAATGTGTGCCATTATAAGTGTTATTTTACTATTTCCCAGTCCAAGGCTGTTCTGTGATGCAGGGTCCCACTGAGGGACAGTTCTCATTTTGTTTGGATTCAGGATTGTTGAGCCTCAGAATAACAGCAGGGATTAGGTACTCCCTGTTTATGTGCTTTTCACAAGGCGCTGGCCATCGAGAATAAGAATCTGTGGAGATACAATCAAAGGAAACAAATCTGTGAGGCACTGAAAGGACATTGCAATCCACTTCACAGCCATCAATCGACTCTTGTTGCATTTAGCCAACAGAAACAGGGGTGTAGCCTTCTATGCACGGTGATCAATCACTCACCGAAGCAACCTTTTGTCTGTGTCATTGAAAACCAAATAAAACACACAAAATCCATCAGCCATGCAGTTTGTCTCAATCAATAAGAAGTTGTGTTCAAAAGTGCTCTAAGCATATAAATGGCTTCATTTTTAAACAACGCTCATGTCCTTTTCTGATGGCAGCTGTCCATCATCAGAGAGCTGCAGTGGATGGAAATCAGTCAGTAACAGAGGTGTACGAATATTTTAATTTTGCGGGGACACAGGAAGCCTCTGCATCACTTGAAACTGACAGAAATTACAAAGATGACAACCTACAATCAATAATTTTTATTTTAAAAACTATTTAATCATAGTAAATGACTTACTGATGCAAGCAAGAGCTACGGATGCTTAAAATTAGTGCTGTCAGTTAAACGCGTTATTAACGGCATTAACGCAAACCCATTTTAACGGCGTCATTAACGCTTTTATTGCGAGATTAACGCTCTTTTTGGCATAGCAAAGTTTGTAGCAAAGAATTTCTAATAAGGGAAGAAGTTCCACTCTCTCGTTACTTCCGGCTTCTGAACTGGTTGCAGTTCCACTCTTGATCCATATAGGGGGTGCTCACAGGCGAGTGCAGAATGAATGGCTCTTTTTGAACTGGTAGCAGCCAGATCTGTGGGTGTTGACTTCAGCTCTCCATTCAAGGGGATCAGAAATAGTTGCTGGGTTCATGAAACTGCTGAGCGTTGTCAAAGCAAACTGTGTACTAATTGGACTATTTCGTCGAATATCGAGGCGCTCAGCGGACGGCAGAGAGGATGGTATTTCTTAACCATGTTCCTTTTTTGTGAAGAAACAAAAGAAAGCAATGCATCACAATAGTCCTGATTTAAACAACATGGACAAAATGTCAGCAGCAATTAGCTGACACCATGGTTGGCGAGGAGAGAGGTAACCTGCTGTTCAATGGCCTTTAGTCAGTGCTTGACTTTTGTTCTTGTTGTCTTTTCTTTGTAGATCAGCAACAAATACACAGGAAGAGGAAGAGCATGAATAATGACACAAAGAAAAAGGCAAAAATAAATTAGTAGTAATCATATTATTTAAAAACAAACTTGCAAGATTGGAATTTGATGCTGATTTTCCTAACTGAAATCCATGGCACTACAGCTTTCATAGTCAAAGCCGCTTTAGTTTAAAAAGTCAGCATGTGCCTGATGGGGGAAATTTTCATTTTCACACAAATTTTACACAAATTACAGAGCTTCTAGTGCACCAAACATTGTATTATGGTATGTGTTAACACTTTTTCAAGTCTGTTAAAACACAGGTGCCCAAATGTTCATTGAAACCGTTTTAGCTTGCTGTAAGTGTTATGGGTTTGGCTTGTTGTTCTGTGTTTTGTTTTATTGTGGTGGTCTGTTTTGTAATTTGCTCTGTTTCTGTTAGGGTTTGGCATTTTGGTTCTGTGTTGTCTTATTTTGGTAATCTGTTTTTTCTGTTTTGTATTTTTGCCCTGTTTCCTGTTTTATTTTGACGGTCTGGTTTTCTGTCTTGTTTTGTTTTACTTCCTGTGTTTTCCCGCCCTTATGATTGCCCTAATGTGTTCCACCTGTTTCCCAGCCTTGTGTCACCTGTCTTGTGTTTCCTCGTTACCTTGTGTATTTAGTCTTTGTCTTCCCCTTATCCTGTGTCAGATCATTTTGTGTCCTGTCGTGATGTTCTCTGTAAGTGTGTTTTTTTGTCTCCTGTCTGTATTCCTTTGTTATTGCTCCTGTCCGTGTTTTTGCTCCAGTCTCTGTGTTTTGTGTTAGTCTTCCCTGCGGTCTCTGTGCTCAGTTTTGTTATTTAGCTCTGTTTACCCTTTTTGTATTTTGGACTACCTCAGTTTTTACTCCTTGTGTGGTTTCTTGTGTTTTTGCTGTTTTGTATTCCTGTTGGTTTTGTACCCTGGATTTTCTGTTTGGAATTAAATCTTCACATAACTATCCTTGGGTTTTCTGCCTCTGCATTTGGGTCTGCATTTTTCTCCTGCTACACGCAACAGTAAGTATTCCTTCCATTCATTGTGGCCATTATGAGCTCCCTTCCTAATGTGTTTCCAATGTAACTGATGGAGAAATAAATCCATAGGTGTCTCTTTGTGCAAAAGTCCATTCCAAAGTGTATATGAAGCTAATATGATGCGTCAGTAGTCTAGCTAGACAAATCACGTGAGTGTCCTTCAAAGTTAGTCTTTACTACCGCTTTGTGACCCCATTCATCAATTTTGCACTAAACTAACTTTGGAAGATCTGCACTTGTTTTGATTAACTCAGACTGCTGAAGCTTCAGATAAGCTTTGGGATAAGTTTTTGCAGACTGAGGACTGAATTTTGTTCACCATTGTCTATAGATGGGCCTTGAGTATTGTTTTAAGGCAGACTTGCATACCTCCCAAGCACAGAGAGCTCCAGCACACTTTCTAAATAAGTGAGACATGTTTCTTTAAACGCCTACATGCAGAAAATTGATAGCGTAGTATAATGGCTAACACAAAAGGGGTCCATTGGTGTGAAAACTGCTTGATGTTACTGCCCTGTAAGTTTCTATTTTGTCAGTCTTTGGGTGCAGTTCAATTACTTGAAATGTGCAGGAGTGACTGATGGCAGAGTCTCAACCAAGACAAGAAAAGCAGTGTCTCACTCTTCTACCTGAGGAAGCAGCAATAAGATCATCTCACTCTACTGATTCACAGCAGCCCACATTTATGTCACTGCTTGCGCATTTTTATGAACTGGGTTCGTTCAGTAGTTGTATAACACTGTTTTATAGATTCAGTGGTAGGGTAATAACATCCAGGATGCTTGTTTCAAAGAAAACAGTAGTGCAGTCTCAAAGCATCAACATTGCTTTAACTCCCAGAGTTCCCTTTGTGCCTCTTGTTCCCGGCTCTTCTCTCTGAACAATCATCTCCTAACTCGTCCAATCAAAGGGCACAGTGCTGCAGTGTTTAGGATGCATTTTGACTAAATCTGGCTTTTACAGCACTTTATATAGTATATTTGGAGTTAAAGGGGTGATTGAATGATTATATAGGTTGCATGTGCCCTAATGCAACCCTGTGAAGTAGCCCTAGAATGAAACGAGAGGGTTTTCTCCCTTATATGGTATGCTCACAAATAGTTAGAGGAGCTGTGCGCTGATTGGTTGATTTGACTGTCAATGTTACGATAGCCTTCCAAACGTACAGACCCGCCTGCAGCGCCGGCGGAGCGGGAATGGCTGGAGCAGCCGAGGCCCGAGGAAAATATCCCCGGCTGGCTTCAAACTTCATTTCTGCTCCAACACAAACTAAGTTGACGTCGACTACTAGCTTCGTTGGGATTTGCCCATTTTCAGCAGCAGTTTCAAATTGTGAGATTTTCGTAGGAAAGAGGTGTCAATGCGACTTTGAGGTTCTGTATGTCCATTTTACACACAGAACTGTCGTTATTCAACTATGACAAGGTAAACTCGGGTTTGCATTCTATCACCCCTTAAATGACTCTCCCAGTGGATTTTTCTTTTTAGGCTGAAAAAAGATTGAAAGGCTTGAGATACGCATTCACACTGACTCTCGATCTGATTTGCTACCGGATAGAAATCTGGACAACACTGAGTGGGTGTTTACCACAAATAACACATTTTACTGTAAAACTTTCCTTCTGAAAATCATCAGTCAAACCTTTTTTTTTTTTTTTTTTTTTTTAAAAACCATAGTTGTCCTTTTTAAGCTGGCATCTTTTTCAACTTTATCTCAAACTGCAGCCTACAGTGTTTATAGCCTACAGTGTGCCACATCAGCTATCCTTATTTCAGGTTTTTCACAGAGTGGGTAACAATTTAATGCTGTCAAGTCCTGATGTCATACTGATAGGGTGACCCTATAAATTCTGAATAGCAAGAAACTAAATGAAAAAGCAAAATATCCTGATATCCTTGGCATTATAGGACACCAGCAAGAATAAAGGGAAGGTGTTTTAATACCACAGGGCGCTCTGCTGCGCCATTTGTGCAGAGGCTTGCCAAGGTTGCTTATTCTTAATGGTTTATATCATCTTAAAAGGGAAAGATTATTTGAATCCCTGAGGACAATATTCTCGGCTGGAAACATGAGCTTCAGCCAGAGCACAGCTGGCAGTTTAGCAGCATTAATATAGCAGCAAGGATATAATAGGAGAGGTTGATTGGCATATAGCAGAAAGTGGTCAACAGACTTTTTTTAGGTTTTGTCTATATTTATGTGACATGAAACGATTTATGTATTTCCAGATAAACCAGTACATACTGTTTGCTGTGATGCAGAATCTGTGTGAACAAAAGTTGCCGCATGAAAGTCAGGATGCTGCCCTACAAATGTCATTTTCTGAAAACTTTCTGCATGACAAAGTATCACATATAGCAGAAGCTGGTAATTTAGGAGCAATTTCTGGGATACCTGCACACATCAAACAAGAGTTTTACAACAGTCTGCTCTATTACTCATTGGAATTGCATCCATTTGCACAGAATACAAACAACTTTAGTTATTCGTTAAAGCCCAGATGGGGATTGCACGCATATAGTCGTGCACAAGTAATTTCACTGTTTTATATCATTACAACTTAAAGGAATATGCCACTGTTTGTTGAAATGGGGTTATTCACTGTCTCCTCTATATTTATATAGGTGGGCAAATGCATTTCTGTCTCAGTGCATGCATTGTCTTAGTCCGGCAGCGCCGCCGCTAGCTTAGCGTAGTGAGTAAAAGTGAGCCAAAAAAAACGAATTACTTCTTGTGGCCTGCGTATTCACATTGAGTACAAATAGCAATGCAGATTAAGACTTGATGATTTCCTAGGCAGATATTGATTTGGGACTATATTGGGTGGAAGCACAGCCGAAGCACTGCAAATATGGCGTGGAGATATCACGTAGCAACTCTATACAGGTCTAATATGGGTCGATCTATCCCGTAAAATAACCATGCGTCATGTTTACAATAATCATACTCTGTGGACAGCTGTTTTTATTGGGTCCATTCGATGTTTTTCCCAGTTGACTTTATCCCACCGAGAAGAGAAAAAAAAGTCGAGGACTGCAGGATGGATCAACGCCGAGAAACGCTCATCTTGATCTGATATGTTGAGCCTGGTCATCTAGGGCAGTACCTTGTCCCACTCGCCACAACATAGACACACTATTTCAGTCGGCATAGGTTGGTATATTTCCCCCACACTCACACCACCAGTTTGTGTCGGCTCTCATCCTCACGTCCTCAGGCGGTTGAGCGATCGCAACCTCCTCCTGTCATTCTATTTCCAAAGCACGCAGCTCCTCTTCTGAAAACTGCAAAGCAGAGGTATGCTTCCGGATCTTGACTGTCTGTCTGAGAAGTCATCCTCTTCGTCTCTCACAAAATCTACTGTAGGAAAAATAGCCAGCTAATATTCATGCTGGTATGTTGATGGAAGTTGGGGGTTTTCAGGTGCTGCATGATATCTCTGCGCCTAAGTAGCAGTGCTTCGGCTGTGCTTCCACCCAATATAGTCCAAATCAATAGGAAAGTCTTAATCTGCATTGCTATTTGTACTCGTGGATACGCAAGCCACAAGAAGTAATTAGGTTTTGTTTTTGTTTTTTTTGTTTTTTTGGCTCACTTTTACTCACGACAATGCTAACCGGCACCATAGGATTCCATTCACTACGCTAAGCTAGCTAAGACAATGCATGCACTGAGACAAAAATGCATTTGCCCACCTATATAAATATAGAGGAGATGGTGAATAACCCTATTTCAACAAACGGTGGCATATTCCTTTTAAGGCTGTGTGTGTTTATGGCAGGCTTGGACAAAGTAGTCCCGAGATGCTGTTGTGAGGGAGTCCATCTTTCACAGTGTAAAGGATGTGAGGGCAGACAAGTGCAGTGTTGTCCACACGTTTAAGTGCTGTAGGAAATATTTTGGAAAGGCTCTTTCCGTACCTGCTGTCCGTGTGAGCAGACTTTAAGTCGGTGGGGGAGTATTTTCTGGGTAAGGTGTGTGAGGAGTGAAAGCTTTAGTACTGTTACAGTAATGAAGTCACTATGCCAGGTTATTATAAAAGGAACGAGTCCCTTAACATGATCAATTGCCAATTTAGAGTACTTTATTATCTACAAATTTGTATTGCTTCGGAAAGCTAATAAAAATGACATGTGAACCACTCGCCCACGAATGCAGACAGATTATAAAGCAAAAAGGTTTTCAAATTTGGACACTGGGGATCAAGAAAGATTCAACGCAAGACAATATACAGATTTTAAAGATTATTTCCGTTTGTCCCTGAATTTCACTTTGGAGTCTATATTCATTAATACCAGCAACAAACATGAGTGTCGATAAAGCCCAGGGCCAATCTCTAATGTAGAGTCTGAGTGACACATCAAAACAGTAAAGTGGGAAAGAGTTGGTGCCGTCTTAAATGCATATTCAGCAGTTCCAAGTGTCTTACTGTCCCTTTTTGAATCGTAAAATGGTTTGAGCTCCAACATTTTTGTTTTTACATTTCATCTACTTTGACCTTGGACTCATGTGATCTACGTGATTGCTGATCATATTTCACAGTCAAGGTAAGAAACCTGAGCCGCGAACCAAAAATGTTGTGAAAGCCTCGGTAATGAGGAATTACAGCAACTTTGTCTCAACCCACTGCTTGTTTTCTCACTGCGGCATGTATTGGTGGGATTGAGGGATGTGGTTATCTAATTAATTTGTTATTTATGTATTTTTCTTTTTAAATACCAGTGCGACAAATGAAAAATACACACCCAAAGGAATTGCTTGTGCCCGTGTTTTAGTAGTGTAAAATAATAAAACAGCCACTTGTTTATTTCCTGGAGTACATGCAGTGACGGTAAACCCCAGGGAGCCAAGACTGTTTAAGCCACACTAAATCTCAGAGACTATACTTGTATAATGTGACAATATTCACAAAGCACCTCTGAATGTTCTCCTAAATGGATTCAGTGAACCCCAGTATGCAGCATAAAACAGTTTTATACACTTCTTTAATTTGCCATAAACAAAAGTTAATGAGCAAGGAAGGGCAAAATAATAGATACCAATCGTTGACGGTTTTGTCGTGAATGAAAATAAACGGTCGGTTTTGTTCTTGTTCTGTTAATTTTACAATGCTACTGTTGTTGTAATGGCAAATGTGAATTTTATGTGCCCCGAGTGCAGGTGTGCTGAATTAATAAAGAGTTAGAAGAAAGCAGCGGCTGGTTATTGAATCTGCATGTTCGATTTAAGAGTGGTTTTCCCTTTACCTCCTTGCACTTCACACGTCTGTTTTCCACTTTTAGCTATAAGTACACTTTTGTGATTATAATTCTTTAGAAAACCAACTTCTTTCACTTTTGTGCTTTTACCCTTTTTTAAGAACTCTTTTCCTTAAAGCAGCAAGTGTGTACTGCCACATAACTTAGCTCTGAACTCTTTCACTTCGCACTGCTTAACATCATTGCTGTTGCTAAGATGTTGCTTCAAAGGACATTCATACAACCACAGCAAATAGGTCCCAAACTTCACCAACGAAAAAACAATAACAAATTGAAGCAAACAGGAAGATTCAGGCATGTGTGGTACCTGTAAAAAGAAAAAAATTTAAATACCATTTATATCATAGATTTAGTTCTTTTGTTCAGAGTTACACACTTATTGCACTTGCCAACAGGTGGCACAGTAAGCTTTCAGCAATGTGGCACATTGCTGAAAGCCTTGCATTGCCAGACTTATCTCCACATAAAAACGAGTATTGTCTGGATACACTGCTCATCTATTCTGGAATAGCGGGAAAAAAAAGCACTGTGGCTTGTTTGTATTTCTTTAAACGAATCACATCGGTCCTGGGCAGCACTAAGCCCTGGATGCAGCAATGGTGCCCTTACAAAATAGATAGTGGAGATGGCGAAAAGGGGAGGGACAGTTGATGTCAGCTTTATCCCAGCAATGTACATCCGTTGAGCCAGACTACTGCAAGTCTAGAGTAAGACTAGTTGCAGTTGATAATCTGAGCCTGTTGTCCGTGATAAAAGTGTTAGCTTTTATGACAGCCAACCTTTACTCAAGGTGGGCTTCCAGAGGAGTACAAAGACTGGGTACCTTCATTGCAGCTAGAACGGGTCTTGCACCTCGCTAGACAAAGGTTTTATTGGCCTTGGAAGCAAAAAGACATTGAGCTTTTTTAAAAAGCTATTGGCAACCAAGAAAATAGTCAACGAGTAAAAATTTGAAATTTGGCTTCCCTATTGAGCTATACCATGATCAAGGCAAGTAACTTGAGAACCAGTTGCAAAAATACGCTGGCATTGAAAAGTCAAACTACTTTGTAATACCCACAATGGAAAGATTTAATCACACCTTGTTATTTATTCTGCGTACCTTGGATAAGGAGACATTGACTGTGAAGTTTCTATTTGCTTTTTGGTAAAAAGCCCCATTTGCCAATTGACTTGATCTTTGTGATATGATGAGGAAGGATGTAACTCACACCAGGAATATGCTTAAAATTGCAGTAGCAAATGAAAGAACAAATGACATAGCACCCAAAGCAAACAAGAAAAACATACTATAATCAACAGACGCAAAGTTCAGTACTTTTCCTTGTGAAGAACATGTCAGAGCATGGAGGACCTGGAAGATATATTTTGAGAAAATCAAATACATATTGTGATTTCTCAAAACGGGGTCTACAGCCCAGTTTATGAGGTAAAGCCTCAATGGGCACAGGGCGAGGATGGATTTCGGTATTCTGTTTTATTTACTTGAAGTAAACATAATTGCATCAAAACATTTATTTGATCTAAGCAAGTATAGAGTCAATCCAAGAGAATATAGTCATTTGGTGTAAGACCTATGCAGAGAACACTCATCACAACACTCATGCAGAGAATGTTCAGCCTTGGTGAATCTGTATGTTGTAAGTGAAGAGCAAAGGTTTTGCACAGAGCAGAAAATTGAATACAAAACTGTTGCTGCTTTCAACTGTGTTTTGGTAGAGTCCTCTGAAGTGAGACATGTTAGTAATACACTGAACGTTGAAAACACCATCTCATAATGCTCAGTTAACGAACCTACAGTACCAGCAGCTCTGATTTCCTGAAGTCATGCAATTAATGTTGAAATGCACTCTGGAAGCCAAATGTTGCATATTTTAATCTCCAAATATGATGTTACCTAAATACTCAAGAATTAAAACAAAAAAAAGGCATATAGAATTATGATGTGCATGAGCATGACGTCAGGAAGTTAATGTTAAGTTAATATGTATAGCAGGGTAATCTAAGTGCATATATCTTCACAACTTCTTTATGAAAGGGAAAAGTGGGCTGAACATCAAAATCATCTCGGAGGCGACCAGAATAGTCGCGATGGTGAGAGTTTTAGAGACACAGGACGCGTTGGACTTTGAACAAGGAGAAGGAGAATAAAGACGAGCGTCAAATTCCTCTAGGATTATTGACAGTGGCATCAGTAATTGATCCAAATGACTCACTTCAAAGTAAACTTGTTTAAAGTAGCCTACGACTGACCCATTTCTTCATTTGGAAGCTGCTGTAAACATATTCCGCTCCAAGTTTCTTGCACAGTTCAGCAGCCTATGAAAATGAATATTGCGACTTACGCGCAGTTGATGCCTTCGAGATCCACCCCTATCCTCATATGCCAGTCTGTCTGACTTTGAAACCTATTTGCCAGACTCCGACCGCAGACCAAGGAGGAAGAGTCCGATGGAAAATCATGCAGCACTTTGAACCCATGGAGACATGGCACATATGTTTCTCTCATCTACGAACAGATTTAGCGCTAGATTCGCCTTTATATTCACTGTGTCACTGTCCTGCACCTATTTATGCTACAGTATTATTTTTTGTCGCAGCACAATCATGACAAACCAGGGTTATGAGAGAAAAGGATGCCCACCGAGCAAGAACGCAGGAGGGAAGAAACTTCTTGGAGAATTAAACAATTGCGCTTCGCTGGAAGTCAGGTCCGCGCTGGATGAGTCTGCTGCCCAGCGAGAATCAAGCGATCTCCGCGACCAAAGTAAAGCATATGCTTCGTCTGGAAGCCACTGGGCTGACATGAAGTTGAGAAACATGAGTAGTGCGCAAAAATATGGGAATAAGAAGCTGCCTAATGCGTTAATAGTCGGTGTAAAGAAAGGAGGCACGAGGGCGGTGCTGGAGTTCATTCGGATACATCCAGATGTGCGCGCACTGGGATCTGAACCGCACTTTTTCGACAGAAACTATGACAGAGGGCTTGACTGGTACAGGTGAGGAACAAATGATACAAGTATTAAAAGTAGGCTATAACAAGTATTCATTTCTATTTGTTTAGATAGATGCACTTGCTTTGATATATTTGCTTTGATATTACGGCATAGATGCACTGTTTTCACTTAACTCATCCCCCCCTCTGCTCTGCTGGGTAGTGTTCAGGGATAGGGTTTTAGGGATATGTCCAAATATCCTCGTTTTTCTGACAAGTATGAAGGCACTTTTCAGTCATATAATTGTTTTACAATTTATCAGTGGCCTATACTGTAATTAAATTTAAGGGGCACAGTTAGCTGTGTACACACAAAGGCATTATGTCTATTATTGGGGATATCACACATACACATGCAGACACACATATCTAAGTAGCATGCCACCACTAAGATCACAGGTTTGGTTTTAGTCTGTATGTTTTTGTCAGAGCTGCAGATGTTTGCTGTCAGCAGAGCTCCATGGTGCTGCACAGACAGCTCTATTAGGCTGATGTAGGATCAGTTCACACAAACAATCACAATCAACAGGCACAGATGACACAGGCAGCCCCCAGGTTACCAGCCGAATTAAATGGGATACACCAGGGCAGAAAATGTTCTTGCGTTGGTTGGTAAAGGAAAAGGTGCATCGAGCCCAGAGCATCACTCCCTATCCACCTCTGTCTCTCTATCTCGCTCACTTCTTCACTCATTTTTTTTCTATTTAAATGGCCACTGACAAATCTAATCTGAAGACAAAACATATTTTTTCATTTTCTGTCTGTTAAACTAAAATTGAAGCAAATAAGTTAAGTTTCTTCTCAACAAGAAACGTAAAGATCATTGTCAAACTGACATACGCAGTGACTAAAATTGTTACAGCCAAGTCTGCAAATGTCCTCCAAAAAGGTTTGATGGTGTTGTGTTACAGTATGTCTAATTGTTGGAGCTGCCTACAGATTTCCACTCACATACCCTCATTGCCACCAGTGTGTCAGGAACAGACCACAGAGCAATTCTTCCAAGAACATGGAACGAAGATCACTACACCGTTTGAATCTAATTGTTTCTAGGGCCTCATTTTAGAAAAGTTTAAAACTGTTTTCTAAAGTGAAAGTCCTGTAGAGCTGAAAATATGCAATTACACCTTAAAGTACAAAAAAGGTTGGAATTGATTATTACTTTACATTTGTGACTCACACATAGAAAATGATTTAACTTGATAGTCAGTCTTGTCCTATCAGACAGTTAATTTCAGAGTGAAAATACATTTACAAAATAAAATAAAAATCCAGTCTGTACAATAGAGTTACCTCAAAAGCCACACTCTTGAAAATAGAATCAGTCCTTTTCATCTTCAAACCAATGAACCTGAGGCTGAGATATTACAAAAATGCATTAATGTAAGACACAAAAACACTTCAGAGTCCCGTGGTCGAAAGTTAAAAAGCAACCACGAGTTCCAACATTTGCATGTTTATTAAGGTCTCTTTTTAATTGCAATTTCTGATATAAATCTTAATTTTCCATGTATTCCACTTGGTTATTTAAAGTTACACTGGGATGTCATTTTATTTGAATGTACAGGACGGAGCTTTTTAAACCCTAAAGTAAAACCTCCTAAGGGGACAGTCTGTATTGTGTGTATTTCACAATTTAAATTGATTTTGAAACATTCACAAACCAAAGGTGCCGCTCTTTGTCATACTTAACAGAATGAGCTGGACACATGAAGACATTTAATGTAGGCCCAGAGGATGTTCCTTTTCAGTGGTGAAAGTGTTGATTATTGTGCAGTGCATGTGAAAAGGCCCGATGTAGACACAGTGATGGATTCAGTTGTACATATTCATAGAGTTTATGCTTGGTAATAAGGAAATGTATTCCTTATTACCAAGCATCAACTCTGCAGCAACAGTAGTTAACCAAACACTGGTTAAACATCTAAACAGTATGCAGAAAGAAACAACTGTGGTGCATTTTTCTGTCTCTCTCTGTCCTGCCTCAACCATTAGATAATTCACTGCACTAGCAACTTTCTTTTACATGAATCTACCATCCTAATACAGCTTAATGATGCATTAGCATCCGTTTCATCCGATAAAGATAAATTGAGGTCCCACGCTGATATAATGCCATAATTACAAAGCCGGAATATTGCATACTTGTGACAAGCTGACAGTTCATACATTCAAGATACTTAAAGCTATAGTGCGTAGTTTCTATCGCCCCCATGATGAATTCTAAGTAATGATAACACCACTGTTTTTGCATCCACATGACACAAGCCTTCCATAATCGTGCACGTGCCCCCAGCCCTCCTCCACACAGTTGCTAGTAGCCAAGGAGGACACGGAGGACTAAAAAAACATGATGGACCCTTCAGAAGAGGTAATTATCTTTACTCGAGTTTCTGCGTGCGAAAGTCGCCGGACGACACTATGTTCTAAACATAGCCATATTGAGAAATACAGAGAGAGTTGTGTGGAGCTGATAGTCTTAATTAGCTTTGTAGCAACTCATTTGACAACTGCTTGAATGTAACTGACGTTCATTAATGTAAAAAAGTTACGCACTAAAGCTTTAAACAATACCATGGATACATAGGCTGGTTTATTTCAGGCCAAAGCAGCTGTTTTTCAACTTGAGTGACTGAGTGATGCATCGTGTTTGACTGGCTCTCAGTGATTATCTGTCACAATGTTTGGGTTGTTGGCAGCACGTCACATGAAGTATCTTTCCATTTTGATTAACTGTCACATTCGTCTCTATAGCAAATAACACAATGTATTTGGACATTCTACATGTGTTGCTCTGTTTTGTGTTAGTAGTTGGCCTTTCTATCTGTCCATCAATGCACTGTAAATTACAGATATTTTTATTATGAATTCATCTATCAGTTATAGTTTTTAATTAATCATATTTTTCAGTGTATGAAACCTAAAATAAGGGCGTAAACTCGCCTACACTAATAGCTAATTGGGAAAGCAACATTTAGTCCATAGGCATTACATTCACTATAATGTACAAATAAACATCTGTATAATCAAATCACAAACCTTCAATCATTGTTAAAAAACATACATAAATGAGAAATGAAGTGTAGCTTCAGATCCACAAAATACAATAGAAAACTATCATTAGAAAGTCCTGGGAGAAAGTACGAAATAAGTAACAGAAAGATGTTTCCTTTACAAACTAGAAGTCATAGACAGATAAAACAATGTATACAGAACATATGAACAAACTAACAAAACAAGATCATGATTAATGCCTATAGAAGATTATCAGAAACCAAACTGACCGTCTTGTCTCCGCTGCTGTTTATGCCAAAGTCCTACCCTACCTATGTTATGCAACTTAAAAATAGTAACATCAATTCCCTTTAGTTGCATTGAATGAAAATTAGTCATCCTCCGATTTGCTGTGTTCATACTAACTCTCTAGCATCACATGGTAACTCTATGGCTGTTAACTGCTAACATTACAAAGGTTCATTGTTGAGCTTGGGGACAGTAGTTTGACAAAATAATCCTGACTTCCACTTTGAGCAAACGTATCTTTCTAGTGTGTAATGAGCATTATAGCCTTGCAGGCCTGATATTTGATAAATTAATCCAATAATTAATTCACTACTAAGATGCCAATTATTCATTTTAAGGTAATTTGACTAATGGGGCAATGTGGGCATGGAAGTTTATTCTTGACCTTTTGATTAGTAGGTGTGAGAAAATAATCACCATTTACTAGCTTTTTCAAAACTGCAACACCGACCGTATTATGGTCTTCATCATCGAATGCAAATTGCCACATCACAAGATAACAATGGACAAACTAATTAATGGATCATTTTCAGCATTAATTTATCTTTAAAAACTAGACTTAAACCTCTACTCACTCTTTTCTACAGTGCCATTCATGATACATTTCAAAGAACCTTGTTTTTATTGTAAGTTATTCTTATTAGCTAAATATTTGTTGAACAAATACAAACATACATGTGACACCAACTTAACTCTTGTCAGTTTCAGTGTACTGGCCAGTTGTTTTGCACAGTCTGTCATGTTACATTACATTAAGCGAGTGACAGATCATTTAGGCTCTGAAGGAAAATGGTGCAGTGTTCATTACTGTGCCTCCTGAACAGAACACACACATGGCCTCATTTATTTTAATGCAAGGGTCTTCAAATAACCATACAATACCTGATAAAACAGACATTTCACGCCACCAATTCCCTTGCACTTCTCTCTCCACTTTTTCCATCCTCCACAGAATCAGAAAGATCAAACAAAAGCACGTCGCTATACACCATCAAGACTTAAAAGGGCATCTCAGCTCTATTGATTTCACAGGAGTCAGAAGCACTTCCAGTAGATTCCCCGAGAAGGGTTGAAATTGTATGATAGGCTGCAGCAACAAATATTCTACAGGTCCACATTAATTGGCTCGGGGAGGCAGGGAACTCGGGAACAGTATCATCAGAAAGGTTGATGAGGACAGAAAGTTAGATGGTTCTCATTTAACACAGAAAACTGCACATTATAGAGCAAGGGATCTTAAGGCATATCTCTGCATTATTAATGAGCTGTCCTCATTTCAGTGCAGCTCAGAGACATATAGTGGTTAACATTAATTAAAAAACAACTCTTTTCTGAGATGTTTCCCCAATGAGACTAGTCTGAAACGCAGAGACATGGTGCTTTTATTCCTTTAATAGAATAATTCAGGAAATAATGTGATCATGCATACATTATGGACCAATCACATGCTAAAGCTTTAGTGTATGCAATTAATCAACCAACATTGCTAATCTGGCAACTTAGATGGTGTGGAGAGTCGGGTATTTTGATATAATACAATAAGCTTTCACAACTTGCACCACTTGCTTATTAGCCATCAATCGGTCTAGGCTGAAACATCTCAACAACTATTAGATGATTTTCTATGAACTTGATAACTATGGTCCCCAGAGGATGTATCATAATAACTTAAGCGATTGATTACCTGACTTTTTCTTACCATAATGAGGTTCACATTTGTGGCTTTGACTGAAATGTCTTGACAACTATGAATTGTAATCATTTTGGTAATCCCTCAACTTTTCCGTAGTGTCATTAACATGACAAATGTTTTTGTCTAAAACTGGTTTATGACTCAATACACACAAACAAATGGCATTCTCATCAGCCACAGCTGTACTTATGTACTAAATGTTAAGTAGCCAATGTTGGCATGTTAACATGCTAAACTAAGATTAGCATGGTAAACCTTATATCTCCTTTTATCAGCGAGCATTTAGTTCACGATTGTGCCTTACTACAGCCTCACAGAGCTGCTAGCATGGCTGAAAACTACAATTGTTTTAACAATATTTCAAAGGTTCCTTGTGGAGTTGTGTCCAGTAGTAGCAATATGTTCCCCATATATATGGTCCTGGGTTAAATGCACTAGATTATTTCCAGGCATGTATACATTGCAAATTATTCCTTTAAATTAAAATTAAAAGAGTTGCACTACTTTTGAACAACCCTGTCTAATAAAATTACATGTATATACTACTAATTTGAAACAGCAAATATGTTTTGACAAAAACACAGTGCCGCCTGGAAACATTTTAATAAGCATATAATGCGAATTCGCTAAATGTTCGTACTGTACCTATCTGCTGACACCACATTTAATTTCCCTGCATTATCCACTCGTGTCAACTACAGAATAATTGACCTGGTAATGTGGCAATTCAAAGCACTTGGTTAAGATATGAGAAAGATGCAGGTCTTGATGAAATAACAAAACAAATCAAGAATGATTTGAAGGGCAAGACATGCTGTGTATAGCCTGAACCACACACATTACTCTGGATGCAAACCCCAGTCTGCTGTGTCAAAGTCCTGTGCTTTGTACAGCCATCATCTGCCCCAAACACTGCTCTATAACTCCTCTGCAGCTCAAAAACATTACACTACCTGGACTGGAAAAGAATATTCCCAGTGAATATTCCCACTTAATGTGTCTTGAAAATAGTGAAAATAAAATTTCATTTAGGCTTCAGTAGTCCCTGAAACAAATGATACTCTCAAACTAATTTTATCATTCTGGAGACATTGTGATTTTGGAAATATCCAGCAGTCAGCAATCCTTAGCTCACCTTAGCTTATCCTTAGAGATTGTCAGCTTGTTAACTTCTCCTCTTGGCGAACCCAATGCATCCCCACTGACCAAGGATCAAATCCTGTTTGAGCTTTCATTCATGTTTCTCCCCTATTCCGTCTCTTTTTGTACTTTCCTACCATCTAACTCAAGAGTAAAACTACTATGGGTGTGTGGACTGTCCGCTTTCCATTTATAGATACATGTCTCTGTTACATAAATGTGCAATGTAAAACCAGAAATAACTTCTTAAAGCTCCAATGTTGATGAAAATTCAAGAAATCTCCATTTATCAGTCAGTTGAGATGCTACTGTAAAACTGCACAAATAGACGGGAAGTAGGGGACAGGATGTAATCTGCCCATCACTGTGTTTAAGACATTCACAATGAAAGGCATTTTATGTGAATTATAAGATTATACAACATTTTAAATTAGCTGCCACACTATATCATTGCAAAATGTCTTGACATACTTTATACAGTATAATGTTATCATCCATTAAATTCGGCAGCACAACAGCTGTCATTTCACCCAAAAATACAAAAAAAAGCAGAAATCCTCATCTGAGAATGTGCAGTTTTGGATTTCAGAGGCTTTTTTTCATCTTCATTTTAGTGTCCGTGGATACTTTCCTGTGCCACATGTTAATGTGACAGCTCGTAGCTCAGCTCAATTCAACGTGTTATTGTTCAGGAGAGCAAGTGTCAATCATTTCCCTCTGCAGACCAAACCATGAATAATTATTATTTCAAGAAAAACAAGAGTCTGGTGTTGAAATGACAGCGATTAAATAGGATTTGGTTCAAGGTCAGATACATTATGCAATTTATTTTCCAGTATTGCAGGACTGTAGTATCTTACTATGAATATGTTTTGATTCTATAATGTGGCTGAGGATAGGCCAGGAATTCTCTACTGCAAGAAATCCTGCTCAGTCAGTCTGCTATATTCAACCAATTTGTCCTCTATTAAATTAGAAAAATAGATGCTTGATTCTCAGAGTGCTGAATTGTTATTCACCCCTTTTCCTCTCCTAGCTGAATTGGCCGCAGGATTGTCGAATTCGTCAGGACTGCTCTTTGTTAACTCTTAATACACTTTCAAGGCAGCAAGCCTCTGTGGCTAGTGATTAATGATCAGATGTCATCACAGCTGTAATCTAAGTGAGTGATACTTTAATAATGAAGCAGCCTCTCCAGTGGATCTATGCTGTATCAAGAAAAGAGGAAGATGGCATTTTTAGGAAGTGCAGTGGCACAGACATTATGAGACTCACACAGCATAAGAACATTTTATCTGCGCAGTCTACCCGAGTCATTCAAACTGTTAATGGGTTTGGACGGCAGGGAAGCAAATCTCTGTGTGGTATTGCCTTTTCAGGATATTTCAGGACAAATGGTTTGGATGAAACGCTACTTCCCCAAGTCAGTTTCTAAAAGTATGGAAAGGAAGTTTGCAAACAGATTTGACACCCCCAAATCAGCATTTATAAAAGAAAAATATTAAAATGTTAAATCATGTAAGCAAAATTACCAAAAAATGAATTTGCTGCAACTAAGACAAGACAAAAACCCAATACATAAAATCCCCAATTGAAAACATACTAATGTGTCCGAAAAAAGCAATCACCCTGAAGCTGCTATGACAGGCTCTCTAGTGTACAACTCAGATACTCATTTAATAGGACTTTACTAACTCGACCAAAATTCATTGATATGTTAGTTCAACATTGCATGGTATTTGTATTCTAATGTGTGTGTGTGTGTGTGTGTGCATTAATTTGCTGTTCCCTTTTGATAGCGCTGTCGTTTCATGTTTTTGAGTAGCTCTAATTAAGTCTGAAGATAACGATACAAGCAATTTCAATAATTAAATGATTGTGTGTTGGATATTATTTGACTAAGCAGTAACTCTGATAAAAGTTGTAATCTATTTCTGTTAGGAAATGTCACCTTTGTTTGTTGTTTGTATTGCCAAGGACCGTGACCATTATTAGTTTGCATGCTGCTTACTGTGATAACACACAGGCAATCAGAGCCCAGGAATACTTTTCTTATAATTTACTGTGTAATGGTTTTGTTGTTAAATTACTCCAGAGACCAAACAAACACAGCACATGTAATGGATACTTTGATTTGGGCTCCTCCATGGTTAGCCTGTGAGCCTGCATATTGTTCAGTGGTCAGGGTTCTTATTATTTGCCTTAGTAATGGCAAACATTTGTTGTCTGGCAGGAGGGAAAGGCCATGCTCTAAATCTCTACTCCTGCCCCAGCAGAAACACTTCACATTGTGAATAATAGTTTCTGAGTTAAATCCCAGTCTGATCAGTGCAGTGTCAGTGAATCCATTAACTCATTCAACAGTTTTGTTAGTAATAGTCTGTTGCCACAATTTGCCTTGATTAATTACAAGTGATAGGAAAGATTGTGTGCATTATGTTCAGCACTGGTTAGTTTCCAGGTGAATTATTGGATGCTTGTAGGTGCAAATTGTGAAAACATGAATGAGCTTTTGAAAGGTTGACCGTACCTTTGTTTTGACAGAGAATACGGAGGTGATCACATTTGATGCCTATTGTATATGATGAGAATATATTTAATCAGATGTGAAAAAGTGTTTGAGAGAAATTTACTGGTTATTTTTGCATGTGTAGCCTTGTTGCATGACAATTTTGTATTTGTGCTGCAAACATTTACTGAGAACTTACTGACAATGTTAAGGTTAACTTAAAGTTCTGATTTAAGTTTTAAGTTCTCTGTTTTAAGTTCAAACTACAGTGAATGACTAATAAATTCTGAGTTCATTGATCGTTCACAAGGAGAAGTTTCAAAGCTGACCTTTACTTGTTCTGATGGTCTGCATCCCTGATGAACCTGCATTTCTCTTTGGAAGTTTAAGTTGTTCAACAAGACACTTGGCTGGAGCTGAAGAGTCCACCATTTTGCTGCATTGGCTATCTTTACACTATGAAACAAATAATGCACATGCTGTAGGGGAAGCAGCAATTTGCAGCTTTTTTATTCATACATATGCAGTGTCACATACAGGCGTGGATTTTAACAGTCTGCAGTCTGTACTGTAATACAGCCATGCACCAAATAGCTTTTAACATCAAAATTAGTTTGTGAGTCAGAGAGGTTCTACTTGTTATTATTCTACTGGTATGCTGGATTGAAGTTTAGTTAGTTTTTGGTATTTGATCTGGCAGTTATAGGGTTGTGAGGAGGGTCTGTTTATCTGTCAATTGTTATCTGCGATTGAGACAAAGGAAGATTATTATTTGTTACTGGCCATTGCTCTACAATTTTGCTATAGATACAATTCCCCCTTAAGAAATCCTATTATATTTGTTGACCTCTTAATGTTTACTTAAGCACCACCAACAGGCCAAAATAAAAAAGTATGGATGAAGTATAACAAAATGTAATGGCCAGGTTGCCACAAACATGCTGAGCATATTTGTGCTCCATAGAGGATGGACCCTTTCTAGTTTGGACACTGTATGATTCCCTCTAGTGCCACCCTCAGTAGTCACAGTCTGCACAGGTCAACTGGTGATTTACTGTAGCTGGGGTAGGAGTATCAGCGTCACATGCATCCCTCTGATAGTGCTGTTACTGAAGTCACTGCTAATGTTGAGCCAGATCACTGTCTAATTAAAGCACAAAAGTCTGCTCCATGATGAGTTGCACCAGGGCTGGACTGGGACAAAAAATTGGCCCTGGCATTTTTGTTTCAGGCGGCCCACACCCACTGTGATTGGTCAGACACATTCCCTGCAGACAGTCCTCTTAAAATATGCGTGCATTCTATGATATGAGTTGCCTAGTGTTCTGCGTTTGTGATAGTTTTGGATCCTTCAAGAGGGGTCTCAAGACTTATCTGTTGATCTTACACTTAAATAATTCATTCATTCTTAGAGTTATGATTTGTATATTTATGGTATTTTTATTACTTTTTATTATTGATATTTGATATTGTATTGCCATTATTGTTATTATTATTACTATTTTGCTTAATATTGGCTTAGCAACTCTAAAAACAGTTTACTGTTAATTTTAACTATTGTAAGATTCATATTTTTCCGCTTTGGACAAAAGTGTCTGCTAAATACAATAACCATAACCCTTCCCAAAAGCTACAATAAAGCTGAGAGTAGTATATGCCCTGGAAAAGAGCTAATTAAGCAATTCAAGGAACACTGATGCTTGTATCAACACTGATTTTATAGATCACACAGACTTTTCAGCTATGTAAGCTTAAGCAGTTAGGTTACCTGACAGCCACTAACTTTAATGTTACAGCCAAACTACTTGTTGTCGTTATGACGTGAGGCACACACACACACACACACACACACACACACACACACACACACACACACTACACACACAGCCTCCCTCCCTTCCTGAGAATCTGTGTTAATTTGCCTACTCTTCACCACATCGTCATCTACTCTCTCTTCCATCTTTTCCTCACTCGCTCCCCTGGCCCTGTCATGGCCACTCTCCTTCTTCCCTGTCATGATGTTGTTTCTGCTTCTCTGTATAGCCAGCCACCTCTCCTCCTCCTCGGCTTCAGGTAATGCTGATGTTGAAGCAGCTACTACAGCCCCAAACATGTCAGAAATTTCGGCACATTTTGAGGCAGCCGCGTGTAGATTCTTAATTTCTTTCTCCTGTAATTTCTCGGCACCTCCCTTGCGCTTTGGTGGTCGTTTGTCCATTTTAACGTGGATGCTAAACTTCCAGCATAACTATTACAGCTCGTTTCTCAGGGCCGGGAGGCATGGCCATAGTGGTATTAGTAAATTTGCGGCCCGGAGTGGGGAAGGGGGTTCCTGGATTTGATTGGGTCAGGCCAGTGCCAATAAAGACAATTAACCAATTGGCCGCTGTGAGTTCTTTATGGGCCTGTGCGGCCAAAAAAATAAAAAAAAGGCCTATTTATATTGGTGATTCGGCCCAAAGGTGCGTCGGCCCACCGGGAAAATGCCCGGTATGCCAGATGGCCAGTCCAGCCCTGGGTTACACCACAGCATTGCACAATGGAGAACTAGTTTACATTCAGCCAAAAACTAACCAAAGGTGCAGGCCAGATGGGTGGTTTTAAACTCACAGCCAAATTAATATCTGCCTGAGCACTGTGTTCACTACCCTGTTTTGATGAGGTTTTCTCCTGACCTGTGTGAACTGTGAGGGCAGACCCTGTAGGGTTGAAAGTTCTCATCCCGACTGGTTCAGCAAGTACAAAATACTGAAATGTTCAGTATGTTGAACACCAAAGATGAATGACTGAACCTTTAGGGCCCTATGAGAAGTCAAAGCCTAAGTAAAATAGAACAACTTAGCAATTTACAGATATTAACAAGCAAAAGACAAAGCAATCATTACAGGAGATTAGTTTACAGCTATAAATGAATTGCTGTTAAATGGCTTTAGGTATAAATGAGAGTAAGAGAGTAAGATTAGCATGTTCTCCCAGTGGAACTGCATGCTGCAGGAGAATGGTGTGTTGTGTGTGGGTCATTGGTACTTAAAGACCTCCATGTTTGTGGCATATTCCTCCATAATGATATGGCAGCATCCAACTCAAGAACCCCTGCCTTCACTGCGCCAACAGAGATAAATTGTTCAGCAGCAAGATAGCCAGCAGGCTCCTTCACGGTCATTACAATATGCAGACAAGCTTTCAGCACACCACAGGTCATTGATGAGTGGCAATGACTGCCATGCTTTCCACTGTTGACCTTAACTACCTGAAGATAAGAGCTCAAGAAGGATGCTTGTTTTTGTGTTTTCTTTCTCTTCTCTCATGGAGTGGATAATGAAGCTAATTTAAAACATAGTGAAAAGTATAGTTAAAATTGACAAAGTGCTTATTTATGTCTTACTTTATAGCCCAACTTCTAGTTAAAAAGCCATATTTAATAATGAATACATGCCTCTAAATAAGTCTGTTCAATTGTAGTGTTTGCTTCATCTTACATAGACACATCTACATCTTTACATTATTCAGTGATACATACATTGTAATATACTGTAAATTATCCCTGTTGTGAGAAGACCCAAATTAAAACCTTCACAATAAAAGAAACACCATGCATATACCAATTAGTGACTGCCTTAACACATTTTCAGTGATTTCCTGTTTTGTTCAAACAGAGGGTGCAGCTCCTCGCTGTTAGATTTTTTTGGTTAAGATACAACAAAGTGTTTTTGGCCTTACATACAGTAAGAAAGGACACAATTTATGTCACGGTATAGACATTGAAATAATCTTCACAAAAGTAAAACTGATACTTGAGGGTTAATTTATAATGCTGCTGAATTAATATTAACCAGCCAAGACCCTGTCTATTATGTCTGTTAACTGTTGGGGTATTTACAATAAAATATCATACTAACATTTATAATATAAATTAAAAGTCAATGTTAAATTCAAATTCAATTCAAATGCGTTACAGAAATTAGCGACAAGAATTGTGCAATGAGAGCATCAAACGCAATGCTGAAGCATCCAGAACAAATTAGCGTTCAACCATGTCCTCTCATTTGACAAGGAACAGGTCGCATTACAGTATCGAGCTGATCTTCGACACCTGAGTTCATTTTCCCAGAGTGATTAAAATGTCACAGCCAAGCCTGTAATGCATTCTGACTTAAAGTTTCACCAAGAATTGGGAAGAATACTGTAAATGCCTCCGAAGAATTTAGCATTGACTCTGAGTGAAAATGTCTCAATTAATTAAGGTTTGTGTCTGGGTATGTGTTTCACACATGTCCCAAAGCAAAAGCAAAGCAAGATGTTCATATAAACATGTATTTTACAGGTTGTTTCTACTCATACATGCATACTGATGATAAAGAAAGGGTCTGAAACAACAGTTATTTATTACCATCGGAGCAATTCCATTGGTATTACAATCACGTAGATTTTCTAACTGCAAGTAATCATTACCAAGAGAGGATGGATCAGCTTTAAGTGAAAGAACCCACTGCCATAAAGATCCTCAATTTCATATTTAACTTTCAGATCCTGTGTGCAGTGCTGATAGTTTCTTGGAGGCATGGGGGGAAAAATCCTGGTTGGTTCAGACACCTGCCTCAGGTATCACGTTCCCCTTCTGGCCTGATTCCCGCTATCTCAATAATGAACAGATACATAAATGAGGCTGCTGCTGCTGCTGCTGCTGCTGCTGCCGGGTGTGTTTCGGTGAGCAAAGAAAATGATTTATCAAAAATAATGAATCTCTACTCGTTATTTGCATTTTGTTTGTTATATCACATATGGCCATTAAAGGTTAATATGCAGCCATTACAATCAGTTGCAGCAGAGCTGGCACATGTTTTGTATCGTAATTTTTTTATAACCAGATAATTGAAAACACATTGTAGTTCAAATACATTTTCCCCATTAACATCACTCCAAGACTGATGACTTGGAATTTATTGATCCAGGCTGCTGGCATCCCCTACAATTGCCCTAATTTCAATAAAAAATAAAGACTAACATCCTTTGATCATTGGGTTGTACCTTGTTCTCCTTGACTGCAGTTACAGCTAGTTAAGCAATCATTTGAATAGACAACAGAGCTCAGTGAACACAGAGGCTATAGGTATCAGTTTAATGAGCCACAGTGCCAAGATAAGAGTCATACATTTAATTAGATGTTGTCTGTTTCCATCTAATCTAGTCTGAACAGAAACTGAAGATGCAATTAAAGTTGGTTTTGAGGAGAACTACTCTCAGAACAAGATACTACTGTAGTGAGGATTTGTTAACCCATCAATGACAATAATCTTAAAAGACCGCATACATTTATTGTGAATCATATCCAGTAACTATGTTTACTCTGACTCTGACAGTTTCACATTCGCACCCCAAACCCTGTGTACATCTGGATAATGACATCTGATCACATGCCTTTGCATTCACATACGGATTCTCTTTTTTTCATTTCTGGACGCATTGTTATTGTTTCCTAACATGCAGATTATGTGTCATTCTAGAGGATTTTTATTGTTATTTAATCTGGAGGACTTGGACAGACAGAGACAGGCAAAGGCATATGTTAGCTACTTTGAGGGGAACTGTGCTAACAAGTGCTATTGTTACTTATACTGAAGGTAATCGATTCCAGCATGAAAGCTTTCTAGTCTTAGTCTGAGTTTTGCCACCCCTGTCAGTCACGTCACATTTGTCTTGCACATCGTGATGGTGGTGGTGATGGCGCAGTGGATATGACACATGCCTTTAGTGTCGGAGGCTGGGTTCGAATCCCACTGCGTTACATCAACCAATGTGTCCCTGAGCAAGACACTTAACCCATAGTTACTCCAGAGGCGTGTGACCTCTGACATACATAGCAATTGTAAGTCGCTTTGGATAAAAGCGTCAGCTAAATGACATCTAATGTAATGTCCCTCAATGAGTCTCCGCGAACAATGCTGTTGTATGAGCCATGGATGTATTAAGGAGAACTGTGTTTACAGATGGAGCCCCATTCATTCCTATAATAGTTGCTTACGCGACAGGCGCATACGTCTCCTTCCCCATGCTTTTGTTTTTGAGTCCATAGAGCATGTGGTCTACTTCTCCAGCCAAGCCAGTTGAGAGCATGCACGCCCCAGACTTACGCTGGTTGAGCCATCTGTCTTCCTGTTAGCTCCCCACACACATGATTGCCATTAAATCATTTAATTATACCTCACTTCTAAACTTTACAAATGTTATTGGAAAAAATGGATCAAATTCTAATAATAAAAAGAGTAATTTTGCAGGGGTGTGTAACACAAAATGTATTTACCATTGGATAGCCACTCCTTTTTAATGACTGTGTTTGGGAAAAACGTGTTCTTATCCAGATAAGAAAGCCAGAGCCAAATCACATGTTAGCTGGAACTGACTGTGGTGGTGATGTGTGTATGAATATGTGCATTCAAAAAGTTCCATTTACTTTCAAGTCAAATCTTTGAGTGTCTGTCATAACACCTTTAATGTTATTACCCTTCTTTACACTTTTAATGATTATTGATCCCAGTGGTGCCGCTGGCTTCTCAACTTGACAGTCAGTCTTTTTATTTTTTCACACCTTTATTTCCTCTTGTCCATATCAGTCACCTCAGTGCTGTATAATTTCAATGCAATATATCCGGTGCTAAGACTCACAGCTGTAAAAATCAATAACTCAAGGTAAGTTAGCACATGTTGCAGCTTCGTCTGATGGACGGGCTCACTTGGAGTTTTATATTCTGTAACCAAACAAAAACAACCAGTGTGAGGGAAAAATGGCAGTGTGAAATCCTCTTGATTTCACATTATTGGCTTTTTTGAACTCCTTATTGCCAGTATCATCATGCTATGGTCAACAGCAGGTATATTGTATAGTAAACAGCAGGCAGCTCGCTCTCTATTTTCAAGCAGAACCATCTGCAACCTTTCACTGTATGTGTTCACTTTGTCAGCCCAGTTTTGCGAAATGACAAGTTGCAGTTTTAAACCAGCATGTACAGAGTCCTCAGCTACACAATCGTCATCTCTGAGCATGGTGAAAATGTATGGAATTGACAAGCCAGATAGCGAAGACAGTTTCCTTAGCACACAGCCAAAGACTGCACCTCCCGGAAAATGGCTGCACGTTTTTTAGTGTGTAGCAAAGCTGTTTGCTTGAAAAGGTGCTGTTCTCATAAAAGATTAATAATTGCTTAGTGGCCCTGGGGCACCAAAGCCAACAACTCAGGATTCATAAATAAAAGTAAATGGATCAATATTTTCAAGACTTAAGAGGTAACCTGTGGCTACCCCTACCTTGAGAAAGAAAGCTTTGAGAAAGGTTAGGTTTTAATCAAAGCCTTCCCCCAGTAATAATAAAGAAAGTGTTGTATTTAATCATCAGAACTGTGTGGTAACGTACCTGAAATCCAGAAACCAATGCATATGCTGTGAAATATAGAAATACAGTCACTATATATTCTGTAATCATAAAAGAATTTTTTTTTAATATTAC
Source organism: Sander vitreus (assembly GCF_031162955.1). Taxonomy (NCBI): domain Eukaryota; kingdom Metazoa; phylum Chordata; class Actinopteri; order Perciformes; family Percidae; genus Sander; species Sander vitreus. Next base: position 14,928,317 of record NC_135869.1, read on the forward strand.
TATTTTGTAATTATTCTCACAAAACTGCAGTTATTGTGCACAGCCTTTTTTTATTATTTACAGGAAACAGGGAACGTGTGGATTAATTGTGGCTGAGGAAATCCTTGTCTCAACAGCCAACATCAGATGCTCATTAATCAAGTTTTATTGAAGCGAAGTGCCAAAGCAGAATGACATATTACACTAGGAAGAAAAACTCACATGAATAATATGACAAATAGAAACATTTGCCTGTAGTTTAAAAAGCCATTATCTCGGCAACATGATCATGATAATTATGATGCATGTTCTGCGATTAATATCTACTACATTTGCATTGTGTTCATTTCAACATCTACAGTTATTTGATACTGTGTATTAGCTGGACAATATCCCTATAGTTTGACATAGTCTATGAAATATTATAAAACTGTATTCTCTAGTGTTATCATAACACATGTTAATACTAAGGTTGTTTTTAACTCAGTATTTGTGATACAAGAAAGGATTCATGTTTGCTTCCCTCTGACTGTTACATTTTTATAACCTATCACCTGTCATCCATCCAACAGAAAATATGTGGAAATGGTGCTGAACAGGAAAATATCAACTCTTGCTGACTCATTCATGTGTGTTCTATTCTTTTATTTCTCTCCTAAGGGGACTAATGCCACGAACACTAGACAGCCAGCTCACATTAGAGAAGACACCCAGCTACTTTGTCACCAGAGAGGCACCCAGACGCATCTCCAGCATGTCCCATGAGACCAAGCTGATTGTTGTGGTGCGTAACCCAGTCACAAGAGCCATCTCTGACTATACACAGACTCTTACCAAAAAGCCCGACATCCCTACGTTTGAAGAGCTGGCCTTTAAGAACATAAGTCTGGGTCTCGTCGACACTTCCTGGAACGCCATTCGGATCGGGATGTACATTCTGCACCTGGAGAACTGGCTGCAGTACTTTCGCCTGTCGCAGATGCACTTTGTGAGCGGGGAACGACTAATCACGGATCCGGCAGAGGAAATAGGCCGTGTTCAGGACTTTCTAGGACTGAAACGAATAATCACGGACAAGCACTTCTACTTTAACCGAACCAAAGGCTTCCCCTGTCTGAAGAAGCCGGAGAGCAGCAGCCAGCCACGCTGCCTTGGCAAATCCAAGGGCAGGACTCACGTACAGATCGAACAGGAGGTTATAGAGCAGCTGCAGGAGTTTTATAGGCCATTCAATATCAAATTCTTTGAAACTGTGGGGCAAGACTTCAAATGGGATTGAGAGTGCCATACAGAAACGGTGCTGTTTTTAAAAAATGGCTACCCTCTGGAGAGAAATATAAATGAGGGTATCGTTAGCTTAATGTTTAGATGACAAGTTTATTGAGCTATGTAATACCTTGACACAATTAATATAGAAAAATACACAACTCATTAAAATCATATAAATGGTTTCACATTGTGCTGGGTTTTGGGTTTGGTCATTCTGATGTGCCATTTCATACATTATATACAAATACCAAGTTTCTTTATAACACACATAACATATGAATTCAACAACAGGCAACCAGCATTAATTCATTAACCAAGCCTTTAACCAACAACCATCACAATGCCTCATTTAGAAACACCAGACCTACATTAATGACATTGTTTAAATATTCAAAATTAAAACCACCAGCTTTACTGTTAAAATGAGATCTCAACATGAAATTGCAGTGAAATGTCAAATGAATAATGAAATAAAAATCAGCCTGCCAATTATTCTGCACTGAAATTCATCTCCTTATTGTTGACAGTGACAGAATAACTGAATACATGTGCTGTAACTGTACTGAGAAGCAAAAATAACAGCTATATTGAAACAGATGATATAGCAATGGTAAAGGTTGACCGTTTGTTAAACTTCAGCTCTTACTGTGTCAGTGTTTTTGTTGTGATCATCAAAATAAAAGACACAAGTCTTAAATTCAAGTATTTATTTAATATATTTTCTGGTTTTCTTGCCACATGAATGAAAATAGTTTTTTGTTCTTATGGTGCCCAGTAACATTATACAAGCATATGTTTTCCTTACATTTGTGGTATTTTCTTGTCCTCCTTATATTGATCAGTATCTGATCTAACATATCATGTACACTACACTAACTGTGGGGTTTCCATTACAAAGACTAATCAAACCTGATGCTGGTCTCTGTACAGGCAGTTAATGCATAACCTGATGAGCCATACTAACAGGGGCGCCGTATAGGGGGGAAAAGTTATTCCAAGGGCCCATGACTGACAGGGGCCCCAAAAAATAGGTAAAAACGAATTTAAAATTATTAAACCATCATCATTCAGTATATATTTCAAATATAATAATAAAATTAATGATCTCTTTGTTTTTACTTGTTTTTGACAGTAAAAGTTAAATATCCCCATTGATCAAAAAGTAAACATCCATCCGTCCATATAGACCTGCCGTAGCGCACTCAGTGACGGTGTTAAGTTGCAGTCAATAGATGCGGCAGAACTACAGTGACCACAGTGTTGACAAGTAATGTTAAATCAAAATCTGGTTTTCAAAAAAGGAAAGAGAGAAAAGAGAGAGAGGAAAGACAAAGGAAAGGGTGTCAAACTGTAACCCAGTTTTTCACCAAGAAAGGTGGGTAGCCTATAGTCTGTGAGTGGTATTTACCTGTTGGCTTAATGTCCATAGTGAAATAAGCTAGCTACAGACTAGTGTTAGCCTAACATTTAATCATCATGATAATCATCATTTAATCAGTGCAGGTAAACGTTTAGCAAGATATTCATATTAAATCATTGTCCCTGCCCCTTTTAGCAGACTTAACAACAGATGAGTCAGCAGCACCCCAGTCTCACCCTAACTGTGCCCCTCCCTGTCCCGGTGAAGAAGGTGAGCAACATTGTGTTCAATGACATGCCAGTTAGCATCATTGCAGGGAGTCTGTGGGGATTTCTCTGTCTTTCATTAATAATTATAATAATAATTCATTTTGTTAAGAGTATTTTTCCATTTTGTCAAATTCTAGTACTAGTATTGAACTACAAGAAGCAAGACAGTTGCAAGCCTTTAATTAGAGTTATGTAAAGCTTTTGATGGGACAGTTAGGTCCTAGAGATGTGGTGACAACAGCTGTGCAGAGGGGGCCCAATTAGATTTTTTTGTCATGGGGCCCAAAATTCCTGGCGGCGCCCCTGCATACTAAACATGCACCAGCTGTAAAGCCCTGTTCACACATGACTACAATAACATACAGACTTCACTCACATCTCCTGACTAAATTTCAAAGAACAACATACCAGTACAAAGAAGTTTGTATTGAGCCTGTTAAAAGATAAAATGTTCCTTATCAAATGCTGCCATGCATGTCAGTGATCTTATTAACTTTCAAGATTCCTCTTTTGATAGATTTGATTGTGCTCTTTCTGAATGGGTCCCCATGCTAAGCAGCTAGATTAACCTCCTGAATTTGCACCCTGAAGCCAATCAGAGTTGTCATTAATAATTTCCACTGAAGCCCCTGAAATTCACAACACACAAGAGGAAGAAAAGCTCAGACAACCAAAGAATCTGTACAAAAAGTAATAATAATACAATAAAACTCCAAATTAATGATATGTAAATGTGTGCTGGATGTATCTGTGTTCTGTGAAATATGGCAGTAAATACAGATTACAGATGTCGGATTAGCACAGGATTAAGAACACAGGCAACCTCTGCAATTATTTTAAACAAAGTCTCCGGGTAATTGTTGTGTCCCGTATGAATACAGCTTTAGATTTAACTTGACTTGACTGACTACAATATGACCTTCCAACCCTGTAGAAAGTGCTGGCATGTTGTTTCTAGGTTTAACATTAGATTACCAAGCCTAATTGGTCTGAGGTGTTGGTATCCTCCTTATATGAGTCCCTGTTTTGGTGGTACTTACTTATGACTTATACTGATGTGTGCTTTTTGCTTAAATCTATTTGTTTGCCGTAGGAAACACACAGCAGCAGGAAAATGTGAGGTTTTACTCTTTTTCTTGATGTGGAAAAATAGTCTGAATCTGAGCATTTACTAACAAAAATGTAAGAATTAATGAAAAATCTGAATAACTATATGCTTCATATGATGTTCTAATTCAAAAGTATTGCAAACACAATACAAGAAAATTTAGGAGGTTATTTGAGGTAAATTTGAGATAAGATAATATGGTAATCTAAGCAAAGCACCCTGGCTGAAACAGCCAAGTTAATTTGCTATGGTAATGATGAAACAGTAATTGGGGTATGAAAAAAAAGTCTGCAACTTCTTCCAAATAGGTGTTACACTTTCATTGTTTAATCCCCGACTGCAGGGCTGTGTATTGAGCAGCCTTATCTGGTCAAACTTAGACTAATGTGCAAATGTGACAATGTGACCTTCCATATGATGGAAATTAGATATTCACTTTACTTCCAACTGTGCTCTTCCAGTACCTGTCCATTGGCCAACAGCAGTATTTAGACTGTCATTTGTGATATTCTCCATATTTTTGATTTACCTGCTAAAGTCGTCTGCAGCTGCCTGCACCTTAGTGAGCCATCAGCAGACACGCCAGTTTAGCAATAAGCTCAACTTTATCTCAGCTCAGTTAATTATAAACTTTTCCCCAAGAATGCTTTGGGCTTGATGACATGGCACTGAGGGAAAAACTCCCTCACGGCTGCCACCCTATGATACCCAATGAATACTTTGATGTGTTATCAGTCCTGCATATGGCTACTTTCCATGTGACTTCTGTTGAAGAATATTAGGTGAACTTTTTGGGGAATATTCATGGATGCAAGACATGTATGCTTTCTTGCAGTATCGTAGGCATCCTACACATGCTATTATGTCACACATGCAGTTGTGGCAATGAAAACAAACTGCTCATTGATGTATATAATGTATGAACTCCTCATTATGAGATATATATATAATAAGAAGAAAAGTGTTCTCTGTGTAGATAAACGCTGTCTGACCATTCTAACCTTCAAAGTAAATACCAAAGAAGTGATTGTAAATGTCATGAACTTTGAAAGACTCTGAAGTGAAACACACCTCTGCCACTCATCAGAAATGTCTCACAGTACACAAGAAAATCAGTTACCTCGGAAACCATTTATTTCCCTGCTTATTTAATGAAAAGAAATAATGGTGCAACATTCAAATATGTGTTTTGCAGTTGCCTCTTACGGACTCCAAAGTTGTCAAGGTCTTTTATAACTCCTGCCTTGAAAACCTTTTGAAATTCTACTCAGGCTCCAACCCTGAAACTTCACACACTTTACAAGCTCGTGTCTGTAATCTCTATATTGTGGGGATGACATCTAAAGAAAAACAGCTGCAAATGTGCAGTCTCCCAGAAAGCACAGAAACTATAGGCTTATTCAAAAAATGCATCAATAACATAAAAAAATGCTCAAATACAATGTTAGGAAAAAGCAGAGAATATCTTACCCCGTAATGAGCCAAAGCTATGGAGGATAATGAGGATGTTCCCTTTCTCCAATGGACAATGAGAAAAGCAGACTTCCCTTTAGATGATTTAAAACTTGGCAGCCAGAATCCCCTCCAGAGGAAATCTCATTAAGCAAACCTCTACCTGCATCAATGCACCTTTTGAATATGTCATCATTCCCCAAGGTTCTTCTATAAACATCACTGTGTATCGTACGTCAAGCTGTTCCTCTAAATTAAAAGATGTACCCAAAAAAATGGATTTATTTCCTCTGCAGATACATGTTGCTATTTCCTCAGGATTTGTGTCTGCAATGCTGTTTCATGCTTCATGTAATACAACTGATGAGCTCAGTGTCACACGAATCAAAAGATTCCCATTAAAGAAGCCATGCATTCTTCGGAAAAAAAGGAATAACACAGCCACACAAACCTACCGTATGTACTACTCTAATAAGCACTTTGAAAACCATTCCCCTCACCTCATTTCCTCTGGTTTGTTGAACATGCGCTGCTTGCCTTACCTTCAAAAAGGTCAAGTGCAGAACAGTTCTCCAGGCACACAGTCAACTAATTAAGCAGTAGCGGTGGAAGATGCATACCAGCTCCTGGGATACCGCAGCAGTCGGTAGCCACCCTCAGGGTTAAAGAACATATTGTTTCACATGCAAGAGAGGTATTTGCATTACATTGTTTTCATGCTAAATATAAAATAACTATACTATGGCAGGAAAGACAGCAGCTGCATAATAAAATGTACTAATGTCTAAGTGTTTCTACTTAGTATTCCTCTATGAAATAGAAATCTTTTTGAAATGTATTACTGAAAATATAATATTGTATTTCTATAGAAGTTTTGTGGCCTCTTTATTCAAATGACAATGCATTTTGCAATTGGCATTTCAATGTACAATTTGGTCATGCATTTTGTAAATGGATTTTGCAACTGGCAATTCAACATGCAAAGTGGCAATGCAATCCTCAATTCAGTTTGAATTTTTTGGATCAAAAATTAGAATGTAAGTTCAATCAATTATTTGCCCCGGTTTTTCGGCCTCTTTATTCAAACCAGCCAGCCAGCCAGTGTAAACAGGATACAAAGAGTTTCTCTGCAAGAAAACAAATGTTTTTTCTTAATATGTCAAACAGGATCAACTCTGGATTAGATTTACGGTAAATTTACAGGGTAAATCAGCCTGAAGGGCCTACTTACTGAAAAAATAAATTTGACACAAATTAGTGGTTTAAAAAAGATTTCATTGGCGTCGATATTTGACGATGTTGCTCCCCACCGGAAGTCAGTTTGACCCGGTGAGTGTGAGCTAAGCATGGAGCTAACTAATGCTTGCATCACTGTAGCCGTTATCGCTGTTACTGCTCCCTGTTTCCTCCACCCTCTATCTACTTTTGTGATCTGCTGATTTACGTATGTATGAGCTCCGTATAAGCACCAATCTCCCAAGGAAGCCCGACCCAGGTTGTGTGCAGTGCAGAGCGGCAGCAATTAGCTAGGCAGTGGGAGCACTATTGCCTACAGACTGCTATATGTAGCAACAGTCTGTTATACAGCAATGGTCTGCTATACAGAAAAACAAGACATGAGAAATGCCATGATTTACCATGGATCAAGTATTCCACAATGTAATAATGATCTGTAATTTATGCCAATAGATGCTTTTTTGTTACCATAACAGCTTCCCAGTTCTGTAATATCTGGACTTTCCAAGACATCTGCTAAACAGCATTATATTTAAATGCTATTTTGTTGGAACATCAAACTAGAAGACAAAGTCACAGTTATTCAGTGTTGGCAGAGGCTCTGCTCGCTGCCTTCCATTTAAATGTCGGATCAGAGAGGATGTCAATTCAGTGTACAGGACTGCGCCCAGGGGGCCGCCAGAGGAAAAGAAGGGGTCCACAGTGATAACAGACATCCTTGCCAGGAAGCCTGATAAATGCAGTCAGTCTGAGTCTGTAACTTAGATAATTAAGTCCTTATTCAACTGAGGGAATGTGCCCGATGGCATGTTCAGAAGTGTGGAACACAATAAGGAGCGATGCCAAATGACCGCCACTTAGCACAAACTTTCAACACTTTTGTCATTCTTGCAAAATCCCAGTGCCCGCCAGCCTCAGCTAAAAGCAGCTCAAGCAAAAAGATCCTGAAACTTCACTGTGAACAACACGGAGAGTTTACTTAACTACTAATGGTGAAAAAAGGAAAAATAAGCAGGTAATTTGAATGCCATTACCAAGAGTCACTGAGCTGTCAGACACATGTTCCACATATACATACATACACGTACATAATAAGTTAAACGGTTTGCAGAGACTTACAGTATTTTAACCCTCACAGTCTATTTGTTACAGCTATGTATTACCAGACTAATGCTTCTGTTTGGCTTTTTGATCGATCCACACATTTGTGTTGCTTATTCAGATGTAATTATTAACGTGAGGTTAAGATTTATGAAGGCATCTCTAATGAAATGGAGCCATAAAGCTGTCACGATTGTTTTCGGGGTGTGAATAAAATGCCATCAGCGCCGTAAACATAGATGGAGGACGTGCTCTGTTGACATAATGCCTCATTGACCCTTAATGTGTAGGTATTCTGGAAAAGAAATGGTGATTCATTCCTGAATATAACTCTCTGTAATTGTGGAACTAATGGCCTTACTTTGGAGAACAGGAGACAATAATCAGAGCAAAATGCAAAGCCACTGAGATTGCTTCTGCCTTCTTGGGATAGATTCTCAGAGGGAAATTACAACCCAGTCTCACGGCAGTTCGTGCAAAGCTCTTTGCAATCACACTGGCTCTGGTTTAACGTAATGTGACTCATCAAAGCATTTCCATTGTGTCATTACTTTCATGCTTTCAGAGAAAATGGGCTCATTCAGTCTGCATCAGTCTAGTTTAACTCCTTTCTCTTGTCTTTTACCATCTCCCCTTACAGCAGCTCTCAACCCCCAACCCACTTATTTAATATTTGAAGATACTTGCTGCTCATTAAAGCCAGCTCTCTGCTCCGATTACTCTTCCTCGTAGGGTTTTACTATTTGAGTCCATATGTCTTGAAGGAGAATCTGCATGTATGTTTCTCCACTTTTTTTGAGACTGAAATTAAACAGAAATACAATCAAAATTTTAATTTTGAAAAAGATGTATTAATTGTTTGTAGTCTCCTACAAACTCTGCTCCATCCCTTTGAGTCTGCCATTGCTGTAAAATCCAAGTGACAACATGTTCAAGGAATAGTTTGACATTTTAGGAAATCCCTTATATTCTTTCTGGTTGACAGAGACCACACATGTACGGTGGCCGACAGGGGCAAACGCCCTGAAACTTAAGAAAACACGCAAATAGACAAAACACAAGCAAATTAAGAAAACAACTTCAATAATTTGACAACACGTGCAGCATTCAGCAAACGCGCTGCAAATTCACACAACATAACCAAATACATAAACACGCTGCAAATATGAAACGATGCAAAAAGAAAAGCACACAAACCCAGAAAACAAATGCAACAAAAAAACGCAGCATCCAGATTACACAACGGAAGTTCTCCAGACCTCTAGAGGGGGCAGCTAGTGGAACAGCTTGATTTTCGACCCCACGGGGAGAGAGCGCCCTTCCTTTTTATTAGAGTCAGGTATGGCTGCAGTCTGGAGAACTCCATAGACTGTATATTAAATTCATATTATTATTAATAACATAATATATTAATAATATAAAGTCTATGCTCCCGTCTCATGCCCTGGTGCCGTCCCCGAGCTTCGGCTTTTCAAAATAAAAGCTCCCGTCTGGTCTTGGTGCTTTGGATGTTTGTGAACTAAACAGTACGGCAATCATAGTAGATGAATACAATAACTTTTTCAGCAGATGTCTTACTTACAACACGTTGGAGTTAGCAAAGCAGTTTTGTGTTTATATGTGCGAGCGGGATTTATTCAGTTTGATAAATCCCACGGTAAATTGGCTGGTTTACTAAACAGGGAGGGACTAGAAATTCTGTCTGTTTTTTGGATTTCAAGAGTGAATTGCTCCACAATATGAATACAGATTGATTACTTACTTGCATCGCTTCTTTTTTCGGGGTTTGTGTGCTTTTCTTTTTGCAGCTTTAGTGGTGCTTGTTGGTGGAATTTGCTGTGGACCTTTGGATTAGTCTCGCATTGCTAAACCTATCTCCACAGCGCTGTAGAGTGAGCTCTGGCTAAGCAACAGGTACATTCTAGGATAGGAGAAATATCTTAGAATCTTAATATCTTTAAACCAATCACACTTGTCTTGGCCGATGCTAAATTCCCTCACTGAACATTTACCCCAGAGTTTACCTGTCCTCGTGACTTCAGACGCAGCCTCGTAATCTAAGGAAAAAGGTAAAAATCGTAACAAGGCTCGTCTGTTCTGTCGGCCTGTAAAATGGGCAAAGCTTAAGCTTGTGGTTGGCAGAGACGTTCTAAAGCTATATGAAGGCAACAAAAGAATCAATCTGAAATGCATGATAAGTTGCACTACACAGTTTCAAAATTTAAGAGGATTATTAATGTTTGCCGACATAACTGGGACGTACAGTGAGCTACACTGGATTTGTCAGCCTTTGTGTTTTACAGCATCAAAATTGTTGGACTACTGAATTATTAAAACTAGTCTATCAACAATATTCTGTCTGAACACATTCAGTTTAGCAACCTTGATTTATACACTGGAAACTGTAAGGAATTATGTATAAAATAAGGCCCTAAGGCCTGTCAAATCTGACTCCAATTTATTAATTCCCGCATCTTCTTTCATCGGACTTAAGTTTGCCAGAACACAAGGATTAATCTGAGATGAAGAGTTCAGTTAATAGAAAACAAGGTAATATATGAAGGGCCATATGTATATTCGGACAGTGGTACATTTTCTTTCAGTAGGCACTTGTAATGACATTTCGAACATGTTAAGAGGCTAAAAGCACGTTTAAAACTTGCCTGGTTTCAGCCTCCTGGGTCCTCACGCGTGCAAACATAACCAGATGCCCATGGCCGCTTAGAAAGAGAAACTATTATAATTTTTTTTCTTTCACTTTCATAATTCTATTTGTATTTTAGACATGTATCTAATTATCCTAGCCACAGCCCCCAGTGTAAAGTGCAACAGCAAAATAAGGCTGAGTTCTTTACATTACCAACATTACAAGCAATTAAGAAACATAAGTGAAGGTGAAGTTAATAGTGCTCTTTTTTTTTCAAGCCAAGACTACATTAGAGCAAATAAAAGGGGATGATGTGGGTGAACAGATTCATGGGGCCAAGCAAATACAGTGTGTCCTAGCTGCTTGTTAAATGTTCCGAAAATGGATAGTGGCCTTTAAAAAAAACAGAACTCTGCCATGCATCCTTGCACTGAGGAGAGTTGAGCCTCTTTGCCAAAGACTCCCAAGACAAAACGACATGTCAGAACTGTGGCCCCACATGGTTCATCATGTAAAGGTCACACATATTGCTGCATGGAGGGCCTGATGAGCATCCAAAGATAGAGACCATGTTAAGACGAAAGGAGCCACAATTTAACAGACTCATGGTACATTTACAAAGAATAGATTACTGATAGCACCATGAATTGTGCATCACCTGCAACCGCTATTTGCCCCATTTAGAAAAACATTGTGGTTTCAGTAAAAATCAGTATATTTGTTACGTTATGTTACTTCACTTCCTTAGTTCTGTTTGTTCCATAAAGTAAAAAATAAAAATACCTGCATTTTCTGCATGTCTTCCTCCCCTTTCTCACCTAGCTGCCCTGTCAAATTAAAGATGGAAAAGCCCAATAAAAAATAGATATATTGCATATATCTAAAGTGCTACAGTGTCTAATCATGCTGATGATTTTTAGCTGGCAATCGAAATGAAAGAACACTAGTGTAATTTATAAACAAGGCAGTATGCAACAAGCTTTTAACCAGGCCCATTACCATGTTATACATTAAGCAAGTAGGAATCTATATTATGCACATTCACTAATCCATTCCACATTCACTTTTTACTAGAGAAGTTAGACTGCAGGGGATAAATTGAAACTTGTCCATGGAATGATTAAATTTGTAACAAAAATGTGGAAGAATCTTAAAAGCTGTCCATATATATATATATATATATATATATATTCTATTCTATCACTGGCATCAAAACATTACTATTGCATTCAGGAATTAAAAGTGTGACGTTTGAAAGATCCTTGTGATTCTTTGCATTATTCAAAATAGATCAGAGTGTGATTATTCACTGCAGGGGTTATGAAATGCCACTGAATCAGCAATGTTTGAAATCAGGAGCCCTCAGCAGAGCGGCCGTGTACTTCAAAGGTAATCAGCGCAGTTTTTGATCATTGGAGACAACTGATCTTTTGTGTTCAAGGAATATTTATGCTTCAGGCTTTCCTAAGACATGTCAAACAACCTGTCATTAAGTGTGTGATTGTAATATCAATGTAAAGTAAGATGCAACTAGATAATCCACTCCCTGATAGTACAGTACATTACCAAGCCATTTCCTGTACAGTAGCATTCAGTCCCAGACAGTCCAGTGTGGATTCAATCAGTGGATGGACGGTTGGAAAATGTGGCAGGAACAGTTAGTACTCTAAGGCAGTAAAGGTGATAGATTTACTCGTATGTATAAGCATACGGGTCTGCGACCGGAAATTAATGCATTTGTAATTAGGTCAAGCTTTTGGAACATTTTGTGTTTTTAAGATCCTCTTACATACACTATGAACAGATATCTTTGGTCAGGCAATTCAGCAATATACACAGGTGTTCCTGACCGACTAAAGATCTGGGTGATAATACCCTACTTAATACTGATAAGTTTGTGTAAAATGAAATTGAAAAATCTTTATAACTGCTCTAATGCACAGTGCTCATGGACTGGCTGCTTTGTCTCTATTTTAGCAACATCTTGCTAAAAAATGCTTCTTCTTTTTAAAACCTGCAGTTAAAAATCCTAATTTGTTGCTGTAGAGAGACAGCAAAAGTACCCTTCCTATTGTTGTATTATTGTCAGAAGAACGCCCCTTCTCAATTTTCTGCAGCTCTGATTAACAATTACAACAGCGTGTGTATTTATTTCCATGACAGAAAGTGAGAGAATTAATTCTGAAAATCAACTGTCACACGAAACTGGTTGAAAGTCATTGCAGGTTGGTGTGTGAGAGTTATTTCAGTGTACTGTGTAAGAGGAAAGTGACACTGACTGTATCTGATATTGGCCGCACAGGTATAAGGATGTGTTGGCATATAGTCAAATTTGAGAACGTAAATGTAACATTTAACTTGTCTCTCATATGTGTTTTCCCCCTGGCCTTTGAGTGATGTTTTTTGCTTATTTAAAGCTTTAGTAACCTCTGTGCACTCGCTGGTGGTAGACAGCATCGTCTAATGTAACAATGACATTGACTGGGGTCAGTAAGTCAGTTATAGTATCTTCAGAAAAGGGTTTCAAGTAAGGGTCAGACCTCATTCAAGTCCCGGGAAGAACTTTAGTTGCTCTGCAGATGTCACTGAGGTCAGGTCAGTCTGACTGTACCCCCACATAGCCAGCAGAGTCTGTGTCCTTTCTGCCATTGCTTTGGATTTTATTTGGAGGCTAAGGAAACCTGGCTGGCTCTGTTGTGCCAGAACCTCGAGTCGCCTCATGTCCAGAAACAAAGAGCCTCTGGCAACCTCCCTGACAGTTTTATCATCACTATTCAACATGTTGAGAAAATGGGACAGGCTGCAGGATTTGTAAATCCACTCCACAGTCTGTGCACCAAACCCTTGCTCCAGTTGGTGTGAATGAAAATGTCTCAAGTTGATTGGGAGTTTGAACCACTCAGAAACCAAAGACACTGTCTACCAATGTAGCTCAATTACAGAATTTACTGATATATTATTAATGGAGAGATGGTTTTGGATTTTGGACACCTGAATACACACAAAAGCACTTATACTTTATGAACACAAAGAAACAGAGAGTGGACTGATCCTTGGTTTAGAATAAATATCTGGCAGATGCAGATCCGGTGAAAACAATGCTAATCTGAGGGAAATTGAATATTTATGTGTCACAAAAACTGGCCTGGAGGAACAATCAGAAGGCTCTGCTGTAGGAATCAGATAGCAGCAATCTGACTGCGCACCAGCCACACACAAGCTACTCATTTGCACTTGCTTCACACTTCTGATTGCAAGTGTGTGTGACTTGCAGTGTGCATGATGAATTTATGTGTTATGTTGGTGTTTTTTCAACCAGTGTATCCTCACCATCACTGGCATCCTTCCTGCTCAGAGTAGGGAGTGCTGCCGACTCCCACAGAGAGGAATCCAGAAGCCGAGATGTGAGTGAAGTACACAGGGACACTTTGTTATGCACCGTGTGGCCCCACATGGGTCGTAGAGCACATAAAGTGGCCATAATACTGACTGACAATTCCTGATACTTACTGTCCAGGCCCCATACTAATCTCCATGTACTGAGAATGGTGGGCAGACATTTTATAAAAACGTGTGAGCTGCAACCACGAGAGGAGGGGGATTCTTTTTTTGCTCTGATTGAACACCTGTCGATTGAAAAACATTTCACTGATTGGAAATACATGAGTGGAGAAAATAATCATCCCCATCAATCATCTATCACTCGAGAAAGTAAATGTGAGCTACGTATCACTGGTGAGAATTTAACATCTAAGCTAGTTTTTTTCCACCAGTGAAAAGGAAATTTACTGGTGCTATAAATAATGATAAATATTTCCTCATTACAATTATTATGCCTCCTGTCAAACTACATTCATCGATTTCCAGAGGCTAATGGTTATGTAATGGTTAGTAGAGATGTTGTTCCACTTTAGATATAAGCTAGAGTCAAATACTAAAACTACAAGCTTATGAGAAAGCACTCTATGCAATATTATAGTTGTTAAAGAAATATTAAACCATACATACTTTAAAATATAATATACTGCTATTAAGTTGACAATAGGTTTAAAGGACACTCACACTTGATTGTATTGCCCAATATATAATATTTTACAAAATAGTTTATAACAATATAATGTAGCTGTAAGCAGGTACAAGCATTTATTTTATGGCCTTTAATTGATAGGATAGCTTGAAGACAGGAAAGGGGTGAGAGAGAGCAGACGACACGCAGTGAAATGCCGCGGGTAGGATTCGAACCCGGCCCACTGCCAAGGACTACAAGTGGCGCACACTCTACTGGGTGAGCTAGAGGTTGCCACAGATATAAGCATTTATTAATGCATTTGTCAAAAACTATAACTTCTTTTATTCTTTGGGCAGCCATAGGTAGAGGCTTGTGTACAAACAAATAATGTATGACATATAGTAAGAACCAGCAGTCATAATATAACATGTATCATAAAAGAAGGTACAATTGTTGGCAAGTACTGTACATTGAAATAAACAGTTAAAATGTCCTCATGTCTGCTTTAACAATTACATTATAAAATGTGTTATAAACCATTTATTAAATGTTTATATAGCGCTTATAAATGCAAAATAAGTGGTAAAACACATCAACAGGAGCATGCAAAAGAATTCTACTTGGTAATGAATGTAAATGTATCGAGCGATCCCTTTCCTCCAGTGTTTCCTAGTGCAGAAGCACTAAAACAGTAATACAAAATGAGCCATGAACCATCATTGAAACTAATGAAAGTGAAGTTCTTTGACTGCTGTTTCAGGCATATGTGAGCAGACCCCTTCTACTTATGCACTATGGTAGTCAGAGGCAGTAAAATTCCTGCATGCATGTCACAAATATTATCAAAATTCCAATTCCAATTGTAATGTTTTGCTTTGGTATCCAGTTACAGTAATTATTACAGATTAACCTGTGTGGCTGCAGGCAGTGAGTGGTTTGACAATACAACCTCATTATCTAAAAATGAAAGGCCTCAACAGGAAAGAGAGCAGGAGATGTATTCTGTATTATTATTATTTTGCAAAAGCTTGGTCCAATGCTTGACAGGCATTATGTCTTTTTTGATGGAGCGCAGATGATGAGAAAGCAGCCCTTCTTTCATGGGACGTCTAGGTCTAGTGTAGCGTTAAAGAATAGCAAACAGTCTGGTAAATAACATGTCCAAGTGACACACTGTATGTTGGCGGGACGTGGAGTGAAGGCCGATGAGCCACTGCCCTCAGAAAAACTCAAGCGTATCCTCACCTCAGCCCTGTCAGATTGAAAATGAAAACAAACATGAATCAAGACACTGTGGATATATGTATTACCATATATATATATATATATATGTGTGTGTGTGTGTGTGTATTTTAGGTAGGTTGCCTTTTCATTGATTTTTCATCAAGAGGTCATGTCTTATTATTAAGGGATGAGAGCAGGATATTGTACAGAAGATTTGTTTGTGCTGACATGTCCAAGAGGAGCTGCATCATGTCTTATGTAATTTATTAGAGGCTTGTTTGATGTTCAGAATAGCGTCCAGAGGGACGTTACATGTTCTTGTGAAACACTGCAAGACTGACTAATTGCTGATTGCTAATTGCTTGTGTTTGCAAGGATGGAATACAGTCTGCTACGTACGGTAGCTGGTAATTGATAGATTCACGATCATTACCCCTAATGATTATTATTTTTACAAAAATAGGGACATGAGCGTTGGCGTTGTTGAGGGGCACAATTTTAAAAGATGGGCTACATACAGTGGGGCAAAAAAGTATTTAGTCAGCCACCAATTGTGCAAGTTCTCCCACTTGAAAAGATGAGAGAGGCCTGTAATTTTTATTATAAGTACACTTCAACTATGAGAGACAAAATGAGAGAAAAAAAATCCAGAAAATCACATTGCAGGATTTTTAATGAATTTATTTGCAAATTATGGTGGAAAATAAGTATTTGGTCAATAACAAAAGTTCATCTCAATACTTTGTTATATACCCTTTGTTGGTAATGACAGAGGTCAAACGTTTTCTGTAAGTCTTCACAAGGTCTTCCCACACTGTTGCTGGTATTTTGGCCCATTCCTCCATGCAGAACTCCTCTAGAGCAGTGATGTTTTGGGGCTGTTGCTGGGCAACACGGACTTTCAACTCCCTCCAAAGATTTTCTATGGGGTTGAGATCTGGAGACTGGCTAGGCCACTCCAGGACCTTGAAATGCTTCTTACGAAGCCACTCCTTCGTTGCCCGGGATCGTTTGGGATCATTGTCATGCTGAAAGACCCAGCCACGTTTCATCTTCAATGCCCTTGCTGATGGAAGGAGGTTTTCACTCAAAATCTCACGATACATGGCCCCATTCATTCTTTCCTTTACACGGATCAGTCGTCCTGGTCCCTTTGCAGAAAAACAGCCCCAAAGCATGATGTTTCTACCCCCATGCTTCACAGTAGGTATGGTGTTCTTTGGATGCAACTCAGCATTCTTTCCCCTCCAAACACGACGAATTGCGTTTTTACCAAAAAGTTCTATTTTGGTTTCATCTGACCATATGACATTCTCCCAATCCTCTTCTGGATCATCCAAATGCTCTCTAGCAAACTCCAGATGGGCCTGGACATGTACTGGCTTAAGCAGGGGGACACGTCTGGCACTGCAGGATTTGAGTCCCTGGCAGCGTAGTGTGTTACTGATGGTAGCCTTTGTTACTTTGGTCCCAGCTCTCTGCAGGTCATTCACTAGGTCCCCCCGTGTGGTACTGGGATTTTTGCTCACCGTTCTTGTGATCATTTTGACCCCATGGGGTGAGATCTTGCGTGGAGCCCCAGATCGAGGGAGATTATTAGTGGTCTTGTATGTCTTCCATTTTTTTTTCCACAGTTGATTTCTTCACACCAAGCTGCTTACCTATTGCAGATTCAGTCTTCCCAGCCTGGTGCAGGTCTACAATTTTGTTTCTGGTGTCCTTTGACAGCTCTTTGGTCTTGGCCATAGTGGAGTTTGGAGTGTGACTGTTTGAGGTTGTGGACAGGTGTCTTTTATACTGATAACAAGTTCAAACAGGTGCCATTAATGCAGGTAACGAGTGGAGGACAGAGGAGATTCTTAAAGAAGAAGTTACAGGTCTGTGAGAGCCAGAAATCTTGCTTGTTTGTAGGTGACCAAATACTTATTTTCCCGAGGAATTTGCAAATAAATTCATTAAAAATCCTACAATGTGATTTTCTGGATTTCTTTTTCTCATTTTGTCTCTCATAGTTGAAGTGTACCTATGATGAAAATTACAGGCCTCTCTCATCTTTTTAAGTGGGAGAACTTGCACAATTGGTGGCTGACTAAATACTTTTTTGCCCCACTGTACCAGTAAAACTAGAAACTCTGTATCTCACTGTTAACATGTCAACAAACCGCATGGCTCCACAAAACAGACAGTGTTATCATGAACCCTGATAGGCCGGCTTGTGGTCCGTTTTTTCCCAGACAGCTGGCGGGTTTTCTGTACAGTTCCTTGGCGTTCCTTTCTCTGGCTGCTGCTTCTGCTTCCTTGGCCAACGTGAAGTAAGTGTAACGTGAACACAGTGCGATGCCGCTACCAGCGGCAGTTGTTTAGCTGTCAATAGGTAATTGCAAGCCCGGCTACAGGCACCGCCAGATGACGGTGCTTTTAGGGGCCATGGTAGTAACGTTAGAGTTTACCCAGAAAAAGGTAATGTCATGCGGCGATGCATACAGATCCATTCTATGACAACAACCGAGCATGTACACACTTGTCACCATCTAACGTAGCTAATATCAATCAATCCAACACAACATGATCAGCAACATATCATGATCAACATAGCCAGCGCCACAAAGGCAGGATGATAACATGTTTTTTCACTCACCAAGGCTGAGGGCTCACTAAAGAGATGGGCAAACTTGACTTACTTTGTAAGCTAACCACTCCATGTTAAACCGCGGTTACTCGTGGGGCTACGGGCTGGCAGCCCCACTGGCCATCAAATTTGTGTGATCTACATTAAACACACTAACACTCTGAGGATGCGTATTCATAATTCCCCACGTACAATGCACATTGCATTGTGTGAGAGGGGCTATCCCCACTCTGACACATTCAGGCTGCCGTAGTCTACCGCTAACACGGGAGAACGCAGTCTGAAGCAGCAAGGCAGGGGCAGAATGTGAAATAAAAATCCTACCACAAATGACATGCAATTTAGGAAGATGTTATATATCTTCCTAAATTGCATGTTATTTGTGGTAGGATTTTTATAGAAGATAATAAATTATAGATGATAATAATCTTGAATTATTGTGCCCCACCTGCCCTCTAATGGACATGAGGCTTGCACAACACAACCAACTGGACTGTGAGGTAATTCAATATAAGGCACACATCCTGAGTATATTTAAAAACAAAATCAAGTTGACCGCTGCAATTTGGCTCATCTGGTCAAACAAAGACATTCTAAATAATGTGCCGATGCAATAAGTATCAATGGGTGTAAAACCTTCCTGATGGTACAGCAAATTCCCTCCAGCTTGGCAGATAAAAAAAATTTACAGCAGCTTTTAACTCACATCACACCCTCATCCAAACTGGCCAATCACTTTAGTCATTGTTGAGTATGATGATGCCTATCACTTAAATAAATCTGCAGCTAACTTGCAGGTATTGCTGTTTTTACTACATACTTGCTTACTTACTTAGTCCTCTTGGCCCCCTTCGGAGCATAGGGCGTCCACCATGGATCGCCACCTCACTCTCCTCTGCGCTAAGGTCTTTACTTCTTGCCAGGAGGTCCCTGTCTTGGACAGTTCATCAAGCCTGGACTGCCTCCAGTTGGATTTAGGTCTCCCTAGCTTCCTCATGCCTTGAGAATTATAGTCCAGAGCTTGTCTTGCTATGTTCCTCGGATCCTTCCTAAGCGTATGTAGCCTGCTGTGAGACCCACACAGAACACAATAACTTCGTTGGTGTTCGTTTATTTCTGTAATATTGGCAGTACTTTCAATTTGACAGAAAGGCCAAAACCAAAACATTATTAAAACAAAATGATCCAAAACATATGGCAGTGGGCTTAGAACAATTTCACAGAATACAGACTCTGAAGAAAAACGGGCTTCACAAGGGAGCGCACAACTTCACACACTTGTCACTCTGATGTCTTGCTAACACATGGAAACACTGGCGTCGGCCGCTACACATGAAATTCATTGACATCCATCCAAAGTCAATCTCATCTATTTATTTCACATGATGCACTCAGCATTCTCCACAGTGCTGTAAAGAGAGCGACCAAGAGGCACCGCGCAACTCTTGGCGTGTGATACCGCCACCTAGTGGCTGGAATAACTAACTAAAATGTACCTTCTGCCAGCAAACAAACAAACATATACATTTCTTTCATTTTTAGAACACAAAATACATACTGAAACAAACCACAAATACATGTGATGGGGTTGTTGTTACAACAAATTCACCACCCGGCTACATGTATGACCGATCCATCCCCACTTTCTGGATTTGATTTCAATGTGGATTTGCTCCTGGTTCATGCGTCTCCACAGGTCTACATTTGATATCTTGTTGGGCCACCAAATCCTCAGTATGTATCTGAGACAGTTGTTTATGAACACTTGTAGTTTATTGATAATTGATTTGGTGGTTTTCCAGGTTTCACAGCCATATAGAAGGACAGATTTTACATTTGTATTGAAGATTCAGATTTTGGTGTTTCTAGAGAGCTGGGAAGAGAGCCATACAGGTCGTGTTCTAAAGGCATGTCTTGCTTTGCTGATGCGCAGCTCGACATCTTTATCAGCTCCTCCATCTGTGCTGATGTTGCTTCCCAGGTATACAAACTCAACCACATCTTCCAGGGATTTCTCCTCGATTGTGATAGGTTGGTGTGTTTTGGTGTTGAGCCTCATGACCTTGGTCTTCCCAACGTTTATCCTGAGATCCAGGTCATCAGCAAAATCGAGATCTTCCAGTTGCTCAAAAGGGTTCCACTGTAATCCTGTCCTTTGACCATCCGCTGACATTTTCGTTGTCCAGTCGATGTCGATGAGGAAGAGGAAGGGGGACAGTAGGCAGCCTTGACGTACTCCTGAAGAGGGTGTCCGAGAGCTTACCATTTGAGGTGACTTGACCTGTGAATCCATCATACATGCATTTAATGATGTTGACCAGTTTTATGGGTATTCCATAATGTCGGAGCAGCTTCCACAGAATGTTTCTGTCTAGACTGTCAAGACAGTCGACAAAGTTTATGAATAGTGATGACTGCCATTCGATGCACTGTTCGACAATTATTCTGAGTGTTGCAATGTGATCTATACAGGAGTTGTTTTTCAGGAAACCTGCTTGTTCTCTCCTAAAAATCTTGTTTAGTGGTTCTTGTATTCTGTCTAGGATTATTTGGCAGAGGATTTTGCTGGGGATTGAGAGGAGCATGATGCCTCTCCAGTTTTTACATTCACTGAGGTTACCTTTCTTGGGGACTGTGACAATTTACCACTCCTTCCAATCATTGGGAATCTCCTCTTTTTCCCAGATGTCATTTAGGAGCCATGGAGGATATCAGTGGAGGTGTTGATGTCTGCTTTCAGTATATCAGGTGGGATGTTAGCAGTACTTGGAGTGGAAAAAAATACTCTCTTGCATTGGCAAATCATTATGACATTTGAGATTTCTACAGTGAAAAACAAAACTTGGAGATATTGCTGGTACAACAACAATTTATTAACAACATAATTGTATAAATTTATTTATTGTGTGTGTGTGTGTGTGTGTGTGTGTGTGTGTGTGTGTGTGTGTGTGTGTGTGTGTGTGTGTGTGTGTGTGATTCTCTTGACAGCTTTAGACCCCTCTCTGTCTGGCCAGCAAGTGACAGGATGCTGCTACATGTTTTGCAGGCCAGTTTGTTATCTTTAAAAATGAGCCAGCTGTTTGTGGAGCAAAAATACATAATTTGGTTCCTTGATCAACAGTCAGGCCATCCATGTGTTTCGGTACTCATGTTATTGTTGACGTTGGTGTCATTGACTAAGGTAACATTTAGATTGGTAGCTGCAGATTCCCCATTAACACTAGCTGTTCGGCTCACATCAAGCTCATGAATCGTACCTGATGTTCTGATTGGACTTGGACCTCTGTTGATGTGTCTGGCTTTGGCACACGCGTTCTTTTAGTACCTTTCTGAAGCCAGGCTAACATAACGACTTACAAACTTGACACACTTCTTTTTAGTTTCTAGGTTTTTAGCAGTGAAAAATCTGTTACGGTCAGGCTGCAGGCATCAGACAGCTTTTCCAAACTGAGGTAAGTCACGTAGTGCCCTTTGGGTAGTGTAGTTTATGTAACGTTAGGGTCAATCTCTCTGACACTGACGCTTTATGCCGGCTACATGTGAGAAGTAGCGGTACGCAAGAAAACGTGCAGGTAAAAATGAAGTTAAAAGTACGAGTAAAATGTAGAAGTGCCGGTATTGCGTACCGGTCAGTACCGGCCCACTTCGAGCACTGGATGTTATCCTTCCCTGGTGCCCTGCCTAGCTGCAGTTTTTTGCTGGCTCTCCTTATTTCCTCCTTTGATATCCTACCACAGTTGATGTTTAGGTCTTTTCCCACTTCCTCGATGACTGGGGGAGGTGTCTATTCAGGACCTCTTCAAAGTGTTCCTTCCAGCACTCTAATTGCTGGGACTCTTTGGTGAGAAGGTTTCCCTGCTTGTCCCTGATAGATCGGCTTGTGGTCCGTTTTTTTCCCAGACAGCTGGCGGGTTATTCTGTACAGTTCCTTGGCTTTCCTTTCTCTGGCTGCAGCTTTTGCTTCCTTGGCCAGCTCCTCTATTTGTGCTTTCTTGTCCCTCTTGCAGCTTTTACGGACCACCCTGTTCTTTTCTTGGTAGTCTTGTTGGAGGCGTTTCTTGTTGTTGTTATCTGTCTCTCTGTTAAGCTTTGCTTTGATGTCTCGTCTAGCTTCGATCTCACTCCAAGTTGCATCTGTGACCCAATCTTTTCTTCTGGGGTCTCTGTAGCCCAGGACAGATTTGCAAGTGTTAATGAAAGCATCTTTCCCATTTGTTGTTGTTATCTCCTTCTGCTAGGGCTTGGAACCGGTTGCGGAGGTGGATTCTCCATTCCTGACATATTTTATTATCCTTCAGTTTCCTTGTCTCAAACCTTCTCTGAACCCTGTTGCCAGGTTTCTTCTTCACTGCCAGTTTCATTCTGAGTTCTCCCATTAGAAGATGGTGGTCAGAGTCTATATCAGCGCCCCTCTTGGCTCTGACATCAAGGAGAACTCTCCTCCATTTCCTGTCTATTGTAAGATGGTCAATCTAATTCTCATTGAGATGGTCTGGGGATATCCAGGTAGCTTTATGGGTTTGTTTGTGTGGGAAGAGACTGCCTCCAATCACTAGCTCATTGAGGGCACAAAAGCTGGCAAAGAGGAGCCCATTCTCATTTATCTGCCCCAATCATTCAGTTCCCATTGTTCCTCTCTAGTTGTTGTTATCCTTTCCAATTTTAGCATTCATATCTCCCATTACGAGCTTGATGTCTCTTTTGAGAGTCTTCTGAAAGACAGCCTGTAGTTGTTGGTAAAAGGTCTCTTTTTCTTCATAAACAGCAGTGTTGGTGGGAGAGTAGCATTGGATGAATTTGATATTAGGTCCTTTTGATGTAAACCTGGCTGTGATGATCCATTCTGAAATTGGTTCCCATTCAATGAGGCATTTAGCTGCACCTTTTGAAAGGAGTATTCCTACTCCATGTGTGTGTGGGTCTTATTCTTTGGGGTTGCCTGAATAGAGAAAGGTCTCTCCAGTGGCAGTTGTTACTTCACCAAAGGTATTCCATCGGCTTGTTACTTCTCCAAAGGTATTCCATCGGCTCTCACATACACCAACAATGCTTTGGTTGTAGCGCTCCATTTCTTTGGTCAGTTGTGCCAATTTTCCATTTTGGTATAGTGTTCTGACAGTCCAGCATCCAATTCTCGGTTCATACATCCCACTTGTGGGTCGTCAGTTAGTTTTCGGTCAGTCAGAGGTAGAGTTTCCATAGTTTCGGTTTCTGTAACCAGTTTATTTTTCCGGGGATGGGTAGTTAGCCCATCGCCTAACTGCCAACCTGGAGGGCCATTGGGATTGCTCTTTGTCTGGTCTCTACCCTTCGACCTGATCGGCTTGCGTGACCCTGCCAGGAGTACAAGACTCCTGCCGACATAGCTCTAGGGGTCATGGAGACGTGCACAAACCGTCCCACCACAATAAGGTGGCGATCCCGTCGGAGCAGGTTTTTACTGAAGTACAAAACCAGAAAGAGGGCAAATTACTGCTTTCAGATATTAATCAAGTAGCTTCTACTGAACTAAACCAGTCAGAAGATAGAATCTGCTTCACTGTGAAGTGATAAAAATACTCCTGAACCTCGTTTTGCAGAAAGGAGAGACGATCAATAACAATCAAGACTCTGATTAGACAAAAGGGCCTATCTTGTTTGGATTGCCTTACATCAGATCTTTGCGAGTAGTCAGGCCTGTGAGTTACCAATGTTTGGACAAATAAAATCAGACATGTTGACTCTCAGTTAGTGGAATGAAGTCTCTTTGCTATTGCTGAACAAAGGTTTTCTCATCTAAACCTACTCGCTCACATGGGAAATGGTATTTTTTATTATTTAGTGAGCCTTTTTTTGGTCATATACCAAGATAGAGAGTGTGGGTAAAACGGTGGGTATCTCACATGTTCACCTGTCCTCTATACAGCAGCACGGTGTGAGGATCATCCATGGCTGCTGAGCGAGGAATATTCTCCAGATCCAGAGTGACTTTAAAGATGGCAGATCAGCCGAGAGCTGCAGATGAGAGATGAAAGAAGGAGGGAGAGATGGAGAGGGAGGACTGGAGGAGAGACAGAAAGAGATAGAGTAAGGTGAGAAGTTAATATCCCCCACACGACATATCCTGAATATCATTCAAGTGAAATAATAGCAAGCCCATCAATTCAAATATGCACAATTACTGCAAGTGTTGAACTGCTTGATATTTTAAACATGTCACAGGGATTTTCAGCTTGAACCTGAGACTGTGGTTGAAGTCAGAGAATAACCAACTGCTGTCTTGTGAAAGGATCAGCCTGATAATCTTTGTAATATTAAAAACGCATTTGTTATTCTGTGTAGTGGAGCAGGAAGATGTGGCCTAAAACAGGTTGGGTAAGTGAATCCCATTTCAAATAGAAAAGCTCATTGCAGGGGTTCCCCAATGTATGAAAACTGTTTTGAAAACTGCTCAGTAAATGTCAGTGTATTTACTATCCTGTCCCCATTAGCATTCTTTTGCACTCCTTAAGCTGTGGGTCAAATACCTGATGGTAAATTCTACAGCACATTGTGTTCTTTACAGATTTAAATAAATAAATTGCTGCAATTAAAGTTCAGTCCCCAAAGCTGTAAACCATATTTCATGCTACATTCATTTATTTTGCTCTTATTTTGTGTATATATATCTTGAACTAACTTATTTCCACTTTTGCATAGGCTACATCAAGATCCCGAAAGATACCGTGAATGGTTTTCCTTGATGACAACCGATTGTGTTCAATTCCCCCTTTTCTTCTTTATTAAAAGACCAGAGTACAGGTCCAACCTGACAGCAGACCAATCTCTGAAGCCTCCATATAACACCCTCCCCTGCCCCTAAATTAAGATTAATTACACAACAGGCCAACATGCTGCAATGGGAAATTATATGCTCCCAGGAACAGGGCTCTGTAGATGCTCTGTCTCAGTTAGTGGAACAGCTTTTAGATTGCGCTCACATATCCTTATGCTGAGCACAGCAGGCGTGGGATTGACTGTCTCACTGTATTCTGTGGGCTTGATAATACCTGGCAGAGGGGTCTCAGGATGTAAGGACACTGATTAAAGCCACTTTTATTGCATGTCAGATGGGGTTGAATTCTTCTTATCCTTTTAATCAGTCGTTAAGCACAGTGAGACAATACACCACACCCCTCTGTGTGATGTGATGCATATCTGGAAGTCTAATAGGCCCCATGCAATACTGTATTTTCTACTTACTTTTGACAAGTGGCAGCACTGAAACACGCGCACTAAAATAGGAATACAAGTATAATATGTCTGTGTTTTATGTGCCCTCACAGCTGCAATATATATATATCACCAACAACAACTGGCTGCAGACTTTTCTTTGTCTTTGTAGCCATTGCAGTATCGGCATCAAAGGCCCTCGCTGTATTAAAGGAAAAGCTTTGAGCCAGCATGGACCAGCTCAGCCACACGATGCCCCGCTGTGAGGAAAAATTCATGCTGGGAGAGCCGAGGGAGAGCAGGGGAAGGAGTAGCACTTGTTATGTTATGTGTATTCGGTATATTATGTAATGTATGGACCTCATTGTTCAACATGAAGCTCTGTGTTGTGCTCTGCAATCTGTGAAGCATTATGTCCTACTGTGTTCAAGGATGGATGGGCAGCTGGTGGCTGCAACATGCCTTTAAACTATTTCACACATGCCAGAATCTGACACAATTTGAATACATTCAGTAATAAAATAAGGCTCTGCACACTTGTGAACAATGCAACCATTTATAAATGAGTATGCTGTGTCCAGAACTTTAACAGTGCAAATGTTTGACAAATTAGAATCCAAAACATCATAATGGGACCTAATAAATTATACCTATGTTCTGTTGTGCACATGGGAAATGCAGTTCTTCTTTCCGAGATGTGATCCAAGATCTTGGGACCTAAATACTGAATTGCACTGCATTTCCCATGTGTGTCCCACGCGCACAACATAAAACAGGTGTGCTCAATTTGGTCGCATAAAAAGATGTTGGATTCCCTTTGTCAAAAATCTGCCCTGATGAAGGTCTAGAGACCCGAAGTTTGGTTTCATTCTTTTAATGCTTGTGTTCATGTCTAGTTAGGTTATTATTAGTTTGCACCTTAATATGGCCAGATAACTTAAAAAATAGGAAGAATTTAGCTTGAGTTACTTGATGGAATATAACACTATTTTTATCAGAAGTGGTAGCACTGCAACCAACTACTTGACTATAGTATAAGGTGGTGAATTGTTTGAGATATCTTCCTCAGAAATCACATCAGAATCAGATTATATATATTAAAAATACATCAGATTAACGTTACATTAAAATGATTTAGGTAATGTTGTTTTTATTAATAATGTTGGTTTTTGACCCACCTGACTTTTGTGATTTTTGTTCTTCGAAGAAGCAACTATTGCTAAGTTTGAACAAATTTCTACTCTACCAATATCTTACGAGAGATTCATAATAGACGCTGACAATCAGATATGAACAATAACCTGCTGATTCACAGTAGTTTTCTTCCAGATATCTCAACATTGTGCTTCTAGCTTTCACTTCTTTGGATATGTATACCTTTTTGTGATATTTGTTTGCAGAACTGTTAGATCAAGCCCAAAGTGAGAACTGCTTTAGGTGTGCAGGATTATAACAGTACTTTATGATAGACATGATAAGGATATCAGTATTACAGAGGATTAGTTAACTAACACAGCCACAACAAGTTTAAGATTAGAGCTCATGAAGTATAGTGTCGAATAAAGAAAGAAAGCTTAAACCACCTCTTTCTGCAGAAAGAGCTTACTTTGCAAGAAACATCTCAGAACAAGGCTATAGTTTGGGTTGAATTGCACACAGGAGACAAAAAAAGCCAATGGAGTGCCATGTCGCTCCAAATGCTCTAACAAGCACAGTACGACCAAGAACAATTTACAACCATCGTTTAATTTTAGAGCATATACGTTCACAATTTCTCACCTCCTAAGGAAGAAGAACAAAAACATTTACATCCTTCATCAATATTTCCAGGACTCCAGGAGGTGCTGTCAGTGTCACAAATCTCACCAATACTGATGGTGCACACTAATCAACAACATAACCCCATCCTGGCTCACTGCTCAGACGTTATAATGGCGAACGTTGAGTAGAATTAAGAATAATGGCCCCATGTCAGCACCAGATATAAATATCAATCATCTGATGATGAACAACGCGGTTGAGGGAAACTGAAAGGGTTTTTGCTTCTGCGCAGGACCTGATAACTCTCTCAAAACATATCTCGTCCTTCACCAGAATGTCAGAGTAAACCTGTTTCACAGACAAAAGAATGCAATGATTAAATTTCTGCCTTCAACCACAGAAACTCAACACACAGGAGGATGACATGAACTAAGGTCATTGCAAAGGATGGCTCCTCGGATCTGTTTGCTTGTTGTTGTTTTTCCTCCGAGCTCCCTGTGAAGAAATATGAAGTGTGAAACATGGAAGGGGAAGGAATGCCGGAGAAGGATCAGTCAATGTGGTGGGCTGTAATCTATCGCAATGACATTCCCAAGGATCAAAAGCAATGAGCTGCTGACTGTTTAATAAACTGCAGGCTTACACTGCAGTATGTTTTTAACTATGATTCATTACTGTCACTGGATCTTCTATGAAAATAAAGGAGGCGCCTGAGGAGGCTACTGGATTCCAGCCACATTAAATTGCTGTAAATTGCCTCTGCAATATATGTAAAGACTTTTAGTGGGATTCATTTTTTGTATGTTTTCTTTCCTCTTCCCTTTATTTTACCACCAATTAAAAATGCATGAAAATAAGACTTTTAATATCCTCATAAGTTGCCACAGGGTTTTCAAGTTGACATACTGAAGGCACAGTTTGATATTTTATTTATTAATGTGTTTCCTTACATCATAATTATGGAGGTAGACTTAAACAGCTTGCCTCAAAGTCACGGCTGACAATTCTTACTTTGTGAGAAGCTGACTGCAGTGGATGTTCTCCAGCTCTTGATAGCTAGTACCAAGCTCCAGAGAGAAGATAAAAGCTGTCATATTGTGGTCAGCATTCTGTAGAATGAGAGTCACTGCATTACTTATCACCAGGGATGACATTTTTAATTTAAATTTAAATTTTAAAAAGGCAGATCTCAATATGAAATTCTGTTGCATGTCATCCATTGAGTATCTGAAAATGTTTGTTTTAAACATAACTATGTATCATTTAATTATGCATTTTCCTCTTAGGATCTACAGTATGTGTCACGATTGTCTAGCTATTACAAAGGTGAAATTACAGCTGTTGTTTTGAATTTTTAACGCCAGAATTAAAAAGCAAAGGCAGTGCTTATCACTGAAGAAAGGCTGTTCGGAAGGCCAGCCAGAGACTGTTAGGAATTGGAGAACAGAGCTTTACACACACACACACACACACACACACACACACACACACACACACACACACACACACACACACACACACACACACATTTAGCCTATAGCAGCAGGGCTCTGGTTTAGGGTGTTGCTCTGGTTAAAGCCAACGCTTGGCTGACTCATTACAGTGCTGCTAGTCACTTTCTGTGGGCACTGGAAACTGGTGAGCAAAATGTACTGTGTACTAAAGTGCTTATATTCTTATATATATTATATATATTGGACAATCTATAATTCATTCTGCTGGGTTCATTGTTATCCTCATTGCTGAAAGTCTGGGGAATGTGATAGGGCCTCTTCTTACTGTTATTTAGTGGATCAGAGAGGATGGCTTTTTTTTAACTTGTCATGAACATGACACAAAGCTATTAGGTGACTAGGAAATTTGACTCATTGAGATATGGCTGAAATACAATATGTAGTTCACTTCTCATTTTTAAAAGCTATCTTTCAACAGGGAAATGGTATAAAGAGGTAAAAAAAGAGATGAGGCAGCCAGTGCTTCAAATGTTTGAGTCCGTCAGAGTTTTCCCCGCTGTGTATTGATGGTTGTTTATAATTGAGAGGTTTGCATGGAAGCCTCATAACAGCATAAATAAACACATTTTGGTACATGGGAGGGCTCTTTGTTTCTGTATGTGTTCACATTAAACCAAGAAACAGAATTCACCAGTGATTGTTATGTAAATTACAGCCGTTTTAAATATATCTTTCTGTCAGCCAGTATAAACAAAAAGTAATGATAAATCCCCTTCAAACTCTAAGGTACCAATTCACTTCCCTCCAGCACATTATGTTTATGATTTAAATGTGTGAGTGGAAACACAGCATTTACATCAGGGTAATTAAGAAACGCAGATGATTTTGTGTTTTAGTGCTACATTACTATTGAAGGAACTCGCTTTTTTTCTGATCCTGAATAACATTTGTGCCCTTGACAAGTAGCCTATCATCAAATTTTCAAAGCAATTTACATAATACTGTAACTGCAGGTAATAATATTAAAAAACACTAATGTGGATCTTGGTGCCTCCACAGGCTCAACTGTCATCCACTTGGATTCTCTGTATTATAGGGGGGTGAAAAGAAAATAATTAAAACCACATGATGAAGTGATACTTTGAGAGATTTGACAGGTAATAAAGAATCTCAGACCAGTCTTAACAAAAACATTAGGCCATTTTCCCTAAGTCCAGGGACATATTAGTGCAGTTGGAGAATATTCATTCATAAATAAATGATGGTGAAACAGCTTATGGCTGCATCTGGCTTTATATCCGTATTAGCTGCTGTGCTCATGAAACCATGAATCATGATAAAGAGGATTCATGAGCACTGAGGCCTCTTTAAAATATGGTTCCTTCAAGCCTTTTGTTCCTGTAGAAAAGCATACCATAAAGGGTCATGCGATGTTTCCTTTTCTATTGCCTGTTAATCCGATAATATATATATTTTTTTTACATTCACAACATCCTAGGTCAGGGTAAGAAATTGCAAACAGAATATTCTCATGTTGGAAAAGTTTCATCTACTCTCTGTTTGTAAACTATTTCACACTTGACAGGCCAGTTTACGTACTTCTGTGTTACCTTGACAGTTTTTGGCTCTACTGTCGTCTTCATAATACAAGGTGATCAAATGACTTTAATGGCTGGAAATTGCAAGATGGTGACTTCTGGTGCAGTCTAGCAGAGCTGGTAGGACCATTATTCTCGTTTACGGTCCACTGGGTCCATTTCCAGATTCATGTTGGCTCTTTAATACAGCAGAACTTGTTGCTTTCAGATGTGACAGCTCTGAAAGCAACAAGTCCATGAAGTGGTTTTACTCTTTTGCAACATTCAAAAATGGCCAACTTGAGGTTTTCTTGACTGTTTAAAAGCTGTTTTCTCACATGAACTCGGGACAATGGCAGACAAATCAGGTCTGGACATTGTCCAAAGTTGCCCTTTCTTACATGTAGCACACATCTGTAGATTGTTCGCCCCTTTCAGACTTGCAACCTGAACTTGACATTACCCAGAGTAGCTGCATGTGAGAAGGCAAATGTCCAAATCTGTTGGATCAGCCATTAAACAGACTTTACCCTGACGGCTCCCTAGTAGAAAGTCTGTGTAATGTCCAATTATGCCCATGTGTAAATAGAGCAGGTCATTGTCCAGGAGAATTCACAGCGAGCGAGTGGGTGTGTTTCTGTCCGGCGCAAAACCAGAAGAAAACAAACATCCAAGAATGAAAAAGAAATCTAAACCAAACAGAGTATATTCAGCAAGTGAGAACCAACTGATACGGACAATCTCCTGTTGTGTGCTACATCTGTGAAAGGACATGGACATGGCGGGCAGGACGTGACACAGATTACACTGCCGGTCACCTGGCCGGTTCGTAATTTGGTCATAAACATCCGAGTCTCTTGCCATTCCTTTAATTTGTCTGATGATTTCCACGTCGGCCCTTACCGACAGAAGTAATGGAATCTCGTCGTCTCTCCAGACATTTCCATTGCCGTCTTCATGTAGTTGACCCTTCTTCTTCTCCCTCGGATGTTTGTTTTCTTCGCCGCATGATAAGAATGTCATCAACACGCCCACTCGCTCGCTGTTGAATTGTCGCTGACAGTGACCTGTTCTATTTAAACATGGGCTCAATCGGACATTACACAGACTTTGTACTAGGGAGCTGGTAGGGTAAAGTCTGTATAATGTCTGTTCTGACTGTTCTCACATACAGCACCGCCGGGTAAAGTCATGATAAATTTAGGTTTGCAGTGAATGTGTGGAAGGGGCTTATATTTTAAGCCCCAGAAGATGTCCTTATACACTTGTATTTTAGTATCTTTTACATGTCCCAAAAGTCCTAAAAACATGTCTGGTGTATGTGTTGTTGCAAGATATCTCACAAACAATGTTCCTTAGTATTATTCAGTTTGCTTTATTCCACCTGGATGATCCATTCAGTATCAATGCTGCTTTTCAAGGAGTCCAGCTGCATCTGTCAAGGTTAACAAGTAAGTACCCTGGTCTGAAGAAATGATTAACAAATATAATCTTTATGTTCTATTAGTATTCCATAAATGTATGCATATTGTACATATATGCAAAGGAAGAACTCCGGTATTGACCTTGCCACTGACAGGTTCAGGCATGTTTTATCCCACTTTGATGGAAATGCAGCCGAACATAGAATCACGTCACTGCATTAACTGAAAGCACAGTGAAGGTACCGTCAGTAGAAATCTGCTGAGCAAAGGGTCATTACAACCTGTCTGATTCTGATTTAACAACCGTAACAACAGATAATGGGATATTTAATCCACACCGCATGCTATTCATGTAAAACGCTTTGGATTTACAGCCATGCCAACACACTGATCCACACTTTTGAGCTTAAAAAAATAGACAAAACACTTGGACCACAATACTTAGTTTGTATTCTGCTGTGACTATGAAGCATTTAAGATATTGTCATATAATGACAGTTGAATATTTAGACATTCATATTTTGATATATGTCAATGATTAAATATGATTACAAAATATATATAAATATGTTATGAGAACATATTGTTTCTGGTACCAATATTTCTTTTAACAGATGCACCTCACCCCTCTTAGTTCGGCCATGAGCATGAAAAACTGAAATGACTATGAAAAAATGTG
Organism: Sander vitreus; assembly: GCF_031162955.1. Taxonomy (NCBI): domain Eukaryota; kingdom Metazoa; phylum Chordata; class Actinopteri; order Perciformes; family Percidae; genus Sander; species Sander vitreus. The sequence goes on from NC_135869.1 coordinate 14,960,686, forward strand.
TAGATACACACACACACACACACACACACACACACACACACACACACACACACTCTAAAGGGGAGCATGAACATGAAAAAAAAATTATAAGCCTGTTTTCATAAAAGAAAAAAAAAATCAGTGCCACACCGTAACAGCATTGTGATTGGTTGTCCATGTGTGCACATCTATATTAAAATCAACTCACCGTTTGGATGGCTCTGATCAAAATCAGGAAGAGTGACGATTTCTCTCACTGCTAATCTTGGTGTATTTGCTTTGTCTGAAACACTAGTTAAAGAAGAAAGGAAATGACAGCAGGGAATAATGAAAATTCAATAAAGAAAACAAGAAACAAAAAAAGAAGAAAATAACTTGTAATAGTCCTGAACCATTGATGGGTCCACAGGTGCTTAGATCAAAGTCTGCAGGTACTGAGTACCATTCAACAGTCCTGATGACAGGGGGGACATGGCCTTCAGCCAAAAGACCACACACACACACACACACACACACACACACACTTCACATCTGCAGCCGCCCCACCTCCACCCCGCTCCGCTGGTGCCTTGGATCACTGCTGATGTTGTCCAACAATGTTCTGCCTGGGAAAGATCTCAACTATCAATCTCCAAACTGTCAGCCACACTGACCCACCGGACCCTGGACGAATCCTGCAATATAAATCAAACAGCCCTTTTCTCTCTGTAGTGAAAGTCTGTTCTGTCTTGTCCTGCTTTGAACATTATCCTGTGAAGGTTGATTGAGTGGTCTAGGGGAAAAAAGGGATAACAAACAAGCAATGTGAAAGTGAATGTGAAATGAAGCTCAGCAGCAAATTGAAGACAACTAACTGTCTGCTACAAGGAGGAACATTGCACATGAATGTTGATAGTGTGGCAGCAGATTTTAAAACAGATTTCCCACTTTACAATGAACGTCAAAAGCAACTTAAACTAAATGAGCTTAATCATCAACAATTGCCCTGCTATAGGTTGACAAAGTTTACTTTTTTTTTTCAAATCTGTACAGTTGGCTGCACTTGAACACAACCCATATTCCACTTTATGGATTAAAGTGACTTACAGTGAAGAGGTTCACAGCTGCCATTATTCTTATTTTATGTGAGACCTATAGCTGTGAGGCCTAGACACTCCATAATCTGTTGTTACAGACATGTTCATGTTGGTGACCTTTAGCTGTGCCAGCACATGCATATTATGCTTAGGGTCTTGCACTTTTCTCTGCTAGTACCTCTCTGTCTCTGTCTTCCCCTGGTTCTTCCCTTGAATTCCAACCGCTTTTTCCTGCCTTCTAAAATCAATTAATATTGATTTTGCTGCACTCTCTGGGGTGGAGTCAAAAGAGGGGACAAAGGAGATAAAAACCACCGGCGAATTGCTGAAGTAACTCCACCGTTATTATCATGAGAGAGAAGTCAGATGCTGGTTCAACTCCATTTAAAAGCAATGGAGAATGAGAGTAAATGGCATCTTCTGCTTACTAGGAAATTTCAAATGATTCATGAAGTGGATCTCAGCCAGGAGCTGACTGGCTGTCCAGTTTTATGGCATAAACCAACATTGTGATACAGACAGAGCGACAACAACATTAACTCCTGTATTAGACTGAACTGTAAAAGCCAGACAGCTGTCTCTATGTGGAATGAATAAGAAGTTATTCTGGCCTCTAAAAGGTATTTTAGTGGAATGTATCCTATAGACTTTAATGACTAGCTGAATAACCAATTAGTTGATCAGAAGAAACGTAATAATGATTTTCTGATGACTAATTATAAGTGGTGGAAAGTAACAGTTAAGTAGTTACTCAAGCACTGTACTTCAGCACAGTTTTGAGGTACTTGACTTTTACTATTCCAATTTTAGTCTTCAGTGGGAAAATGCTAACATTTATCTGACAGATGTAGTTAGTTACCGTTCAAAAATAAAGATCCACTCATATATGTATGATAATATAAATCTCTGATATTAATGAACTCTGCAGTACTTTTACTTTTTATACATGCTTTGATACTTGCTTATTTCTTAAGTAAATGATGTGAGGGCTTCTTCCACCACTGCTGATAAACACTTAAGTCATAGTTCGCAAAAATGTGCTGGGTGCAGCTTCAAAATAGGTAATTGAAAGACATTCAGCGCTGGCATTGATCACTTGTCTTTTTTGACATCTTAAAGCATAACTGTGATGTGTGCCTCATCACTTTTTATTTCCTGCCTGGTTAAAATAAATGTATCCATCTAATATGATTTCTTATAAAAAATATTACTCAACATTCAGTTTTCAACTTCACAAGTTGTCGTTGCAGCCATAGGTGCAGAAGTATAATGACTGTTTAAGTAAAAACTGAGCTCAGGCCTGCACATCCCAGCTCCTGCACCCCTCTAAATTATGCAGCCAGTAAAGGCTTCAAATTATAATCTTTCCCAGAAATTTAGAGGTGCTCATGTATCGCACAGCCTTGGAGGTCTCAGATAATACACAGTTTCTGCAGCAGTTAGACAATGAGCAGTAGATTTGTCTGCTCATACATGGGATAATAGGAGGATCTTTGTACATTAAAAATAAAAACACCTTCAAAAGATGTCTCATGCTGCTAAGGTACAACGTGTGACTGTGACAGCTTCGAGAATACAAACTCTTTTAAGGAGACAGACTGTGGACAGTCTCGCAGATCTGAGTACTGAGCCCACTGTTGAGTGGTTACACTCATTAATGGCTCAATGTGAGATAACAGACTTTTCTGACATTAATCAATCTGAAGCTGGGGAATAGTAACACACAAAGCTTTGTTTAACTTCAATGTTAATTTAACTTTTTTTTTTAATGCTCTATCAGTGAGTCTCTATAAACCAATGAAATCCAAGAGCTACATGTTGTGTGGAGTCATGCTGAGGGACAATTTGTTAGAGAAAAGCTCCCTCTAGTGTAGGAATGAAAACACTCACACAAACAAACCTTAATAACAAGACACCGCTAGAACTTTAACATTTTTAATAAGATTTTTCATTTTGTACTTGCATGGGTAAACCAACAAAGTATATACACATTTGTCCTTTTGGAGAAATAAAAAAAAAATTATTGAAAGTGCATATATGATAACAAAAAAGAAATAAATTAACATAGAAGACACAGTCTAATGAACTATTGGATGTCAAAACATTTAACTCTTAAAAGAAATAAAATAAGGAAAAGTGAAGAGGCAAATGCTGGAACAGAGGCCCTCAAAACAGAATAAAGAGCATCATGAACTTGGTAAAACAAGGAATACAGTTAAAAAAAACAGTAAGTGGAAAAAATCTCCATAAATGCAATGCACTGTATTTTACAAAATGCTTTATGAATGATACATTAGACATCATAAGTAAAAGTCAAAAAGCAAGGGGAAACGTGCTATGCATTTAGCACTATAGTGTTCTTTGTTAGCTTAAAAACATTAAAATGAGATTCATGACATTCATTCATTACACAGCTCCTTGGCTTCGTCCAAAAAAAAAATACAAACTACCCATTACAATTTGTTTTGCTTAAGGCTTCTGAAAAGTTTCAGTATTATGTTTGTAGTGTTTACATCTGAAAAAAAGCCTCATATATCTGCTCAAAAATAAAATCCCAAAACTATTTTAACCCAAACTCACAAAATAAGTTACTTATTTTGAGTCCTTTATTATTAAGGACAACACACGGCTGTATTGCTGTAGTACTACAGTATTTGCAGAATCTGAAGTCTGTGGCTCAAATGTAGTATTTGGGTATTTCACTTTCAGTGGTTGTTGCAACTTTGATTCAGTGGTAAAATGCTCAACAATGCAGATAATGTCATTGATCAATGGTTTCACCTTAAAAAAAAGGAAACATTTTCAAAACAAAACAGCTGTGTCACAACAATAACTCAATGCAGGAGTCTCTAATTTTAATCAACTTTTGCTATATGCATTTTAACAACTAGAGTGCTTTATGTTACATATCCGCCAGTTATCAGGAACAAAATAGTGGTGCTGCTTTAAAGCATGTTTGGAAGTTGTCATTTGTTTGCTATTAAACTTCCTGCTCCTGTTTCGAATACAAAAATAATAGAATCATGATCATGATCATCACATCCATGATTGAAATGATTGACGTTGCATAAATACTACAAAAAGTATTAACTGAACTTACATTTTAATGTCTTTGTTCATACTGTAATATAAAACTACAAATTTACTATCTTTCTTTTTGCATTCAGCTATAGCTATATATATTTATTTGAGTTGCCTTTATATTAGAGACTGGCCACATCTTTGATGCAGCTGAGAACATTTCAACAGGGGTTCACAAACTGTTATCACTGAATCAATGGAAGACTTTTTCACAATACATACATACATGAGGCTACTTAGTAATCACAGATATTATCGCATCCATAGTGTTGTCTCTGCTGGTGTACAACAGTTAATATTAAACATCTTGTGAAAAGAAAAAAAAAGGTTGTAACCTACCAGTTTGGTAAGAGCACCCAGAGAGCACAGATCAGCAGAATTACAAAATAAAATACTGAGAAAATATTTAAAATATATAATCATTAAATGGTAGAATGCTAAAAAATAAATCAGGTACTTTTAAGTTGAATCCTTATAACTGTGCAGATGAAATAGTCTGTAATTTACCATTTCTAAATATTGGAATGGTGTGCAAATAAAGCAATGGGATATACCAGCCATGCTCTGCTCTCTATTTTACACAGCTGCAGACTCTTGCATAGTTAATGAAATACATGCATTAGCGTTTTCATGCAATACTGCATTCCTTAATTATTCTCAATTCTGTACATTGACAACAAATAAAAAAAACATAGACAATAACTGCAGTGAAGAAAAATCAATTTTGTAAAGATAATTCATTTTCTCGTACATTTTACATTGATTTTTGAAATCTTTTTTTAACAGGTATGTATTTGGATTAATTGGAGAGATATATGTACTTCTCGTATAGAGTACAGTACTTGTCTGGTCTTTAATTGAACTTGGAGCTCTTAAAAGGTCAGCCATGTTGCCTTTTTTGGTCATTTAAATCTCAGTTTCCTTATGTGAATGAGATGATTATTGGATTATTGCTCTACCACCAGGGCATAATAAAACAAATGCTTTGTTGGGGTTTTTTATGACTGGAAGTGACTTTTAAAAAGGTTTTATGTTTGTCAGCAGGTTCCTGTAACATAATACAGGACCAAGGTGATACGGTTGACATTCAAATCATACATTACGATTTTTTATAACAGCTCTGCAACATACTACCGAATTTAGACTGTACAACACAACCAAGTTGCTACTGAATGAATTTACTGCATGAACCATCATATCTCATCTAATCGTACATGTTGTAAACACAAAGGTAGGCAATGTGGTGGCTATTAATACAATCTTTATGGATGAAGAATGGTTGGAAAACAAGGGAACAGGCTGCAGAGTTAAGTTCAGCTTTAAGTTCTGTACAGAAACATTACTCTTCTATAGCGTCATAAAAAGTTTGGTTGGACCCCTATTTAAATATTATGAGCAATATACAGTATCCCAGACATTGTCTACTGATTCTTGTTTACAATGTCCAAAAAAACTCAAATAAAAAGGTGAAAAGTCCTATAATGCACTGGGTTTTGGCTACATGAATGGCTTCTTAATCCAATAAACTACTTATTTAGCGATTGGAGAAATAGACAAACAAGTATGTGTTATGGCATGATCCAGTTCTAAAACGCACACTAGCCATTACAACTTAATTACAGACTTTAAAACAGGCAAACAAGATGGTGAAAGCCAAAATGAAAATTGTCCTGCTTTGATCCAAAGTGCCATGCACAGGTTCCTGATAGATTCTTACGTTAATTAGAAAAGAGCAGCTACAGGAATACCACCACATGTAAACAGCAGTATGTTATTTCTATAGTCCATGACAGTTTGAACACAGTATATTTTTTTATAATGGTAGGACATTAAAAGGGTCCCACAAGGACAGTCATGTTCAGTCATGCCGTGGGTTTTTGTCGTTTCTGTGGACAACGAATCGCTGGTAAATAAAAAAAATAAAACATTGCTGGGTAGAATTAGTGTCACTGTAAATATCACTTCTACCTGCCAATAGTGCCCTGGTGAACAGCTTGTTGTGAATCTTTGATTTTGAAACATACAAATAATAATGTCTGGTTAAAAAAACTATAGCATTCAACTTGCTTTCCAACTTCTTACATCATGAGATGTGAAAAATGAGTTTGGACTGGTTACTCCAAAAACAAAGCCTCTCTGACCCAAAACAACTTCACAAATTCTAAGCCAGGCCCATTAAGGCTGCTCATTTGCTCAAACCATGCACAGGCCATTTAAATAACATACATGCATGTTTAAATTGAGTGGTATTTCTTATGAAACCATCTGAGAACCAATGTAAACCTGGTAGATGCTACAGAGAAACAGTTAAGTGAAATACTATAGATCTATAAGTCAGATTATGTTTAAAGTATAAACTTACTAACGGTTGGAGTTTAATGGCATAAACATATTCAATCATTAAAATGCTAATGCTGGTATCTAATGTATGAGTATTGCAACAGCATGTGGGGTAATTCAATGATAACTCTGATTGTTCAAAAAACGTGGCCGGCAAACATCACGACAGCTGCAGTATCAATATCCTGCCTCTGCCTCATTGTACTGCAAAAGAAATATACCAGGCAGTGTCTGATAGTTGAGAAAATCCGGCCTACACATCCATATTTGAACAACTGCTTTGAGACGGTATAGGCCTAAATGGAGTTCTATTATTTATTAAATGGCTCATTATCAATATTCTGTTTCAGGCTGATGAAGAAAGAAAAATTACATTGTCTTCTGCAATGAGGTACCGCAGTCATGATAACCGCTGCAAACAGGTTTCTGGCTCACTGAAGTGTGTGGTCACAGTTCTGAACATCAGCAATTGAAAATATGCTCATTTAAGAAATATCAGTGTCAGAGGACCATCGGTCTGTTTCAGCACCAGGTGTAGTAAAGAGGTGATTTCTTTAAAATGACCCCTGAAACATTGAAATTAATGTACCCTTTAACCATTTGAAGTCTAAGGCCTGTTGACACTACTTTACGATATGTCTTAAAATCATGACCACATTAAAAATGAGATAATTACATTACATTGTGTGTGTGTGTGTGTGTGTGTGTGGGTAAAAGAAAACAACATATCTATACAAAGTGCGAACAATACAACATTCCTACTCAGTGATGCATACAGTAGTAGACTACTATGTTGCCAAAGGCAATTATTTGTTTCCATGTACACTATTGAAAGGCGCTTTAGATCATTTTCACGTTGCTCATGGAAAGGACAAAATGGGTTATATACTATATAGTTTTTCAATATCTGTACGGACACATACATGTGTGTATTTATTTTCTTTCATTTTAAAGGGTTTCATTCCAAAACACAACTTCCATATGCATTTGATAAAATATATTTCTATCAAAAAAGTACTAGTATTAAACAAAAATAAACTTTTCAAATATTTGACAACTTGTCTCAATGTGTGTACCTTCTCATCTCAAATCCTTTAACGTTTTGGTCCAGGGTCTGCCATCACCTCTGTATGTCTATGATTTTAATGTTCATAATCGGGGGTCTTTAAAATCATCTGATCTGATTGATCGACTTAAAACAATCAATGAGAACTACTGTGAACGCTTAGCCACTATTATTTCAGAATGAAACTCTTTTTGTATGTGTGTGCGTATAGGTGTGAGAATCAACTCAGTTTCAGTGTTTGTCCAGAGACTTTTTTTTGATGTTACGGTTCTGTTCTCACTACTTTTGAGGATTAAATGCTTAAAGAACAGCAGTGGGGTTAATTCATCAAAAGTCAACTCATTTCCATCTTACTCTAAATAATGTTAATTCTACAAAACAAATTATGCATCGTAGGTGCATACAAGGTGAAAATGCTTCATACGCGATTACTTTCTTTTAATGCACAAGCTGCTGCATTTTAAATATGGTTTCATCAGCAGGATATTTTACAAGCAAACTAAACATAATGTTTGCAGCGCTTCAAATATATAACAAGCTTCTTGTCTGAAGGAGAGTTCATTGGATTTCAAGATTCCAACAGGGAATTCTGTCAGCTGTCATATAAGCCTTCAGTACACATAATCAAACAGGTTATGCTGAATGCATATGGCATGCTGCTCAAGTACCTTCCTCGCCAGAAGACATCTAATGTGTCAAGCGATGGTCTCGCTCGCATCAAGACCATACCTAATGCTCAATAGGCATAACTGGTAACAATACACACTGCATTAATATCTAGAACTGGCGGCATACCAAGCAACTGTTTGGCACCCAAATATGCAGATGATGTACAGTACTTTACTTTTTATCCAGTACAGCAAAAAATACTCAAGGCTGGCTACCAATATTCAAACCTCAAAGCCAGCACATGTATCTGATGCCAGTGTGCAAAACCATAACATCAAAAATGTGTCTCTTTGCAAATACGTCTGGTGCTCACTGAAACTTAGGCACAAAGAAAATAGCTGCATTATGTAAATTCAATGTTACTACTATGGATATATCATTGAGGCCTCTTTGTTGTACGTGCAGGAGATTGCATGCTTGAGGACAGCTTTCGGGAAGATGCCATCCTTTCTAGAGGCTTCTTCCCATTAGAGGGAGACTTGAGACTTACTTCAGAAGTGGAAGACTTGGACTTGCCAACGTTTAATAGAGTGCGACTGAGAGAGCTGGGGGGCTTGGAAGACTCCTTTGTCTCTGACTTTGTCTCACCTCCATGAGTCTCTATAGATGTCTTTGAAGACACAGCTTCTCCCGTCTTTCCAGTATCACCACCGATGTCCTTGGCTTGTCCATTTTGCTTGCATGTCCTCTCTGAGGACTTTTTGGCAAGCAGGCTGCTTTTTCCTAAATCAGCCGACCGGCGGCTTTCCCTTTGTCGGAGGGCACTCTTAAAGAAAGACAACCCTTTTTCCTCAGATTTGCTGCTGCGCTGCAGGTCTCTGGTGGATACGCTGGGTGAGCGCAGACTAGTGACAGAAGAGCTGCTGCTGGAGCTCCTCACAGATCTCCTCTCAGGCCGGTTGCTTTCCCCACTCTTAGACAGCGAAGAGCGCGCTACCAAGCTGCCACGGAGACTGTCAACCAGGGGACTAGCGTGCATAGACTCTCTGCTGTAGCTCCTTTCTACCAGCCTTTTCTGACTACTCGTGGTGCTTTTCTCAGTGACACTGGAATTCTTCTTTGCAGTTGGCGAGGGAGAAGCTGAGGACTGAGGTGTGGAGCGGACGAATGACTTACGTTGCAGCGTCACATCTAGGGGTTGAGTTGCCTCCTTTGTTTTGGAGGGAGTTCCACCGGGTGTTGAGGTGCTTTTCTTGGCATTTACACTCTTTTCTTTAGTATTGCTCGCCTTTTTGCCTTTCACTGGTGTACTGGTAAAAGTCTCAGCAGTGCAGGTCTTATGGGTTGAGCACAAACGTTTTTTGGATGTTTTCTCTTGCTCCACTTTGCTGGAACTCTTCGCGGAGCCTGTGCTTTCTGCCTTTAAAGTGAATCCTCCGATACTGCTCTTACGTTTCTGTTCTTTGAAGGGGGTAGCTTGGGCGGGTAGAATGTTTTGGTCTATAGCTGTAATCTGGTTGTTGTTTTCAGTTGCCTCATTTTTGGTGCTCTTCTTTTCCACTGGAGTGGGAGCCCTGCAGTACATCATGTCTAGGAACCTTTTATTGTTGTCTTGGTCACTGACGTTGCTCTCCATCATAGACAGGGGAGTCCTGCTGCCAAAGTAGCGTTCGTGTCTACTGTAGCTGCCAAAACAGGACGTGGAAACTTTGTCATCACAGGCCTCGCCTATCCTCTCTAGAGGAGGAGAACATCGAGAGTCGAAGGAGAAACGTGAGGGCGAGTTAGATCTCATGTGCAGATTCGCAGAGAGAGACCAAGAAGGCTTTATCACACTGTCGCTGAAGGCTAAAGGGCTAGCTATGGACGACCTGGAGGACAAGCTTTGACGCTGAATGCTCCTCACAAAAGGGCGGACAGAGAATCCTCCTAAAAACAAAGAAACATTTTATGTATTTATCTATGCATTTGTTGTTAAAGACGCTCAACTGAACGTTGAAAGTGCTGTTGGAAACCCCCAATTAATCCACATTACAAATACAACAATTGCATTGTGCAAATGTGTTGTGTACTCTCACTGACTATAGCGTTAGCTAACTAAAGTGTGACATTTTATTAATTATAAATTTAATAAATTAGTAAATAAGAACTTTGATTCCACAATTAAAGTAATTGTGTATTATAAGTAACAAAACTGGTAGCATGATAGCAAAATACATTACATAATTTGAAAGCAGTATCCATAGTGAGATCTGTGAATGTTAAATACTAGTTTGCCTGGCCAACATTTTTGGGGAATATGCTGACCCTGTATTCTGGAGGGTTAAACAGAGACCTACATTTAACCACAAACTGCAGCCCAAGACAACATCTGTCTCAATTTGGATGTTCTCGGTATGCAAGGTTTCCCAAAGTCCAGAGCTCTGTACAGCATGTTTTCATGCTAGTCCCAGCCAGATGTGACACATGTCGCGTCACGTTCTGCCTTGTTCTTGCATTATTCTCCTTCTTTAAAAATAAATAATGGAATTTGGAGTTGGGATTTGTAAATTCAAGTGGGAGAGTTCCTGACTATAAAGAGCTCTGGTAAACATTGGTGGAGTCTTTTGAAATATTGTCAGTGGAAGGAGTAATGCATTTTGTACAAAGGTTTGAGTTGAGACACAATTAAGGCAAAGCTGTCTCTTTATAGCCGTTTCTTTGGGTCGCGGTGGCAACAGGTCAAGTAAGGTAGCCCAGATGTCCCTCTCCCCAACTACGGTTTCCAGCTCCTCCTGGGGGATCCCAAGGCGTTCCCATTACAGATGAGAAATATAATCCCTCCAGCATGTTCTGGGTCTACCCCGGGGTTTCCTCCCAGCTGGACGTGCCTGGAAGACCTCCAATGGGAGCGACACAGGAGGCATCCTTACCAGATGCCCAAACCACCTCAGCTGGCTCCTTTCAACGCAAAATAGCAGCAGCTCTACTCCGAGCTCCCTCCGGATGTCCGAGCTCCTTACCCTATTTCTTAGGCTGAGCCCAGCCACCCTACAGAGAATACTCATTTCGGCAGCTTGTATCCGCGATCTTGTTCTTTTGGTCACTACTCAAAGCACATGGCCATAGGTGAGGGTTGGAACCTAGACCGACTGGTAAATCGAAAGTTTCGCCTTTTCAACTCGCTCTTCACCACAACGGTCTGGGGCCCGCTACTCGCCGGTGAGCGTCTGGTGGCCGAGCCTTCGCCCTTGGGGCCCGGTCGGGCACTGCCCGAAGAAACAACATGGTGCTTACACCTCCACCACCCTGCGGACCCACCACCCACAGAGATGGTCATCTGGGTCGGGTGCAGTGTGAGCAGCAGTCGGGGTCAGGGGCCTGGGCATGCCGATCACCGGCGAGGCAGACTAGCTCTGGGGTTGGGGTTTTGGCCTTCTGAATTTAAAAAAAGTCCAGTCTCTTCTTGTGGGCGAATGGACATTGTTTTGCTTCTATAAAGCTCAAAAGCTAACTCAGAGCTTTGTGCTTCTGTTGGAACTATGACTATGACATTTTAAATATGAGTCAGAAGACAGCACAGCAGCAGTTCATGTGCGTGTAATAAAAATGTACATAAGACAGCACCACAAAGAATTATCTGACAATTATCTGATAATCTGACAGCTGTAAAATTATATATATATATATATATATAAGCATTGTCTCACCATCATCTTCATTACGTTCTACTGGAAACTCTACTGACTCAGCCAGTGATGCCAGAGAGGTGCGTCTGGATGAGGCTCCAGAGGCCAAGCTAGCAGGCCTACTGCCAGGTAACCTGTTGATCCAGTGGTCACAGAGGGATGAACTAGTGGAACCTGCGTAAAAAAACAAGAAAAACTCTAGTTTAAAGGTTCAGAGCCATCATGAGTCATATTATCTAGTTATTTTCCTCAAATAATATGGCAATTTCTAACAATTTGGCATGTGTAAATGCACAGCGTTTCCCCTAGGATTTTTTTTCCAGGGGGGGGGGGGTTGGCGACTCTCCCCCGAAAAGTTGTTGAGCGTGGGGGGAGGTTGCGTGACTTTGGCTACATTGAATGCGTAAAGTATGCGGACCGTTAGTATGTGCCGCAGAATTTATGTTTTAACTGCTGGCTGCTGGCTATATCAGCAGCTCACACACACAGCGTAGGATTGTGTGAGTGACAGGCGAGACAGAGAGCTTTTGCTTTTGGGATTGTTGTTGTTGTTCTTCAGTTTTTTTAAGCTGGCACAGCGCTGTGAAAACATCGATTTACTGCAGAGGACGCAGGTGAGGGAAACAAGAAATAAAAACAGAAACTCTCAAAATGAAACTGCCAATACGCTCATTCACAGTCATTAAGTCGTTTCCTATATATCGGTAGTTTAATTTAAAAGCAATAATGACACTTTATGATCCATTTCTGTGTAAAAGGGCCACACACACATCGCATTAAAAAATATAAATAGAAGACTGTCCTGTTTTTCCGCTTGTAGAGCAGATCTCCGCGGAGCATACGCACCACTACGTGCTGCTCCAGTGCCCGGTGTAGCCAGTTTCATTGATTATAGTGGAAGCGTAGTGTTGGATGGTCTGCTCCGCATACGTAACGCGTGCAATGTAGCCAGCCCGTAAGTTAAAATGAATTTAACTTTTAAGGCGAGGAATGAGAAGCGAATCGCCTGTATGTGTGAAAACAGCTTTATCTTGCGCATATCTTGACCGCCCCCCCAAAACAATGGTAGGGGAAACACTGCATGCATATTAAAATCATAATCATAAAATTCAGAGTAAGGCTTTCCTCTAATTAAGATGTTTACATTGGTTGTTTGTTAGGTTCTCTTCAGTATTCAACCTTAAACCCAAACCTTCTGTCACAATGGTACTGTGGTATACCTTTGTGGCTATGTTCATGCAAATATTAACTAAACTTTAGTTTGCCTTGATCACAATCTGACTGGAATTCTAAATACAGCAGATATTACACGGTAGGAAATAAATACTGACCAGCAACAGAGCTGTTGGCCGACCAGGAGGGAATAACTGTCCTCCGCTGGTAGAACAGTATATAGGCGGACTGCTGACACACGTCATCGTCAGCTACTGGTGAAACCTCGCTGTCATCAAAGCAGTACCACTGACCATCGATGGAGTTCTTACAGTACGCTGTGAGCGCGAAGCAAACGGAAGAATGGGTCAACAAGGATGATGAACACATAACTATACAGTCTTATTCCCACATAAAAACATCAAACTGTAACATACTGTAGCATCACCTGTGTAGTGGCCTCCATGCATGTTTCCATGGTGGTTGCACACAGCATACAGGTCATACAGGTAGTCATCTGGGTTCCTTCCCAGGCCATATGGGCGTCTCCATGGCGACCAATGAGAAGGTAAACTCCAGCTGCTCTGGCTTCTCTTAACCACATGAGGTGCCATGTCCATGCCCATCAGCGGGAACCTCACCATGTTTTGCATCTTCACCCTCCGGTCCCCCTCCTGAAACAGAGGCCAAGATAAACACATCAGCATTTAAGGAACAACTCTTTTTAGACGGAACAATGTCTCATTTTATGTGTGCTTTCATGAAAAGTAAGCAGTAGCTACAACCATTACTGAGGATGATCATTACATTTCTGATATTGGTGCCGACATCATATCCGAGTTTCAGTACAAAGGCCTGCGTTTCAGTGACAAGTTCTTGTATGGATTTGTTTAAAACTGACAAAAATATTTAATATAAATCAGAAACAATCTCATCAAAGAATAAGTAAACACGACTACAAATTTGATTTGATGCGATCTTTTCTCGATAATCAGTGTTACACACACATTTTGTCAGTACCAAAGGTATTGAGGTTTGATATCAAGCCTTTACCCTAAGTGCCTATCCCTAACAAGGGAATGTTCAGATTTCTAACGTCAAGTCCAACACAAACACAAATAAAGAAAAGCAACAACTTTATGCATAATAAAATTAAGAGAAAGTAGATCTTGTTCCACATTTCTATTTGAACAATGTTTAATTAAGCTGAAATACCTGTCTGAACCTCTTGAGATGCAGTATAAGCACATCTGGCAGCGTCCACAGGCTGAGCTTAATGCGGCCCTGCTGCAGCTGCTTGCAGTGGGGACAGCGCCAGGCATCGTCTGGGGCCAGCTGAAACACAAACGCACAAGCTCCAACCACACTGCTTATAAAATAGGCCCCACACAGGATAAGGCCTTGGGTTTTTCTCTCATTTCCCTCTATTCTCCTCCAGCAATCACAGGCAAGTCAACCCACAACATATATGTAGGACTATGCTCAGATTATTCCAAACATAGAATTAGGAGTCAAATACACAGTAAAGCCACAGAGTGAAAGGCTTTTTGAACTTTAGCAGAGTCATAATAAACCGGTGGGGAGGACACACATGTGAGGCTATAATTCAAAATATACTTACCACTGACATGTGCCAAGACAAATCTAAGACTTATTTTCTAAAGTCAAACTACTGACTGTGCAGCAATCAACTGAGTGCATTTGTGTGGTCAAAAGGTCACCTGCTCCTCCTTAGTGTAGAGCTGAAAGCACTGAGCAAGAGTGCAGGCCTGCGGCTGATGATGTTGTTCCCTGTGCAGATACACGCTCTCAGCATCAGGAATGTATTCCTCCTCAGTGTGTCCAAACAGACTGTGGGAACATGAAGCGCAGCTCATTCATTCAGCAGCAAAGTCTTAAGAGGATCATAAGATCTGCCTTGAGATTTTGGTTAGACCGATTCCTATATCAGTAAAGTAGTAGGCTGGATCGACGACAGTACATTCACTGGACAATCGCCAGAAGATCTGGATAATCGCCAGAAGATCTGGCACCGCTGGATCTTCCGCCGGATGTCCCTTGGGACCGACTGTGGCGCGTGTGTGTGTGTGTGTGTGTGTGTGTGTGTGTGTGTGTGTGTGTGTGTGTAAAAACCACACATAGTAGTTAGCTTTAGTGAGATAATAAGAGCAGACGTGTTGTTGATTGTGCAGGCGGCCCTTCAGACTCTGGTGTTTACTTGTGGTTTGAAACCGTAACTTTAAAATTAAGCACATTTGTAAGTAGATTAAGCTTTAAGTGTATTTTTCAAAAGCTAATATTGTGATGAATAGCAGAGGCACCTACATTCAAGGGCTCAAAAGAGGTTTAGTCTTGTCGATAGCCTTTGTTAACTTGACAGTTCCTACAGAAACCCTGCACAATGTGACCATCAATTTTATTGAGATTTTGCCTCACCTTAAACTGGGTTCTTAACTGACACATGAAGGTGCAGTGATGTGTGGGCAAGCTTATTTTTTGTGACTGTGACAAGTTGCTGCCCTCTAAACTAATGAGCAGTCACATTATGCTAAGATGATCATGCCGCAGGTATGAGGACTGGATGACCTGATTGATCAATTTAGGTTTCAAATTTGGCAATTCAGTTGGGGCCTATACATGACACTCACAGGTCACACTTTGGTTCAATACATCATACTGTTGATTGTTGTAACATCTTATCTCTGTCATGGCTGATACATGCCACTGCAAGATCCAGGCATTTTTTTCATTTCTTTTTTTTTAAATTTAACTTCTGATTCTGCCATCTCAACTGTGCTTTCTACATAATCACTTACACGGACAAACTTGTTAGTCGCCTGGTAACGAATGGCCTAAAATTACAGTAAATTATAGTCTGGCTATCACCAGACCAAGCTAAATCTTATAAGATCGAACATTAGTCTGGGGAGTCTGCTCTGTATTTTCTACTGCACAAGAGGCGTGATCAACGGGCATAGTTCAAATGACTCTGTACACAATTGGATAGTCCTTCAACCAATCAGACCAACGATCCGGGTGACGTAGCAACGACAGCAGCATCAACGGGTTGCTGCGCTTCGGTGGCCGCCATGTTGAATGTAAACTAGGGCTGTCAAAATAATTTTAAAAAAAATTAACGCAGATTAATCCATTCCATATTGACGTTTGCATACAGACGACAATCTGGTGCCACTGATATGTCTGCGCTTCTCTCTGCTGCTCTGAAACAGACGTTACAGGAAACACAAACCCCGCTGCATGTGACGCTAGTTAACACAATACTCAACAGCAGCTAACGTTAGCCTACCGCTAGCTAGTAGCTGGATTAAATACTGTTAAAATGCTGACAGCGTTACAACGGTGTAAAGTTTGACTGTGTTTTACTGTAGAGGATTCAACACCGGGATGTAACAATCTGCAGCTGCCGTCGGAGAAACAACACAGCCGGTGCGTTCAATGAAACTGGTAAACTACAGCCTCGTGGTGCATTTGAAGTTATTGTAAATGTCCTTTTCCTATCTGGTGGTTGTTTTTGTCGTTCAACAGCAATTTACTAGTGAAATAAGTTATTGTTATACATTATTATTAAATCATTTAATTTTGACCATATGGCCTTAGCAATAAACAAGCCGTTCTTTAATGCCACCAACTGTTGTTTAGTACCCTTTTTTTTTTTTACTTTCTTAAAAAGTATCGGTTCAGGCACCGTTAATTATGTATGCGATTAATTTCGATTAATTAATCACAGAGTATGTAATTAATTAGATTACATTTTTTAATCGATTGACAGCCCTAATGTAAACAAAAAGCTGCTTGCCGTCGCTTCTCTATAGTCATCGTGTTAAACCCGCCAATAGCGCGCCAGGTGGATAAGCCAGTTTGTGATTGGTCCCCGCAGATTTGTAACGGAAGCAGGATAGAAAACTGTATAGGTTTCCAGCCTGAGCTGCAGGGCAAAAAGCATATCGCCGGCAGATCGGGCTGGGTTTACCCAGTCTAAGTAAATTACACAACTGATGTCATGTCTACAAGGCAAGTTAATAAAATGTATGATTTAACCCGTTCTTTTAAATGAGCACCATGGTTTAATGTAATTTGGTGTATGCAATCTAGCTTTCTGAAATCCAATATATTGTTTCAAATGAAGATTACAGTAAACAAATGTTAACATCTGGCTTCTTTTCATTCAGTGCAAAAAAAACATACTGTAGATAAAAATAAACAGACTACAGAGCTCTAGCAAATATTAATCTTTTTCACTCACTAGTCCTTGGTCTCTTTGTCCCACTCTACCACAATCTTCACATGCGGCGGCCCCCCTTGTCCACAGGACTTGTATGCTCTGCAGTGGAAACAATTATAGTGGGAAACAAATGAAGTCATTTAGGTAGTTTACATTAATAAATGGGATTATATACTCCTCATATCACTGTAGGACAGTGTGAAAAAAGCTTTTTCTGGGCAAAGTCGTGTGCGTACTACATGTGCAATTACAAGCAATTTAAAAATGGGGTCAGTGTGAAGGAAATTTCTCTAGAGGATGGGTTAATCCAATATGGTAAATTAAATCATTTAGATACGCTCAAAGTGCAGATGAAATAATATAAAAGTTGAAATATATTTCTGCGATTATAAAGACAAGGTTAAAATTCAGAGACATTTTAGTTGTCATGAAAGAACCTACTGATCAATCACAGTAATGCCAAAAACAACTTTGATTTCACTTTCATGCACCTCTATTGAGCAACAATGCTGAGACTTGTAGCCAAACGTGCTTAACTGGCATTTTAACAAACAGTCAAAATCATGTTAGGGCATGTCATCTATGCAGGCCTGAGAGAAAAAGAACCGATGGGGAATGTGTGCAAAGAGAAGATTACCTAACTAAGATCATGCCTGTCTTTACCTTTGTACATACAGTGTTTATTTGGAAAAGGTAGATAGTAAACAAGTAAAAGATCCTCCAAACATCTGTGTCTGTGTATACTTGCCTAGTAGAGTCTGTGTATACTTGCCTAGTAGAGTCCGACCGATATTTTGGCGGGCCGAAATTAGGCATTTTCCAAACTATCAGATACGGTAAATGAATATTTAAAAAATTAAATAAAAACGGACGAAACACCCTTCAACCATGTTATGAGTGTTGGCGTTGTCCACCAGAGGGCCCTCTACAACGTCCCTGTTGGCAACCCTCGTGTTTAATCCTTTTTCATATTTTAATAAGTTTCATATCTTAAGTTTGTATTTTATTTATCAGAACTTTAATATATTTTGATGTTCCTCTGTTCTGTTGTGACAATAAAACAAGCATTATCATATTATTTTAGTGAGGACTCATAAATAACTACAAATAACTAAATGCTAGGGAAATCTCTTTATGTTTTGTTACGTGTTTCTGGATTTTTTTTTTTTTTTTTTTTTTAAATATATCAGCCGATATATCGGAATATCGGGATTTTTAAACACCAAATATTTGTATCGATATCGGCCTTAAAAATCCTTTATCAGTCGGGCTCTATTGCCTAGTATAACATTCAAATCTTATTGTGACAGTTTTTCGACCCTTTCAACATAAATGGCTGCAAATGCATTATTATGTCAGTAGGCTGAAATTTATGAAAGCATACTGTATGCTCAAATACATTCTGCATTAGTAACTGCAAGACTTAATCACAAAACAACATATCATTCATAATTAACCACGATATACATTTTTGGACGATACATTCAGCCTTAATCAAGTAGTAAACAGATGTTGTATTAAAAAGAACTGACCTTTCCACAGTTGGGTGACACAGTGGTCGCTCATCTTGAGGAAGGAGGTAGGTGATACCAACGACGCCAACCACCCGAAGACTGAAAGGTCCAACCTATACAGAGACACCACTGTTAGTACTTCTGTGAGACTAATACATTACAGGTGTAATCCGAGAAACAGGGATGCCATTAATAATTTCAATAATAGTAATTTCACAATAATTTCACTCATACTTAAAATATTGTTTTATCCATCCGTCGGTCCAATTTTTAAACAGGCTTACTGTGTGTAGCATCAACTTATTTACCATACAGATAAACTTCTTGTTCCTCTTCCTACCTGAATGTATACCCCTGGCCTCAAAAGATGACGCATTTTCTCTAGGATCTCTTTCTGTAGAGCATCCCAGGTCACAGTACACTCCATGTACAGTACAAAAGGCAGTCCGAACCTAAAACAACATAATGTGCATAGCTTTGTTAGCGGCTATCAATTTCTCCTGGAAACTTTGAACACCAGTAGCCTATTCATCCATTGCTACCATTTCTAGGAACTACCAAAAACTGGATAATGTGTTAATGGGGTAATGATACCCCAATCTTTATTTTTTTAAAGAACATGAGAAAGGGGCATGTGAGGACAAATTAGCACCACAGAACATAGAATATTGGGATTGTAGTACCTCTTTCCTTGGTGGCCGGTACAAGCCCTGTTACACACCAGAAGGATAATCTTTTCTGGTCCCAGGTTTTTATTAGGTGATGCAGTTAAAGGAGTCATGGCCCCTTGCATGAAAGATGGAGTCCTGCTGATTTCTGTCGCATACTTCAAGTTGTTATGATTCAGGTTTGCCAGAAGACTTCCTGAGAAACATACAAACAAGCCCCGATCGATATCCTTCAATCAATTTAATGTGAAAAAAACGGTATATTTGCAAAAATCTTAAGTATGATTTACCTCTTTTTGTGCGTATGTTTTCCAGTTTGAAGGTCTCTGGTGTCTCAAAGGCAAATATGGAATCACTCTCTTGAATGATGTCAAGATCATCATCATCATCACAAAATGAACGATGAAAACCATCATAGTACATTTCAGTCAAAATAAACTGAAAGAGAAAAAAAGAGTACATGTAAAAAGAAGTGTCCAGTTTCTTTAATATTTTTACTGTTATTATTTTACAAAACTAACAATCATCATAATATAGTTTAGTTTAGTTTATTATAAGGATCCCCATTAGCTGACGCCTAGACGAGCCAGTCTTCCTGGGGTCCAAAACAACATTAAATCAGACAATGTTAAAACACACAAAATATCTACGTATAAAACAAAATAACAAGGAAACAAGCAAAATACCCAATCAAAAACAATATCACTCCTTATACTGCTTTAGTCCTCATTTACTCCTGTGGCATTTTCATCCTGCCAGCTTTAATCAATGTTAGCACTCAGCTGTTGCATCCCCTAAGGACAACTGTGTTTAAAACTGTCTATCCCTGTATATTGAGTCCACTTCATAAAGTAAAACTGGGTTCATGACAAACTACTGCTCAGAGGTAGAACTGGCTTTAGGAACAGTGAGCTAACATTGTGTGACAGTAACAATATAGTCCCATTGTGTCAGACCCTGAGCTGATAAGAGACAGGAATAGCACCTGGTCCATTGGGATCTTGGTCTCACGTGCCACAGCATCTCTGAGGCGATAGACAGTGCTGTTGAGGGGAACAGCAACTCCGATCCTCATGCAGTGAGAGTACTTCCCCTGATAGACCACTGTCACATACAGGGGCCTAGCAAAAAACACATTTAAGACAAATAAAAAATCTTAACATACTCTCTTAACATACTTTACTATGCTAGCAGGGTTTCTCTTGCTTTAAAGCTATGGTTCACATTAATTATAGTTTAAATAGGTCAGCTTCCCCCCCCCCCATACTTCACATTTTTTGTCAGAGATTTATTTCTCTGGACTGAAGACTCCCATAACATGAACACACTGTTGTTTTGGTTTGAAAGTGCACACTCCTCCCACACCTGTTTTCTGCTCCTCCTGCACCCTCAACCCCCCACACACTCCTTACACACCAGGCTACAGTAATTCATCTGTAACAACACATATTAACTTAAGGTTCTCGTAACCTTGAATGGTGTCACCCCTTTGACGAACTTAAATACATTGCGCATTGTTAGATGGTAGAAAAAGTGGTAAAACAAACAACCTTTTTGAAAACCTTAGAAAAATATTGTTGTACCTGTAAATGTTTACTTTAGTTATGCACAAGGGATTACTGTATACACCTTATAAACCAGTAATAATTGGTCATGAACATGTAAAAACATCTCAGCTGAGCACTGTTAACTGATCAGGCTTTCATGTTGTAGCACAGCTCAAGACAGTAACTTACCGTGTGTGTGGCAGTGGGATCGGTAAGGAGATGCACAGGAAGGGATCAAACGTGTTGCTCTGCTTCTGACAATGTGGGCACGTAAGAGAAGACCTGTTGGGAAAAAGTGTAAATCCTTAATATGGCAGAGAGATAATGTGGCCATACTGGAAAAAACATGGAAGTTTTACTAGACATAAAGCCTACCTGTACTGAGCCTGAAACAGTTCTTGTACAAACGAGCCAGCGGAGAGGGGAGGAGATGGACCCTCTATGCTTTGATCGTCTTCTTCAATTGGTGGCTGAACAAACACAAATAAGTTTTACTAGTCCGATTTATAGGTCATGGGCTAAATAATACCAGTCTATCAGGGTTCATAAGAAAGCCATGCTGCCTTCATATATTTTGTTGTCATAAACTAGCTACAGGGAATCAAGAGGAAACAAGACCAGGCAAGCCTAGCTTATCTTAGCAGGACTGTGAATGCAGCTCATTGGTAAGATACACTGAGTGACCAAAATTATTTAAACACCTGTTAGTTATAATGCAATGTAACAAAATAGCCCTGCAATAAAAACTGGAATATCTATTTTCAGCTTTTCAGACACCAGTGAATGTATGGCTGAGCAATTGTGACACAAGCATTAGTATTTTCCAATAAAAAAACAAACCCTATGCCTATAACAAGCCCAAGTCTTCTAAACACACCTTTATAGCAGGCCGGATGTTGGGGTTGACTGTGTTGAGGTCCTCGTGTACTCTGTCCAGCAACCACAGCAGAAACTCCTGAGCATCATGCTGAGCGTTCCCTTTGAACTGGGTGGCATTTTTCGACACAGCATTCTGCAACCAACAGCAGGGTCCCAAGGTTACAATGCATGCAACGACAAAATCTCAGCACTGTTTGTACGTGAACTTTAATATGATGGTCATGAAGTTTTATTAAATGCAGATCCTGAACATAATTTCAGCATTCACTGGCATACTAGGGCTGCACAATTTATCGCAATTATATCGAAAACGCAATATGGACTAGTGCAATATTCAAATTGCAAGGGGGGCGCAATATTTGTTAAAGGCAAAAATATGTGTCAAACCATTTTTAATTAAGTATTGTGGTGCTGCAGAGACGTCCCAGCCTACAAATCATATCCTACAGACTGAAGAAAAATCTTTGTTTGGTACAGATCCCCAGAAAAAAATAAAAATAAATAAATAAATCACACTATCATTTCAACATTTTTTAATTTTAATATTTTTCAATGAAAATAATGATACAAAAATGATCATTCCCTCCAATATCGTGAATCACATCGCAATCGCAATATCAGTCAAAATAATCGCAATTAGATATTTTGTGCAGCCCTATTCCATACTGACAATACATTTACCTTAAAATCCCTGCTATGCTGCGGGGTATACTCAAACGTCCATAAAGCCCGCACAAGTCCTGACAGCTGCTCTGTGACTTCTCCTTTGGCCAGAGGACCCTTCTTCTGCAGAAGTAAACCATTGGTCTTTGGTTTGTCCTCATCCAGCTCCTCGCCTTTGTAGTGCTCCAAAACGAGGTACTCAGCAAAGAGTTCCGTGTTACTGAGACACTGCAGAATTGCATTCATGAAGCAGGTATTCCCGTGGTTTTTTAGACCTGACACTCCAGGAATTCTCTCTCCGGGCAGAAGACCGGCGAGGTCCCCATCATCCATGGGCACATCTTTACAACCAGATTTAAAAGTGGAAAATCCCCCATCATCTTTGTCATCTTCTGTTTGCACTTCAGATCCAAAGTGTGATAACGCTGTCAGTGTCCTCAGGACTCTGCTCATAAAGCTGCCAGCAGAGCGCACAGAGCCTCGCCTGAACAGCTTCTTGCTGAAGCTCGACTTCTTGTCCTTGGTTGCGGCTTTGCAAGACATGATTTCTCTTTCACGGGCGTTACAACTCAGACAGATGTGCTGTGAAGAACGAGAGCCATCTCACTTGCTGCTATCTTCTGCTCCATCTCAAAACTTGCAGACAGCAATAACTGCTGGCAGCGTTAGGTTGGTGTTAGCTGACCTTCGCTAGAAATATCATTTTAAATGATGTGTTCTTCTAAAGCATGCAGCTGTAACTTTGGTGTTTAATTTCACTTGTCAAATGACGCTTTCATATCGTGCAATACAACCCTGCCTAAAATATTGACCTAGGCCAATTACCTAATGATTTCCGAAGCGTAACATAAACATTGCTAAGGTCAGTTGTTGACGCCGGCAACTTGCTCCAGAGTTACCTTGTTTTTGCGGTTTACTGCCCCGCTGCAATGAATCAACATCGGTTATGCTGAGAGCGAAGACAGCAGTGTTAGCTTATTAGCTAACTCTAACGCTAGCTACAATAACAACAAGAGCAGCAGAAACAGCAATAGTCCTTTTCGGCCGAGATGCCCATGTTCAACAGAAAATAATATTCCGCCATGGTTTGCAGGTCATGGCAGTCAAAGGAGAGAGTGTGTCCGCAATTTGGTTAACCTCACAAATGTCACATATTTAGAGGCACATTCGGGCTAAGCTACCAAATAGCAGAATCGTTATACTTCTTCTTCTTCTTCTTCTTCTTCCTCTTCTTCTTGTTGTTTGTGTTAGCAGCTGGTGAGGTGGTTTACAACTACATTACCGCCACCTAGTGGGGTGGAATAAGAGCAGCCGCAGCCTGGCAGTAAGAAGTTCTTAGCCTAATAACCCTTTCTTTAAATATAGAGCTAGCTGTAGCTGTAGTGCCCCTGAAGGTTAACCTAGTACACAAACATTAGTCTGACTCATCTTGTTATTTGTGCATTTTCTCTCAACCTGTATTGCAGAAACATATTATTTAAATGCACCGCTACAAATGATCAATAACCACTATTCGACTTTTTAGGACATTTATTTCTGCTTTTCATAGGTAGGCTACACATTACAGCACATGTAGTGACAAAAGCAGCTGTGATCTAGCCTGAGTCAAAATGTAAGTAGCCTAATTGTGTCACTGCTCTTTGCCAGTTCACTCTTCTGCCTGAGGGAGGCACGGTGAGGCTAAATATTGAGTACCTCATTGCAGTTATTAAATAAGGTGTGTGTGTGTGTGTGTGTGTGTGTGTGTGTGTGTGTGTGTGTGTGTGTGTGTGTGTGTGTGTGTTTCTTTGCACATCTTAAGTGTGAAACAACATAGTTGGAACATTGCTACCTTATTGGCAGGGTATGTATGATTAGTGTATGAGAGAGTCTGAGAGCGGAAACACTGAGTCAGTGTTTAACACATTATAAGTATTTTAATCAATATGAATCATTTATCCCATGAGACCAGGTTGGAATCAACCATTTGGACAGATAATACATGTTTTACATTTAAGGTAAGTGCGTGGATAATATGAAAAAAGATAGAAAGAAGAAGAGGAAAAACACCCACAAATATCACAAGGATTTAATTATTGATGCCAAATGAAGCTAATATGGAGAAGAAAAAAAAAGACAATGTTTGTGGTGGGTCCAGGGCCTTGTTGGTGAAGCTTACTGCCGTGGGGAAAAAACGAAGGGGTTCAAACTACACTCCTCGACTCTACTCGTCTTTTTTGGTAACACTGATTGGCCCACAGTTTTATTGTGTAGAGATTAACCTCTGTCTGATGTCATATAGTGGAAGTGCTCCAACAGTCAGAGATCAATACAAGTCGAAGAAAATTGGATTGGGGCATGACAGCGATTTCTGTGCCCCAAAACACATCCAGATTAGATCTAAGTGATATTTGGAAACAGCTTTGAACTGCTCATCTCCAAACAAAGTGGATCAAATCTGAGTGGTAGCACTGGAAACATGTTGCTGCTTCTATTGTACAATTTGCAAGCTTGGGGCTGAGCTCTTATATCGAACGGCAGGATCAGCAGTTGCTCTGTATTGATCTGTAATCTGATAATGTAATCTGAAATGCTGGTGAACATGCCATCGGGAAGCATTCAGTGTGCACATGCTCATTCTGCCACTTCCACCTATAAGGCAATGAGACAACCCGATTGAGAGCAAATAACGATCTACAATTACACCTCTCTTCTCTGCATTGGTGTCAAACATCTCAGATATACTAGAGAGAAGAAAAGAAATTGCTTCTCCAATAGTAAGACTACTGAAGCTCAGCGTGACGACTTCTAAGCTTTCATTCACCTCTCTCTCTTTCCTAAACTGATCAGCTGATTCGGGACGTTCACTCTTCATTTAAACCAACCAGAATTGGCCGTGAATTCCACGAGCCAATCACATAATTGCATCCCTGCTTTAAATCAGTTCTTCTCTCTGCTGCTGTCAGTTGTCAATTCAGGCAAATCGCGCAACCCACCTCCACCCCATCCACCACCAGCCTCCAAAAGCCCCGTTCCTGTACTTCCATCCAGTCTTCAGGCTACTTCACCACCACCAGTGTCTAGACTCCATTGGGGGAGATATGCCTACTCATGGCTTCTCGACCCTATATAAAATTATTTATATAGCGATGGAGTCTAATCAGCAAAGACTCTGTACATTTCAATATTTTGAGTTGTGATGAAATTGTTTTATTTGCAACTTTCAACGAAGTCTCTCCTGATTGAAATTAATACAGTGTCTGAATGACCTTTACATGTGATTTGAAGGGAAGAAAGTGCAGTGACTGGACATTGATTGGTACTGCATTGAATTGCATCAAAGTATTAATACATAATTATTATAGATTAATGAAAATTTTAAGAAATAACACAACAACAAAAGATAAGAAACATAAGTAAACATATAGTTGTAAAGCATGATTTCCAATCTTCTGTAATTGTTCCATTATGTCACAGCTTTAGGACTTTAATCAAAAAGTCAGTTTATCTTTTTTTCTTGGTAATAATTCAATCCTTCACTTGTTATTTGTCGTCAACACAAACAGTTGGGGCCAGCTGGGGAAGTTCTCCAATGATGTGTCCATGGAAACAAGGCAAAGGGTCACATGTGTCGTATCGCTCAACACAGGAAAAGCCTGTTCAATTTTGCTGAGATTTTAAAATGTTGTCAAAACATATCAAAATCAGAGAGAAATCTAGCTTTTGCTTTTCCTCATTAGTGAATTAGAGACGGTGTCTGATGTAATTCTCCAGACCCGAGCTTGAGTCTCCTCTTCTGTCTTCTTTCTGTTATTTCATCCTCGTTCACAGCTCAGGAGGCACTCACAATCAAAGAGAAAGGCCCCTCTCTTAAAATGCAAACAAAGTTGAAAAGTAAACAACCCAAGTCCTCAATATGACGATTATGATGATACCGATCATGAGCCACCTAAGTATCAAGTAATTATCATCGACTTTGAGCTGAAAAGCAGCTATTATCTCTTTAAATGCCTGTGTTTGACCAATGCATACAGCTGAATTGTGGTATTGTTTTTGACAGGAATGTAAAGTGGCTTGAATATGGCTTTTAAACCTTTTGAGCAGTCTGGTGTTTGCAGCAGTGATTTGCAATACCACGCATTATTTCCAAATAACAGATCCGATTTGATTTTATGTCACCTGGGCATTATAAACAAACTTCTCTCTCAGTATTGGATACATTGTTCCACATGACACAATCAAAGCTTCAAAATTGGATTCAATGTAGATTATTGTTGGTAAACAGTGATAAGGAAACTCCCTAATCGCAGGATGTTGATGTGCTTTGACTTTGTTAATGCAAATGAAGGGTTCCATTTGTGAACTGTCAGTCCTACACGCCTGACTGCAGCTTCTGTTATAATGGCCATGTGTGAAATAATTTCTATGCTTGAAGCGAGGCACCTCTACCATACAAGCATATAATTATTGCCCCTGTGTCTATTTAAAGCATTTGTGCACATGCCCTTCCATTCATGTCTCCTAATGCGCAAACATTAGGAGTGAGAAAAAGCCTGACGAGTCCTATGATACGAGGCCTCCGAAGTGCTGTTTATCATCGGCTCAATCTTATTTGCATGTACCGTAAATATTACTGTAGGAGTGTCAAACAACGAAGCACTGACACAGAATATATCGGAGTCAATTTAACACAGGTAATATGAAGGAAATTATGTTTTATTTCCTTTATTTACATATTAACCCCATGGTTAATCCTCTAGGATGAAATATTAAAATGTAAATAGAACATTTTAATATTCTGTTATACATAAATAAAATAAACATTAAGCACAGTAAAACAAAAAAGGGGCAATATTTAAGCTACTCCTCGTGAAAAGGCTGCCTTTCTCCCTTTTCACCAGGCCCTGTTCCCAAATGTAATACTGTTTGGTGTCTGCCTAATTCTTAATTTCAGTGTAATGTTCCAGGTTATTGTTTTAGTTTTGTTACTTTGTTATTTGACATAGGCCTGTTCGGCAGGTTTATGGGTCCATAAGTGTTTTGCTATGGTTCTGCCTGTGATGTGGGGGTTAGCTCAGCTGCTCACCACCCTAATCTGGGAGTGGATGCAGGTTTGCCTCATTAGGTCCTTTCTGTAGGGAGGGACTGGGCAATCCTAAGGTGAAGAACAATAGGTAAGATAGTTCTGCAGTAAATGACATTTTTATAATATTTGGGGTGCCTATAGTGGGTGCAGATATATGTATAAATAGTAATGTCAGCAGTAACTGATCTACCCAATTGTAATGATGTTTTGAGAAAGTCTGTTTTTGAAAAGTGTTACTGTTGCTTGCTCAGGTTAGTTCACCCTGTGCAGCCTATCCTAACCTGTGCAGGTGATAGGTTCCAATTAGGGGAGGCTGAGTTGAAAAGGGCTTCAGGAGAAGAAGGTGAAAGAAACTTGGCAGCTTGCTGCGAGGTTGCCATTTTGGTTACTGTTATTTTGCCTCACTTTAATATTTTGTTTTTGTATTTTGGTTTGAGTATGTTTTGGTGTTGGTTTTGTTAATAAATATACATGAATTAAGAACTTGAAAAGCCTCTTCTCCAGTTTTCGATCGTGACACTCCTGCTTTCGCTCATTGTTAATAAGACAAATGAAGTAAGGACATTCAATTTCATTGGCAGATTGTGAAAAATGAGAAATCTTTTTAGTTAGTTTTTTTTTGTATATGGGGCCTAATGTGCACTATGTAAAGTCTGTGATAGCTTCCTTGTCTCCGGAGTAGCCCATTAACATTTAGATCCTATCAAAGTGTTATATTAAAACACTTGATGAGCTCATTAGGCAAAACAAAGTAAAAGTAGTCTAAATGAATCTCAGTTTGACTGACAGCTGAACCTGCTCACTCTGTCGCTGAGGGGATTTTTCTCAGTGACATCCCTCAGCAACAGACAACTGATGCCTTGATGTGCACATCATAACCTCCTTCTTTTCATTTCATTCAAGCACCTTTGGTCAGAAGTAATAATCATCTCCACCGAGCAAACCTGGCATGGAGAGAGAAAAATAGAAAAACAGTTAAGTGAAATCACAATGCAGTTTCTCTAAAATAAAATGGAAAAACAATTACAATATGGAAGATGGTCTGATGTCAAACATGTCTGTAAACAAATGAATAAATATTAACATTAAAAAATACAAAACAAGCAAAGCCAAGATTGCTTTCATCTTCTCTTGGCCAGCTGATCTAATTATTATTGTTCAGTTTATGGACAAAATAATCTCAACTCTATAAGAAATGCAGTTTACATTTTTGAAAAATTGCTTCACTTTACGAAAGAAAATCAGTCAAACTGTTTTTTTCGTTTTGGCATAAACTCAGAAATGTATTTTGTATTCTTTTATTTTATGTTTGTAGAAAAAAGACTCTTTATGCCAAATTCCATTTGCTTTGTATTTCTTTTCACTTTTTGTAAAGTCTAGTTGTCATAGGCAACATGTAGGCTATGCTACCACCTTTTACATTGAATATCAAACTATGGCAAATAAATCACATTAGGTCAAGTGAAATCACTTGTTTCATTATGTGGCAACTATGCTGTAGCCTACAACGAGGCTCAGCTATTTAATAAAACGTGTAAAATCAGTAGGCTACACACAAGAATATACTTAGATCTTAAAATAAGACTTTAACAATAATTTGTGCACATAGCTCCGCCCCTTTACGTCAGAATTTTTTCTTTATAAAAAAAATCCCATTTCACCATTGGCTTTAGCCTCAACCTTTTTTATGTCGTTTGGTCAATTGCGATATTTCCGACAGTAGTCGAGGGCAGTAAAGTGTCACTGCACTTCCTATGGCCATATTTGGGTGGAGCGTGAGCTCAGGAAGCATTTCGAAGGACAAAAAAATGAGCTTGTCTCTGTCGTCCATCGCAAGAAAAACATCCCAACGTTTTTTTCACCGAAGTTGACTGCGCCTCGTTCACAGAAGAAAACAACGTCCTTTCTGCTGCTGCAGTGCTCAGAGCTTTGATTCACAGGAACTCTGACACACGCAGACGCAAAAACATTTCACACTGGAAAACTGTCAGGAGACACAGGTGAGCTGGATTTTTATCATTTAACAGCATGAAGATGACACCTTTGGTTTAGATTAATTAAAGCAAAAACGTGCATCAGCTTTATACTGACTCGTAATGTCATTGTTAGGGAGGTTGGTTCATTGGCACCTGTTGATCTTCATTCCTTGTAATGTTAGTTGAAAATAAATAGAAATAGCCTTTTTGACGGAGGATAAAGTTCTGTTGATACACAGATAATATCAGTGCAAGAATTAGTATTGATTGTCATATATGATGCTCGTGAGCTTAGATCAGCTGTTTCACTTTTTGTGAGAAGAAAGATCAAATGCTACACTTTGTGCGCCATATGGCCAAAAGTTCCCCCTCTGTCCACTATTAACAACCAGATTTAGCCAGACACATTCTGGAAGTTCATTTCAGTAAAATGTTATGTTAACATAACGTTGGCTTCACCAAAACCTGACAGGTGGCTAAGGATGTATTGTTACCATTTTTGTGTGTTTATGAAAATGCTTTTCCTGTATGTAATCTATAACTCTTCACATTTCAAAAGACAGAAACGCCCCACACCCATTAAGAATGAACACACACACACACACACACACACACACACACACACACACACACACACACACACACACACACAGCAGGTGTAACAGAGCAGCATCAGATACAGATAAACATGTTATTTTACTCTAAATGCACTTTTTGAAACATTTGTAGGCTTGTATTGTGAAACAGTCCGATCAGGATTGTTTTGTGGTTCAAATCCTATCATCTACTGGCTTGACCCCTGTGAGTTGATTCTGAAAGCAGTGGCGAGATCTCGGAGAACAAAGCGACACGAAACAGGGTTCAGTTAACAATGGTCTAAAAAATGTTCTGAACATAAAGCCAACTGACAGATTATGGTTGCTTAGCTTCATACTGTGTATAAATCAATGTTGCGCTTTGGAGACGCTCATGGAGTGATCTCTATCTATCTATCTATCTATCTATCTATATCTATCTATATCTCTCTCTCTCTCTCTCACACACACACACACACACACGCACACACACACACGCACACACAAAAACGTCTCTCAGCTAGAATTATCTTTTCCCCCAGTGACAGCAACAGCAATTGTGAGCCTGCATTTTACCTTTTGCTTTTAATATTCACAGTGCAGCAGATTACAAGGGTAATACAATTACATTACATTTCATTGTTCATCAACTGCGTGAAATTGCAGTCTCATAGAACAGGAGCTGTGGTTGGCATGTGCAGAACAAAATCAATGTGAATGTCTGTATATGTGTGGCTTCTCCTCTCTTCTTAAGAAGCTGGCTGGTGCAGGTCATAACTCCACTTTAGATGAATCATTATGACTACCATTAGTAATTAATCATTTTCTCACTGGTCAAAACTGTCGATAAAAAGCTTTCCCAATGATTCCCCTATGTCACACATTTAAAGAGACGTCATAGAAAAGGTTATGGTAATGCCGGAGAAATATAGTAGTAATTAGTGTTCGGAAGTACGGCATTAACGATAGTGTGCGAGCTGAAGTTGTATGACACTTGTTTGCAGCACAGCGTCTTGTAGATGCAGATTGATGTTTTTGTGTAAACTATGGAAGTGGCATTATTTCTTCTGCATAAAGACTCAACGGCTGCTATTTTTGACAGCAGTGTTAATTGCTGGATTGAGTGTTTTTCAGGGTGACAAAGGATGTATTATATGTGGTACAATAAGCAAGGATTTGTGCTATTGTTTAGGTTTTATATTTTGTGCGTGGCTGTCAGTGATTTCTGGCTGTGGTGCAGATGCCCTTTACAATAGTTCACAACCATCAATTCCTTGGATTTTCTCTTGCAATCAATTTCCAAGCCAAAGTGCCTGTCATTTTGTGCCTTGACAACCTAGACGCTGGGATCTTTTGGGAATAGCAGCATCCAGCCTGTGTGTTTCTTCTGGCCTGCTGGATTATAGATTGTGTTATCTACAGGTGTATACAGTATAGCTCACATTGATTTCCACACTTTTCCACTTATATTCAACTGAAAAGCTTGTTAAAGATTTGACAAATAACTGGCAGCTGGATCCATTTAGCCCATGTCCCCAAGGGCTGTAACATTGATGGCCAATGATGAGGATCTTGCTTTTGTCATAAAGGTTATGATAGTCATGCTTTTTTTTTTTTTTTAACATCAGTGCTACAGGATCATCTACTTTCAATTGGGATTTGAATGTGCATCCCCTCAGGCTGATGTGGTTAAATTAAGTTCAAAATGTGCTCTGCTTCTTTCATTTAATTTCACAAACTGTCAGTGTCATCGTAAAAGAAGACGGTTAATATTTCCTTTTCATTTAGGCTCAGGAGGAATGTAATGAATTCAATACATGCTCCTAATTACATTGATTGTAAGACAAAGACATGTAGAAAACCATAATATCTCTCTCTCTCTCTGTCTCCCCCTCATTTGAAATACTCAATAACGCTAAAGGATGATGTTTTCACGCTCAGACAGACACTCGAAGAATTGTTCATCAACAAAAGACTACTGACTTGGTGCGTTACTGAAAACCGTGCAAAGATTAATCTTGAGGTGTTTGTTTGAAGCTGCTAAGAACCGACTGGTGCAGAACACATTGCCAATCTTGTTTCCGTATTGACATGCTAAGTTTATCTTGCTGTCTGACTTGGAAACATCACACAGGAAACCAATGTGAACAGCAGTTAAGATGAGATGTGCAAAGGCATGAGTTACATTGAAATATTATCCATGATTCTGGACTTATTGACTCTGTTGGGTTAAACAGTGTACAATCATCTCTATCACAGTTGTGTTAGGGGACAAAGATTGTGACTTTGTATATATAATGGCCTTTATGTTTTACTGCGTTAAGGTGAACACACCAAGGGGCTTATTTTCAGACTTTGTAGTATTCCATTTACCTGTATTTACCAGCTCCCGTTCCTCTGCTGTTACCATAGAGACACTCCATCCCTATCAGCAAGGCGCCTTTGGCTGCCGGGCTCATTGGCTCTCACAGGAGAGAGGAAGTGTTTCCCTGGTATGGAGTTCAGCACCAATGTAGCGAGAGGCATTTCTTTGGCTTTGATGGTGTTTCCTTGGCAGCCGGCGCCCCACCGGCGATGGCACGTCGACCCGTTTTGTCACTATGGGTTGACGGCTGAGACAGAGTGTTATCCAGTTGGGAGAGATCCACTCCCATAATTGAAATGAGTTCACCTGGGAGACAGCTGCTCTGCGGTGCCTGTTAGCTGTCAACAGTTGGTGCTTACCAGCCTGCATGTAGTGGACATGTGTGTTTTCTGAGCTGGTGTGTTTAAAATATTTTACCTGTTTACCACAGCGAGAAAACATGCCTCAGGTATTTCAGCTGCACGGCTTTTTAAAGCTGTCTTGAAGAGAGCATAGCACTGATAAATAGAAGTCACCCAGTAAGAAGAGCATAAAACAGTGAACACTGTCTCACCTTACAAAGCCTCTGACGGTCAGAAAATGTACTCAAATGCACCTTAAGGTCTGAGAAATTGTGACTTTCCTGTATTGTAATATTGCATAAAATCTATAGTATGGACAAAAAATAAAACTGCCTGATTCAAATCATCACCAAAATTTGGTAACCCTTTGTGATTCCTTGACATTTAGCAGTAGTGCACTGTTGTTTGTCTGTTTATAAATAACTATCAAAATATTTCCTTTTTAAATATATATATTTTTTTAATTTCCTCTGACTTAACTAAAATCCAATAAGAATTGAAGTGGTAACTAAACTTTTCCACAAGGACGTATGGTGAACATGACAAAATACAAAACTGATGACAGGCAACTATTTTTTATATATATATATATATATATATATATATATATATATATATATATATATATATATATATACACACACCATGCATTGACAAATATAATATTACTTTTGTGAGAGGTAAAAACAGTCACTCTGTTTCTTATTCCTGTTTCATATTCTTGTTGATAAATATAAATTTTTAAACATAGCCATTATGACATATTTCTAGTACAGCTACAATGGAGAGTGATAGCAGAAAAGTATCAACAACTCTGGGATTCAGTCAGACTCCGACAGCAAGAGCTTTCTCAAGACATTTAGCAGTGACATTCAAAAAGCACACAGGAATAAATCCATCATGCATGAGGCAGCTACAGCCGCTTAAATACATCCTGAATCAATACCTCAAGATATGTTGCCATGTTGGCAAGCTGAATGTTTATACATCCACCACCTTTGATTGAAAAAAGTATTATTTTATACTGTGCGATTTATTATTCATCGCACCGTTTAGAAAATGTATGAAATTACTATGTAAAGTAGAACAAGAGGAAATTCCAACAGTTTCTCACTTGGAAATGACACATTGATGATGTCTGACAGAGAAGAAGCACAGACACTTCAGTCTAATGGAGTAAAATGTGGATGCACCAAGTGGATAACAGGTGTCAGCCTCCTGGATCGATAGCATACTGTCCTTTGGCTCAGCCTATGGTGCATCTTGTATCACAAATTTCTGGCTTTCTCCGAGCTGGAAAGCTGACTGCACGCTGCTCTCTGCAATTGTCCTGGAGCACCAAATGACAGCATTCATACGTGCAAATATGTTTTATTTTCTGGATCCATTTGGTGTAAGGCTGCAATTCAAAACAGACAACCTTCAACAACAAAAAAATCAACCTTGGTTGTAAATTGTGCAGCATCATCTCAAAATCTCTTTTCACAGGCACACTGAGCTAATTGTCCTCTATTTGTTAATAACAGTGTCTGTTTTTTGTTTTTTTGTTGGTAGGAAAATCAGAACAAGCTCCCAGCAACCGTGGTTAATTGGTTCTTTTTCACACAGATGTACAGACATCAGCTGTCAACTATTGAAAAGAGTGTCTGACTGTCTGTGTCTTCTGAAACTACTTTTCCATCAATCAAAGCCTCTCTCTTGTGTCCTTGTCATTCCTTTATTTGAATATCTTCTTTCTTCGCTGTTGCTCATCAGCAAGCTGACTGTAGGAAGCTCTCAAAAGACTCCAGGTGGAGCCAGCGTCACCAAAGCTCGATTAACCGTTAACATGCAACAGTAAATTGGTCAAGCAGGGACAGAAGCGATTGGATGCTGTTAAGGAGACTCTTTGATTTGACAATAAGCTTCATTCTCTTCCTCAGTTGCTAGGCAGATGTGTGAGCATCCCTGAGTGTTTAGCTGTCGGAACTCTTGACATTTATGCAATTAATGATCGTGCAATCAGATAATCTTCATGCTTTTTGACTTGAAATGGATAGTGAAATTAAACATTTCATGCACTGTAAACCGTTTTGTTGTAATGCAAATGTTAAGTTTTACTTTAAGAATATGGCAGCCAGCTAATACATGTATTCTGAATGTGAGGGTTTAGTGACCGACTTCAACATTAAACCGGGTATTTATAGACGCCCAACCTTCTCTTGAGATTGAAAGGATTAACTCCTAATAGAGGGTAGATATACTGAAGGAACGTGATGAAGTTTAGTTTCTGAATTTTGACAAAAAAAGTCAGAAAGGGGCTTACACTTAATAATATTAATGCCAATTATGTGGTTGAGTTAATCAGATAGAATACCTTATTTACAGACAGTATATATTTAGAATTCCTGTGCCTTCAGACTCAGCTTTGGTCATTGTTAAGAGGATAAATCGAGCTGATATAAAAGCAATTTGCTATTGCAAATAAACCAAAGTTTTCTTGACTTTTTTACTTCGGGAAAATGCAAACGTGCACAGTTTCATTAAATATCTCTGAACAGAACGATTTATTTTATTCTTTAGCTTTTCTACTGTGGGGGTCACTGACGGTGCACAATATTATTATGAAGTCATATAATGCAGTTATACTTTAAAGACACCATGAAGCCAAAATGAGAGTTCACTTTATAGCAAATGGCTCCGAGAAAGACCCACTCTTTGTCAGCGAATTGCTTAGCAACACAGTGCCAATCTCACTGAGGTCTCAAGATAGGATCAATTTTTCTAAATTCATATTTCACAGTCGCAACAACCCAAGTATACCCTTTTCTATAAATGCTTGGATAGCGTTCTTGTGTCTATTGAACCGTATCAAAGTGAAAAGCTGCCATCTGTAGAAATTTAAAAAAAGAAAAAAAAGAGAACTGATTTTATATCGTATTTGTTTATTAAATAGAATGCCTGTGGTCCAATATTATCCTAAATTGCTTTCTATTTTAATAATTCTGGTTATTGCTATTAGGAATCGATCATTTGTTAGTCAACATTCATTAAGCCGAATTTTAGGCCCAGGTGGATTAATTAATACATTTGTTATTAGCAGTGGTTTCCTGTGATATATTGGTTGTCCACAAAATGCAATGATTGGTCAAAGGGCACGATATCTTTACTTTTGTGATATACACATATGCTTTGACTTAGATGAGAAGATTGTATATACTTGTACAGTATATTGATAATGATGATGATATTGAAGCTACAGCCAGCAGCAGGCTAACTTAGCTTAGCATTAAGACTGGAAACAGCTAGCTCTGGAAAATCCACCTCCTGGTTCAGCACCTATAATGCTCACTAATTAACAAGTAATGTGGTTACTAAAAACAACCAGTTCAGTTATTGGACACTGAACTGGTTGTTTCCTGTCTTTATGCTAAGCTAAGCTTAAATGCTAGCAGCCCCTGATAGAAGTGTCCTGTTGTGAAAGTTAATTATATTACTTACTTAGTGCACACAATCAACATTTAACTGCCACTGATTGCAAAGCTACCATGTTTTTACCAAGAGGATTAAAGAGTAAATTATGCAATAACTGGTTAATTCACTTTTATTATAGATTATAATAATTTTGCTGTACAGGAATTATTACTGAATGTGCTGTATTATTAGACTACTTCTCTGTAAAGCCCACATTACGGTGTTTGGTGTTTTAAGCCCCCAACGTCATCTTCCAGGCAGCGCTGCATGGAAGGCTAGGGTTAGGCAAGGGTTAGGGTTAGGTGCCTTGAAGTCAACGGTCGCAGTGCTGCCTTGAAGTCAACAGTGGGGCTTAAAACACCATCGAGCCCACATTACAGTACACACCCTACAAGC
Organism: Sander vitreus; assembly: GCF_031162955.1. NCBI lineage: Eukaryota > Metazoa > Chordata > Actinopteri > Perciformes > Percidae > Sander > Sander vitreus. The sequence continues at coordinate 14,997,342 of NC_135869.1, forward strand.
TCATATTTTGTCGACCCTCAGTACGATCTTAATATTCTCTGTTTTCACATCATCTGGCTTTGACTGAGCTGTTTTTGCAACATATTGTAGGTCTAGTTATTAGATCCTCTTAGGTTTTGCCATGCAGATGCTACAGGTCTATGATTAAGACATTCAAGAGAATCATTTCTAAACATAGCTTTTACTTAGCTCTATTTCCTTGCCATTTTAATTTGAGTGATATGGCTTTTATGACATCGCTGTGATGGGGTTCCTGTGGCTCTCAGCTCTGCGAGGCTTCTTGATTTGCATATCTTGCACAAAGTGTGATCCCAAAAATAAAGGTTGATTGACTCTGAATTGACCAGACCAAAAGGTGGAAGATAAATTGCACACCCGTGGCATCAGTCAGGCTCAGACAGAAATAGAACACACCTTCTGCTGAGGAAGAGTGTAATTATGTTAAAAGAGCAAAAGGGGGGTGATTATGCAGCGGATTAGACTAAAAGAATCCCCTGGGCCAACTGTATTTCCAGAAACAACCGGTTTGATAAATATGATCCCACAGCCGAAATTAAATGTATTTTGACTCGCTCACCCAATCATGGGTTTCACCAGAATGACAGCGTCTTGATGTTTGCTCTTTGTGTGTGCTCTGGCAGTGAAAGATCATGACGACGCTGCTGGACCTGAAGAGTAGTATGCTAAGGCAGGTGCAGAGGAGCCAGTCGCTGAGGAGCCGAAGGGAGCCACCACCCACCTCCAGCAGCCCCCTCACGCACAGTCCTGAGCCCTTACCTCGCAGGTGAGTCCCTGGTTTGCAAGCACACACACTACTGCAAGCACTGTAGATGGATTCCGGTTATTACTAGTACAGTGCCCGTTGAAAATGTGCCTGTTTGGAACGGGCGATTACTTGGCCTGTGGTATTGCTGCTTGTAGAATTCTTCAAAACCAAAATTGTACCCCAAAATTACTTACAGAAGGACCCCAAACCACTTAATATGCAACTCCACTGTATAGCCTACTACTGACTTACAGTGTAGGCTAGAAATTTAACATTTCAGCAGAGGGGTTAATTTCCATACAGGTTTAGTGGCTTAACGGTGAAGTAGGGGATTTGATTCGCAGGGGTATTTTGGCGACTTAATTAACCCGACCCAGGGTGAGTCTGATGAAAACTGATGTGTGTGCCCGGTTCAACTCTGAGATTTTCTCGCATTGCACAGCGCTCTGAAAGAATAATCTCCGAGATTACGGTATGTTCTGCCAGCTCACAGCAATTTAATAGGCCTACAATAGCAGGAAAAGAGTCCCCCCGCTGTTATAAAGCGTTCTGCATGTGGCGTCTGCGTGTGATATGCAGATTACCTTTCCCCCAAAAACACGCCCCCAAACACGGACACACATATACACGCCTCGCTTTATAAGATAGATAGCCTGCCTATAAGTGGCATCACGCTCTGTCTGCCACTTGTTGTCTGTATAGCTAGTTGTGCTTTGCATGTGTGGAATTCTGAAACGTCGTTAAATTCGGGAATTGTCGTTTGTTTATTCAAAGTCAAACACAGTCCAAAGTAGTGCTACTTTGCACATTTTTGTGGGTCTGAGGTGTATGTCACATTTTAGCTGCCAAAGCACCGCTGCTCTCTCTGTCTCTGGTCCTCAGTGTGGGGGAGTGGCCAGCGGCTAGAGCGGCAAAAGCCAATGTGTGCTTCTTTTACCGATTATATATTTAACGATATCTTTTGCATTTCCAATCCAAACAACGTCGAACTTGGCACTGCGCTTACTCGTGCCTGTAGCAAGACATCTGTCAAGTTTGAAATCCATCGGACTAACTGTTCGAGAGGTATGCGCATAACACACACACACACACACACACACACACAGACAGACAGACGTTCCTTCAATTTATATATAGATGATTGTTTTTCATGAATATGACTTTGGTAGAATTTTGGTGGTGTTTTGTTTAACATGTCACTAATAATTTTACTGGGATTTCAGAATTCACTTTCATAAATGTTTTAACTAATGAAAATGTAGAGATGTAAAGAAGCTCTGCCTGAACTTATGATATTAAAAGTAAAGTTGTGATGCACTCTCTGCTTTTCCTTGCATTGCTGTCAGACACAAATTAAGTGTCCGCTTGAGTTTAAGCAGCAGGAGCCAGACTGCTTGTGAATATATTACTGTTTCTAGCTAAAGTTATTATTTTCTTGATTGGTGCCGCTTAGGACAAGTAAAAGCTCCCATAATAAGAGTCTTTTTTTTATTTTTTAAGGAAAATGAAATTGCATTCAGTGTAGCTCAGGAAAATGACAGCCTTTCAAAGACTGCGGCACAAGCTCATTGTCATTCTTTTTTTTTTTTTTTTGCCTGGCTGTCCAGCTGAAGCCACAGGTCATTATTTCTTGTCAACAGAATGTTTTAATGCGTTTGACATTTATTCCAGAGTTGTAACTCGCTGTGAGCAGGAAACCCACAAGCTGTCTCTCCCCCAAGGATACATCAACCACACTATTACATGCACAGTCAGGCTCTGAGGGCATCATAAATGCTACTGTTTTCTTGTGTATCAGTTTACACCACATGGTTCTGATATCCATTAGTCTCCTTCAGTGTGTGTGTGTGTGTGTGTGTGAGATACATGAAAGTTACGGGTACATGGGTTTATAAATGTTTGATGTTTGCACCTTCCCAAATGTGAGGACGTATTGGTTTTCTAAGTTCTAGTAAATTTAAATCTTTTTGGGGTTTTGCACTGTTGGTTGAACAAAAGAAGCTAATACATTGGAAAATTGCGATGGCTATTTATTTGAAAGACGTAGCTATTAATGAGTTGATCAAGAAACACTAGACAAATGCACTTTTCATCTTTCAAACATGCCATCCAGATATTAAAATAGATCTCAGGAATATGAAGATGTTAGATAAACTGTATAAAACATAATTCTTACTACTATATTAGTATTTTATTTTAATAAACGTACTCTGTTTGGAGTTAGTCCAGATGTTACTCTTAGCAGACGCCACTTCTCTTATAATATTGTAGGTTTTTTTTTTTGTCATTAATGTAAAATTCAACACCACTTCATTTTTGTAACGGAGCTGCTCACTGTTTGACCACGGCCCATGATTTATGTGTTTTTATTATTTATTATGTGTTTTTATGTAAATACTGTATGCATGTACTATATGTGTGAATGTATATGTGGATATGTATATTTGTATGTATGTATAATTTTTTTGTTCTGTTCTTTTTTTATTGTCTGTAGGCTCTTTAGGTTTCTCTTGTAATGTATTGATTAATGTCATGTGTTACTATTAGCTTGACAGCGCTGAGATCTTGGGGGAGAATAAACAGGATTAGTGGATTTGATGTTGTCTGACCTCTGTCAAGGTTTATTAGTTTTTTTTTCTTTTTTAAAGGTTTTCTTGTGGAGTGTTCCGCCTCGTAGCAACAAATAAAGTGGCACAGTTAATATCATTCATCTGGGTTTTTTTCAGTCTTGTTTTGAAGCTTCATCTGAAGCCAAAAGTAACATGAGGTTTCTATAGCAACCTAAACACAGGCTGCTGCTGTGTGAACTTAATACTTGTACTGACGACAATGTCTATTTTTAACGTGGAAGATAACCTCCGATGCTTTGTTGGATTTCTTGGATCAATCTTGAATTTGAAGGACTAATGATTGACCATTTTTCATGAATTTTTGTTACTTAATGCATATTCTTGATCCTGTCCCAGTATGTTTTTTATTGATTTTTTTAGAATTTAATTATATTCTTAATGCAATTTAATGTAAATCTGCTCCTATAGGACCCTATTTGTGTTCTTCATTAAAGACTGATTCGAACTGTCAGTATCTCACCTTGTTTCTCATTTCCCATGCCAGCTCCCTGGTGCCACATCCTTCCCACTGAGTCTCCGCTGTGCACATACCCTGAGCGCTCGTCATTAGAGGCAGGCTGTTGATCTTTGTTATCCATTCAGACTGCTGCTGGCCTGCCTGCTCTCTCACTTTAATTGAGAATTTGCAAATGAGGCCGGGTAGTTTTGTGGGCCAAGGTCCACAGTTGTTGACCCAGTAGTACAGTCGGCTGTCAGAGCTGAGCTCTCATAGCAGAGACCCGCACGTTGGAGGTGAACTTTTTAATTCAGTTGAGCAAATTATGTTTTTGCCTCTATGAGAGACAATTGTTAAGTCTGTGGAAATGCACAAGACACTGTTGGAGATCACCAGGCGTTCTATAGCACACAGGGATTTATATTTAAAATGTATATTTTGGTTTATTATTGTTTGCGTATTTCACTGTTCTTTTCCATCTGTCAACAGCGGTGGACTTCATATTTCACACTTGCCTTCACTCTGTTTTGAATTGTGAGCTTGCTGCAGTGTCATTCTCATTTTTTAATTGATGCAGAATAACACAATCAATTTAGAATGACATTAAACAGAAACCCTTAATGTGCAGGCAATTACAGTAATTATTAATGACATATATTATAAATTTAAAGGATAAGGCTGGTGTTATTCTGTGTTTTTATTGTCAATCATGGTCTCATTAAAACCTCAAGACCAAAATGTGTTATTCCGACTCAATATTTTCCTGATCTGCCCAGCTTGTGTGTGGCAATCAGCTCCAAGCCCATTTGTTTCTATATTTACAAATCTTTAGAACATTTCAATTATAGTATTGGTTTTAAAGTCTCAGCGATCCTATCAAACAGGAGTAAACCGTTTTGTTGGGGACTATTTTTAGCCGAGGATTAATAGGCCTTTGGTGCTCTTGTGCAGAGGCTCCAAACCTTTTTTGGCATTTGACCCCTTCAAATAAAGCAGTCTACTACACCCACCATCACAGGTTTCAGATGTCTATGCCTTTTGAGTGGTTCTACCAAAGTGTGATTCCCCCTCTAAACATCTCAGATTCTGTCATTTAAACAATTGTTGGAGGCTTGACGAGGTAAAACATATTTCACAAAAAACACACAGATCACAGAAAAGTTCAAGAAATGATTGCTCTGCTTTGTGTTTTTCCCTTTCCAATTAATCCTCTCTCACCCCCTTGGATTTATCTAGTGACCCATTGCCTATAAGTGACAATTTAAGGCACAAGAATGGTGTATGTGTGATTCACTTTAAATAAACTATAGTGCATGTGTTCATTGTATTGAAGGGACATTCAACAGTGTGGCTCATTGATGTGGTTTTAATAGTTTTTGGACAACAATGGGAGCTCAGTGGCACAGAAGAATAAGAAATCTGAGGCTACACAGGCAATACCTGTTAGCAGGATCACTTCATTGTTTTTCGTATTTTCAAATAATGCAATACTACTATTTTTTATGATATGACCTAATACTGTCAGATACATCCAGGAGTCATTTTCCTTTAGCTCAGCAATACTTAAGTTATAGCATAACGATACTGTACAGTACTATATTGTCTTGGGGAACAGAAACACTGTAATAAACAAACATTTTACATTCCTTATTTTGTTATAATGTTAAATAAAACAAAAACAATACTATCCAATAGTCCACATCTCATTAGATGTGACATGCTTCATGTATTCTTCAAATATGAGGAAATGTATATATCATCCGTAAACCTTTATGATCATTCACTTAAAAAAAAAAAAAGGCATTTTATTTCGTTCAAAAAATCGCAACTGAATCCACCCTTCTGATGGGATCAGCATAATCCTGTTTTTTTTGGATCAAATAGATTCCAAACCGAGTTCAAAGTTTTGAAAAACCCAAAGGGCAGGTTTGATCCAGATCAAATGTAAGATCGGATTACATGATCTGATCTTAGTTCGGAATCCCTCTTTTGCTTTTGAAAAACCCATTTCCAAGATTTGATCCAATCCGTGATCCGAAATCCCACTGGATTACTTTTGAAAGACTGGGCCCAGAGGCCTCACGACACGATGTCATCACGATACTTCGATATTATTGCGATTTTAAACATATTGCAATATTCTGCGATATATTGCAATTTAAATTTTTCCCAATTTTAAATTATGTCCCCAAAAGGAAACTTTGTCAACATCTGTTTTATCTAAAAATATACATTTCTCTGTTTGTTCATCTCTCTTCAATTTTATTGCTGCAAAATGAGAATGTCAAGCAGACAAACTGACCAACACATATATAATAATAGATCGATACTTGGCACCTGTGTATCGATACAGTATTTCCACGGAAAATATTGCGATACTATGCTGTATCGATTTTTTTATTTTTTTTTTTTTTTTTTTTTTTTCCCTCCCCCAATATTTTCTGATAAATAAAACACGAGTAACCTATATCAGAAGTCCACTGTTCAGGCATTCTTGTAGTCAGGGATCATGTAAGAGCTTCCTGTTGGAGTTGCGCTTTGCCTGTTTATAAATGTGTCGTGTTCCTGCACGTTGAGGAAGTGAAAACTATTAATCACCATTGTGAAGATCCAAGTTGAAAATAATTTCCCACTAAGCTTCTGTTCTGTCTGTCAGTAGAGACTGCTGTTTGTTTCACAAGTTGTTGAATGAAGAAATTATGCAATCATATCTCCACATTAGGTTCTTTTCACCTGTAATGTTTTGTTGCTTAAACAAATGTGTAATTAGAGTAAAACAGTCTAGTGTGTAGTATTGAGGAGGGGATCCTTGTCATGGAGATCCTATGTAATGATAGGAGCTGCAGGCTGACATTATGCACCGACAACCGTGATCAATCACATTAAATAATTGCTTATTTGATTAGAATGCATACAGACGTCACATTGCCTTTCATGCTGCAGACAACAGTAATGTCTGCACTATTAATTACTACGTACACTGCCATATTCAATTGAAGTTTGAAGTGAGGGGTTGCTGTCACCTTCACACTCACAATTAGTCACATTTAAACACATATTCTCACAGATAGAAGTTCAGTGTTCATGTTTGCATTCATGTTTTCCTTCTGATTTACTCTCCAATCATGAAAACATAATTGAATGAATTCTGAAAATAAATGATATAAAATGACAATAAAAAGGACCTGTTTCCTAGCAACATCGTGTGTGTGTGTGTGTGTGTGTGTGTGTGTGATAAAGGTTAAAAGAGATCAGCATCATAGTTTTATTAGATGTATCAAATCAGGATTGACTGGATTTTCATCATTTGACCATTGTTTCTGCTCATGAGCACATCGTCTCAAAGCTTGAAACAAAAGCTACCAGACTGTCTGGACAAATCCTCAATCTGACTGACAAAAGATGGGACACATTTCTGGATAAGAGGATGCCCTGGAAGATTGACAACTGATGCGGAGAGAATTGCGTGGCTCATAACACAAGTATTACAATCAAATGAAGCTTATTTCTACTACATGTGCAAATGAAAACTGTAAGCTCCAGAAAAACAAAGCCTCCCTTCTCTTGTAAGCGGAACAGTCTTTGTTTGTGGAGGCATTCACAGATATGACAGATGTAGACTCGACTTGTGGCTTCAAGCTTTCAAACACTGACTGAGGGGTTTCAGATCAGAATAGCAACTCAGATTTTGATCAGTATTTGGCAAAATCAACAAACGCACCAGTGAGGCAAAAATATAAAGCCATGCCTTTGTTGCTAAATAGTTTTAATGCTAACAAATTAAAACATTAAACTCCATCCTTTAACAGAATACATCCACCTTTCAAGTTTTGCTGCATTTGACGCCAATGGAAACTTGACCAACTCTGTCAGCATGACTGCCATTAGTTCTCATCAATACCTCAGGGGTTTGCCATCGGCTCCCCCACCCTGGCAAGAGCCAGTGGGGGCTGGGATGGGCTGCCACATGCCTGCTGTGATGACGCTAATAAAGGAGCATGACAGGGCCTCTGTGGACAGCTCCTCTGTATAATGTGACGCCGTTGGCTAAGAGATGAGGAAGGAGACAGAAGCTGGGAGGTGTGGGAGCTATGGGGGTGAGGAGTTCTAGGCAGACGGCATGGCTGGTCCAGACGGTTCTGCAACAGCTCACATCCGAGCTGCTGCCTGCCCAGGTGATCTCCATACAGGCCAGGATGAAGACACCCAGTGTGAGATTTGGGAGGGGTGAGAGATGGCGGTGGTGAAGGTGGGGGGGATTCCCAATGTGTTCAGCCAGCTACTCCCTCCCTGAATTTGCCTGTATCACCATGACAACTGGGGCCAGAGAGAGTCCGGGGATTCACTCACACCTGGGGGAAACGGAAAGCATCATTTGTATTTTGCACACAGCCCTGCTCATCATAGTAGATTAACAAGGTTCACACAGAGTGCAGGCATGTGGGATTGCTGAGAGCTTTGGTCTAGACCTGCTTTGCTTTTTTCAGCGCTTGAAATAAGAAGGTGTTTGATAGCTAATAAGGAGCTGAACTGCGGGCATTGGAGTTCAGTAGTTTGACATATAAAAGGAAACAGATCGTTATTGACAAACACTTCTCCAAAGTGTCTGTAAACAGGATGCAGTGTGATCCTCTCAATGTCACTGAATCCCACTTTGTTTTTTAACTGCGATCCAGAAATATTCTATTAGACTGATGAGATGATGTATCTGTTTACCATGACACAACATGCATGTCACACATTTTTTTTTCTCATAAATGAAAGTATTTCATCTTTTTTTTTTTAGAGATGATTTGTCAATCTGCTTCCTCTTCTTGGCAGGATTTCCGAGGAGAGCTTGGAGTTCTTTGAGCGTGTGAATGCCATCCTTCAGAAGCAGGAGAACATGCTGCGGGCTGCCCAGGCTGAGGTAACCCCCACCCAACTTTCACCTTTCCATCTGTTACATCCTTGAAACACGTTCATGTACTGTAGCGAGTAGGCCTCAGTACCAGTATGACTTGTATAGACAGAAGGGCCGCGTTGAGTTGGGTGCTCAGAAGACTGGAAGCTCAGCCATGACAAGCTGCTGTCGATGGCTATGTCCAGCTCCTCCTGCTGCCAATGCTAATAAGGCAATGATGCTGTATTAAGATCTTTGCTGAGAGCAATTGATGTCTTCATTTCCAAATTTCTGTTAGACGAGAGTTAAAAAAGAGGCAACACATGAATAGTCATCATCAAAAGATAAGGAACATCCACTATACATGTCAAAATTGGTAAAACATAATATAATCTTCTGAAAACTTCAATTTTTGTCCGTTTTCCTTATTTAAATTTGAAGACAGTCTTCTGATTTTGTTTGGTGCAGTAGTGGTGGAAAGATAGTCAACAATGCATGGTTCATTCAGGAAAATACTGAAGTTTTTACTCCACTACATTTATTTGACAGCTACAGTGACCAATTACTTTTCAGATTAATATTTCACATAATAACCACATGATAGGGCAACCTAATGGCAGCCAAAAGGTTAGGGTGCATTCCATTAGTTTATTTCCTCACATTTCCTGTCTCTCTCCACTATCGTTATGAAATAAAGGCATTAAATGCCACAAAAAATAAAATGTAAGCTTATACAATACAATATAGTGCAAAGGCTTAAAACCAAATACGTATTTGAGACCCAATGTGGTAAAGAAAGAATTCCAATATTTCACAAAAGCAAAGATTAGAATTTTTTTTCGCCAAAAAATGAATACCCATTTGTTATTTATTATTCTTTCCTACCCCATTAATCATCTCACGACCACATAGATTTAGTTGTGGCTCTTTGGAGGGGGCCCAACCTTAAATAAGGAACCACTGGACTAAACTACCATACTTTCAAGAGATGATTGAGAATCTACTGTCAATAATATCTTACTGCGACCTCAACTTCCCCTCTCTCCAGTTCTCATAAGAAAGGCAGGTTTTGTTTTGGATGAACTGTTTCTGACCCCTAACAGTGCCAAAGAGGGGCCTGCACAGTGCCGCCGCCCCAAGAGCATGTGGACCAGGCCTTTATCCCTGACAGAAGCAGAAGGACAGAGGTGCGTCAGCTTCTCTGTTTTCATCGTATTTCAGCAGCGATTACATTGTAAAATTCACAATAACAGAACTCTCCCTGGTTTTGATGTGCAGCAGAGCAGAAAGCATGAAAGCAAAGGAACATGAGCTTTTTGGAAGGGTTGTTATTAAGTGCAGTGTGTTTTCATGTAGCTGGACCTGCTTTATGAGGAAGCTGTGTACACGGTGGTCAACCGGGTGGGAGTGCCTTCATCTGAACATGTGACAAGTGACGAAGAGCTGTTTGCATACCTGCTAAAGGTGTTTATTTATTTATCTATCTATCTATCTATCTATCTATCTATCTATCTATCTATCTATCTATGTATCTATTCATCTATTCATCTATCTATCCTATTGTAACAAGAAATCAAGTGTTTCTAGAATATTTATTCAGCTTTATTTCTTATTCTCTGACCATCCAAGGCATTTGATATGGGCGAAGAGGAACATGACATCATTCTCCAAAAAATTCAAGAATCCAAGGTGAGACAATTTGTGCATGAGCCACAGTCCATTCAAATGTTGCCATAAAAATATTATTCAGATACACCGTGGCAGTGATAGCTGACGTCAGTTGTCTTAGGGAAGAATTTACACTACAGTAGTTTCTATTTTTTAATGAATGCTGTACAATTTTAGAGTTTTATCTATTTTTCCTGTCATGTTCCAGGCAGACTTTGGTATATTACAGTGATTTCGGGATGAAAATCTAAAAACGTAAAGAATATCCTAATATATTGTCATATTATGTAATACAGAAGTAAATTGAAACCAATTGGGACCTGGAACAATATAAAAAAAATATTTAACATACAACATGGTTTGCAACCGTATTTGACTTGTGGTGAATGTGCTAAAACATGTAAAACCTCTGGTGCAGTTCTTTAAGTCATTACCTTATTAAGTTAATAAAATAGATAATAGAATGAACATATGTGAACTCAGTGGTCACAAAGTGCAGATTTAAAGGCATCACTAACTCCTCAGTTGTGCAGCCACAGTTGGTATTTTAGTGTATTTCCTGGTGTTTTCTCATACTCATAGTTTGCACAGTTCGAAAGTAATGAGCTTAAAGCATGGCTGGGAGAGAAACATTTGGAGCCCACTGATATGTCTTTGGAGAGTAGAGAGATGTAAGAATTGTAACACCTGAAAGCCCCATTCTGTATGATTGTGTGTTGTTTACTTGACTGCCAGAGACCTTTCAAATATGTCTGTTAAGAAGTGTTAGCCATTATGATAGACTGCTGCAAATGTTGTGACCAAAGTGAAAATATTTTTCCATTTCGCTACAGTTATTTTGCCTCTGGTGGAACATTGAGTTGTTCTAGGTTGTGACTCACACAGCTAGTATATATAAAATATCTCATGAAGCAATCAGGAATTAATTTTTAACATTCTTACTCTACATTGCATGCTGACATTTATTTAAATGGAGATACAGGAGCATTGTAATGTATTCAATGCATGCCCTTGATTTGTCACATTTATGGTTTCTTACAGACAATAAATTTCCTTTTTTCACAGCGGGCCAGTTTTTCCTTGAGAGTTTCTGTCATGAAAGCAAAGAATCTCATGGCCAAGGATGCAAATGGTGAGACATCTCAAGCATTAGATACCTCTACATGTATACTTTGCCTATAGTGTAACATTTCAGATACAGATAAAATAAAATCTGTATAAATGTTGAGTCCCATATTCTAATTGAGTCTAACATCCAACGTCATTGGTGTGAATATCTTGTATGCATACCTTCTTATTTTCATCTCTCTATGTATGTACAGTATGCATGTAATTATTTGACAGCTGCATAATGGGCGGTGGTATTTGAATAGCATTTCTTTTAATGTGAGATGGCAATAAGGTTTGGGTGGCCATGGTACTTACATGACCTTTCTAAAAAAACAACTTATATGCATATCCACTATGTACACTATATAATACACAATACACAGGTATGTATGTGTCCTATTAAAACATTCTCAATCCAAGCGCGTCAAAAAGCCAGACATACCTCATACCACAACCACATCAATGACATTTGAATAACTTGTACCTGATTAAATATATAAAAGACTAATAAAAAGTTCTTGGCCTCGCAAGTATTGGACTTCCTGTATTATTTCTGTCTGTCAAAATGGCTGCAGGTTTTTGTCACGGCCCCCCATCCACAGCCAACTACCTGTGCTGCTTTTCATTCTAGGTGATATTAATTTCAGCCCATTGTCAACCAGTTGCACTCCTTTTGCTGATGAGCACCAAAACACAAGACTGGTTGAAATCACAAATGCGCCCAAAGGCTTCACTCTTCTCACCGCTGTAACAGCATCATCAGGGTGATATAAACAGTTTTGTGTGTGTGTTTTGTGTGTGTGATAACCCTTTCTATGTGTCAACCCACGGCCTGCCAGGGTACAGCGACCCCTACTGCATGCTGGGAATCCTGCTGGGCCAGAGCCCGCGGGAGATGGAGGAGAAGAAGGAGAGGAAGTTCAGCTTCAGGAAGAGAAAGGAGAAGCTGGAGAAACGCTCCAGCATCAAGGAGGTGTTACCTGCCAGGTGTATCCAGGTGACTGAGGTCAAACCAGAGACTCTCAACCCAGTGTGGGACGAGCACTTTGTGTTGTGAGTACAGCAGTTTAACCTTTAGCACAGTGCTGAACATTGTGATATGTGTGACATGCAGGATTCACAGTTCCATTTGTTTCACACTAAAGTTGTTAGATATGTGACCAGTGCAGCATAGTGTCATCTCTGTGGAAAGATCACTGTGGGATTGATGTGTTTATTATCAGTGCTTATAATGATAATTCAGTGAATGATTTTTCCTGTTTTTTTTATGGTTTTCTTCCCCAGTGACATAGATGATGTCCACAATGACCTCTTACATCTTGACATATGGTAAGATTAGTACGCAGAAACACCTTGAATCCCTTGAATGTCACCATGCCAGAGGGACAAAGAAGGATTTTTTATGATTTTTTTTATAGCACTGTATATACGAATACTGTATACGGAAATAGAAAGCTAGTCCAACAAATGTCTTTAGCTGTGATACTTATTTTACAATCACTTTGCAAAACCATTTGAAATCAATAATTTATTTCCCCAAATCTTAATAATATGACAATTTTTCAACATTTTCTGAACACACTCACTTTGCAGTCACAGTTTTTCAATTGCCTAGCTTAACAGAAAAGGTCTTTTTAAGTCGGATGGAGAAAAAAAAAGATTGATATTGTTCATACTTGACAATGAAGTTGCCTTTTTACTGTACCTCGGCTCTAAACTGTAAAATTGTACATTTTAACAAACTGGAAAACTGGGAGCCATTAAAATACATAATGGCCATAAGTCATTATTTAGCTGTTATAGAGGCTTTTCTCAGCTCCGGTAAAAGAGATCAAGAGCTCACTCCTGACTCCAATAAAAGTTGAGTAGGCTAATGCTTTTCTTGAATGGGGCTAGATTATAGATCTCCTTCACTTCTCAGTTCCGTCCATTGTTGTGCAAAGTTATTGAAGCATGTCCTTGCAGGAAACGAGAGGTTGTAATAATCTCTGAATCCTCCTCTTTTCTTCAGGGATCATGACGATGACGTGTCTGTCGCCGAGGCCTGCAAAAAGCTCAATGAAGTCAGTGGACTTCGAGGAATGGGCAGGTAGAAGAAACAGTGTTGTGTAATTCTGAATTACCATGAATGTAATCAAGCGTAATGATGCAACTGTCTTAGATGCATCTTATTCAATCTTGTCAATCAAAGGGGTCATTTCCATTTGAATCAAGCCAAAAGTGGCAGTTAATGAATGAAGAATGTTAACTACATGTGTTGAAAAATGCTGACACCAACTTGCTTATTAATTTTAGGGGATCATTTGGTATTTGACATTTAGCCTTAAACAAGAAAAGGCTGTGTTCTTTAAAGCCCAGTGCCAATAAAGAACACAAAGAGTTCAGCCGGGGCCATAGAGAGACTAATATATAGCAGACATGTATAATGTAAACCTGAGAATGTCAATCATAACCAAGGACAAAAGGATCATACACCTGTGGTGGAAAATGTGAAATTTCTATTTGAAAAAAAAAATCGGAGAAATAGCCAACTTCCATTAGCAAATGAAACTCATTCTGCCGATGCTCTAATTGTAAGGTGGATGAAAGCATAAGCTACTGTAAATGCCAAATAAATAAATAAATCAAAATTGTTAGATTATAGCTCTCACAGTACATTTACATGTGAATTCAACCTGTGACCACTATCCCTAAATGGTTTAGGGCCAAAATACATTTCTGATCTGCTGCTACACTATGAACCACCCAGACCTCTCAGGTCGTCTGGGACAGGTCTGCTTTCTGTCCCCAGAGTCAGAACTAAACAGGGGGAAGCAGCGTTCAGTTTTTATGCTCCACATATCTGGAACAAACTCCCAGAAAACTGCAGGTCCGCCGCAACTCTCAGTTCTTTTAAATCGAGGCTGAAGACCTATCTTTTTTATGTTGCCTTTTTTTAATTTCTTATACTGCACTGTGAATTTTATTCTCGTATTTATTTTATTTAAAAAAAACATTCGTTTTTTGCTTTTTAATGTTTTATGTAGAGCACTTTGAATTGCCCTGTTGCTGGAATGTGCTATACAAATAAAATTGCCTTGCCTTGTGACAAACGAGATTCCTTTTTTCCTTGCACGCTGCTCTTTCTTGTCAGGTATTTTAAGCAAATAGCAAAGTCAGTGCGTTCCAATGGATCTGCATCATCAGGCTCCGAGGACAACGCTGATGACTTCCTCGGATGCATCAACATCCCTTTGAATGTGAGCGTTTGAAGTTCAGAACAAATTCTCACTAGTCAGAGCTACTGTGACAAATCAAACACAATCACAAATAGATTCTTCGAAGGACACAATGTGTAGGATTTCCCTGGAAGTGTGTCAGTGTTGTTAATCTGGTTGGTTTCCTTTTTGCAGGAGATCCCAATTGTCGGCTATGACACCTGGTTTAAGCTGGAGCCTCGATCAAGTACGTCCAAAGTTCAGGGAGAATGTCACCTGATGCTGAAGCTCTTCACCAGCCAGGTTAGTGTATTCAGATTACAGTATCCTCTTCTTTTTCTCATGTATAGGATACAAAGAATAACGACTTTTAATACTTGATTTCTTCTTTCAGAGGGACACAGCTTTGTCTAAGAAAGACTCAAATGTCTCCATTCACAAGAAACTGCTGAGTCAGATTGTGGAGTATGAGCACGCTCTTGTTAAAGTGAGTTTCATGCAGATATTTGTAGTTCATTATATATTAGTTTATAGTTATGTTTATAATTTGCATTATTCGTTTATGGACATATGCCATTTTGTAAAACAAACTAAAAGTTTTAATGGGTACAAGCAGATTCTTCTTGAACTGACGTGGTTCTCTACCACATATAATTCTAGAGAGAGCCGTACAACTGGAATGGGCAAGTTTGTCCTCCAGCATGGACTGTACTGACTCACCATGCTGTGCAAACTGATCTCTCACCTCTCCAACAGGCCATTATGTGAGTGTTAATGGAGGAATAAAATTGATCAAATCAAATTTGAAAACTTAAGCATCAAGTCAAAAGGTGCATGTTTTGTTTTTAAACCCAGTCGCTGGCAGTGCTACAGCAGCCACCATCGGACCCAGAGGGTGTGCTACTCCCTGCTGCTGCGTCTCCTGAGGACCATCGACGCAGAGTGGGACCCCGTCGCTGTGAGGGGAGACCTGGTAGGTTTTCAGCCATCAGCCTCTCTGTAGGAACAAAAACCTTTCATTATCTGGAAACAGTCACCTCATTAGCTCAGCTCTTCACTGACATGCATCAAGGTTTTTGGTCCAGCCAAAAATGTCTCACAGCCAGTGTACTTGAAGCTATAACTGAGGGCCCTTCCTGTGTCCAGGAGAGGCAGCTTTCAGACAGCTTCAGGCTGTACACAGAGCACTGCCTGTGCCTGATGAAGAACATGCGTCAGGTTTTCCCCTGCACCAGTGTCGCTGCCATTACACGCTACGAGCTCATGCTAAGGTAAAGTCACACTGCCATCACATCACATCAAACAGCCATACCAGGTACAGGCTCAACCTCTCACCCCAACAGACACAGAGAGACTTCAACCAGTCAGTCATACTGTGTGGAGGAAGCAGTGCTGAGCTCCCAACTCAAACAGAAATATCCTTATCATTGCTCATTACTCATTTCAAAATGTTAAACATTTGTTCCTGACCACAGATTTTTTTGTATAATAAAACCTTAAAAAATATTATTGTTATTTGCTGCAACATATTGTGGTCTCAAGCAACAACTTAGATAGTTTTACCTGACGTAACATGTATTATTTCCTATATAATATTATGCTTTCATTCCACTGGTAAAATCAGTGACCAAATCCTGTCATACACACTGGTATGAGGGCCATACAGTCATTACCATTTTAAAGCATGAATGTGCTCAGCAAATTGAAGATTATAGTATATTTAGATATATTTTTTTGATAGTGCTTGTGCAACCTTTAGCTTGAGAAAATCATCAAATCATAAGCATTCATCCTTTGGAGAAACATGAAAATCCACGGTGAGCTTTATGGAATTCCAGGCATACATTTTTAGACACATTGTACCATCCAATGTGTTGACTATCGAGACATTTTGACCAGGTGTCCATAAAATCATGAGAAACAATCCATGGAAAACCATGGATATATGTACTTGGCAATCTGGTCCGTACAGCGGAGATATTCTGCTCCGAATCAAAGTCTTGGACAGACCGACTTAGCTTTGACTTACCATCGCACAAAAGAAGAATGTTAGAGCAGGGAAATGCACCAAATTAAAGATTCTGTAAATACCAGCGAGTAAAAGCAGCTTTATTTATTATTGAAGTTCATGATGACTAATTTTCCTAGTAAAAAGTCCAGCTCTGCCCAGTGATCAACACCTCATTGGAGATCTTTTCTAAACTTCTCAGAAACACACACTCACACACAGTGACTCACCTAACAGTTGAAATTGCATCTCTCCTCTACTGCAGAGACAGTGCAGCAGCCTGCATACAATTTAGTGAGATTGAAGCTTTTGTGCTTATTTAATATTTAATATTCTAAGAACAATATGATGTGAAACGTGACCTGAAACTAGTCTTGTATTGTCTGTGAATGCCAGGGGGATTGGCTACATGCAGAACATGCGAGCGTTTAAGTCTGTGTGTCCTCTTCGAAATGAACTGCATTTGGACATCACTACTGCTGCCAAGGTAACCATGACAATTAAAACAACAATTAAAAACCAAACATTTGTTTTTACAGTTGTTTCACATAAAGGTACCCCAGTGGAGTTGTTGACCACTAGAGGTATTGTGTGCTGTAGATCAGAGATCTTCAACACGGGGTCCGGAACCCTCAGAGTTACTGCAGGGGGTCCACCAAATTATTGTTAATTCTTTGACAGTTTTTTTCAAAAATTGAAATGTCTTAACATAAATTCAACAAATTATTAGCAAATATAAATCAGCCTATTTGTGAAAAAAACATTAATCATAGACTTACTTGCCTATAGGTAAGGTAGTCACAGATTTAGTTAATCCTAAGGATTCACTGTGCCTCATGTATGTTTAACATTTAAACATGATTTATAAAATCATGCCAACAATTATTATTTTAATAGCTTATAATTCTATACACTAAAAAGGTATGTATAAAGACTTTAGGTAGCCCACACTTTATTGTAGACTCAGTTTAATATGCAACTACATTTTATACAATATACTATGTAGTAGGGGATACCTGATTTGTCTTTCTCAGTTAAGTGGTCTTTGGCTTAAAAGATGTTGAAGACCCCTGCTGTAGATGAATGGCTTGATTAGCAGGTCCATGTATATGTCTGTATTGTATGAAGGCAGCATGAAGGACACATGTATATCAACTACAGTAATGTACTCCATAGGACAAATTTTGTTTGTCGTATCCTCCTTAATTTGTGTAATTATTTCAACAGAAAGGGACTGTGGAGTGGTACCAAAGCCTAATTGCAAGATATAAACCAGAGGACGGGGTACGTTTATACTGATTAATATAAGTCCTAATGTTAATTATCATCCAATTTTCTAAATTTTACCGACTGTAGCTTGAATCCAGCGGCTATCCAGAATGTTGTTCATTTTGTATTTGCAACATAGACTCTGGAGGAGCAGCTGAAGAAGCTGGTTCAGGTGGTTGATGCCACGTGTGCAGACGTACAGAGAGCCCAGAACATCTACAATAAACTCTTCTACAGGTGAACATCAACGCTATATATCTCATCAAGAAAAAGACTATGTGGAAATGTTGTGCTATAGCACAGAAACATTGATTTGGCTATTGTTGGACTGATGGTATTTCGTCCTTTGTTTGTTTGTCCTCACAGTGCAGTGAAAGTAGATTTCTTCAGCATATCGTACAGGCAGTTGGAGAAACAGGTATGTCATTGAAAATTATATGAAAAAAGTCCTCGTAAAACAAGTCTTATAAAGCCTTTTGTGAGTCATACAGTCTTGTTGTTGCTAACTTTGACACAGGTACGTGAACCCACACGCACTTTATTTGATCCTTCAGGTAGCCGATGATGTAAACGTCGCAATGGAGCGGGTCTGTGGGACTCTGGAGCAGGAGAGCTCCAGACTGACTCAGACAATGGGAGAAACCATCTTTGAGCTCTTCATGTCCTTGAAAATCCTCAAAGGCTTTCGGGAGTTTCTTCCTCTCAAGTTGGTTATCAGTTTGACTCTTATGACAATTTATATAGCAGCGTAAAAGGCTCTGACTGGTGGTTATTTATTTGAAATGTCAGCCAGGAGATGAGAATTCAACCTTTTCGTCTTCTTTAAATTTATTTAAAAAAAAATGTGTGTTCTTCTCTAACAGGGATGCTAAAATCTTGGCCCTGACAAGCTTTCATAACTGGTTCAAGTCTTCGATTCATAAGTGGCTGCAGATCGTTCATGACAGATCCTGTGACAGAATTCGTAAAGCAGTGGAAACGGACAACGTGAGAGTCTTCTGCCATTCAAATGTGCTATAATGTAGTTGTTAGCAGATAGGAGGGCACTTTTTAATTTTTTGTATTTTAAGTTTTTTTTAAAAATTATATCTAATATAAAGATATCCTTATTTATTAATTTATTACTACAGTTATAGTGTTATAAAGCATTTATTAATACATTCATAAACGACCATACACATACAAATACGTTGTAGGTAGAATGTAAAATGATTTGTAATATCCCAATATGTTTGTTTTTTAAAGACATTTTTAGATAACCTGTTAGGATATTATAAGATAAAGATACTTATTGATTGGCTTATAACTACTACTGGGTTGGAAAATATTTATTACTTAATACAAGTGATAAAACTGGTAATAAACTCCTCAGCACGTTATAAAGTACTTATTAACAGTTTATACATATGTGCAAATCATCCTCAAGCAGGTTTAAACTATTATGTACTGTAAATGCGTTTAAAAACTACTAAAGCAATATATATGTAATTACAACTGTGTTATTAAGCTTTCATTAACTCTTTATACAGTACATCAGTTATAGATGTGTCATACGGTAGACGTAGTTAGAGTTGTTGGCGAATACATTTATAAACACTCAAAAGAATTTCTTTATAGCTGGACACAGCTACATATTAGTGTTTTATAATTAGTTATTAATCATGTATTAACTGTTTACATAATCCTTTGAAATGCTAAATAGGGGGTTGAAATAAAGTATTGCTGAACTTTAAAAAAAAACAAAAAAAAAACGGTTGTTGTATAGTCCTGAAAAACATGTCCCCTGTTTTATTAACAAGTGCATGTGTTTTGTGAGCAGCTCGAGCCTGTGCAGCAGGCCAAACACAGCTCTTCAGCAGTGGAGGTGACAACATGCTTCAGCCAGGTACGCGAGATCTGGCTCCAGCTGGCCTGGCCAGACTCTGCGGGGGCCTTCATCTTTGTTACTCGTTTGACAGACGTGAGTGCTGCTTCTAGTGTTGCCACACTCAAGTACGCACATCCTGCACACATCAAAACATGACTCTAAGCAAACTCACATGGTATGGATTAATAAAAGACGTTACCGGAAACTGAGAATTTCACTGTAATAACAGGGCTGCTATTTTATCTTTCACAGAATTTCTGCAGCGAGGCTGTGTGCTACTCTGAGATGATAACACGCAAGATTGAGAGGAACCAGCTGGGCCGAGACCAAAAGAGCTTCACAGTGCAGGTAACGCCTGTAGCAAGACAGAAGTGGGTCAGGGTAAACGTCAGCAAGTGTTCTCCCTGGCAACACAAAGGGCTCAGCAGGCGATCAGATATGTTCACACACAAAAAAAGGCAGTCGCCTCTTGTCGTCCTCAATCATTTACACTCGCTACCCCGTCCTTCTACTTCTTTGTAGCCCTGCTTCTTTTCCTTCTTTGTTTCTCCACCTCCACCCTCTGTTTCTCCTCTTCTGCTCCTCCTTGCTTTCTGCTAGCTCTGCATCGCCCTGAACAACACAGAGCGTGTGCGCGTTTTCCTGGGTCACCTGCCCCATGACCTGGACTGGCAAGGTGTGGAGCGGGCCATGGAGGAGTCCTGTGGGGTGGAGGGGAAGGAGCAGGTTTACAAGGCTCTCAATGGGCAGCTGTTCAACATGGACCTGGACCTGCAGAGAGAAGCCAAACATCTCATCACACTGCTCACTGACAAGGTGTGGTGCTCAAAGCATGAATACCTACAGATCAATTCTGCTTGATAGTATGCTACATGGTACACATATAGCAATTTCTCACTGCCAGTGAAAACCTTGGTACTGGTTTCTACAAGCAGTGACTTAATGAAATATGTTCAAAAAACACTGTAGAAATTGGACAAAAAATGCATGTCCATCTCTGAATGCAAGACTGTTTTTTGTTTTTTGTAATGGGAGTCAAGCTTCTAGTAATTTTAGTCCTCTCTTTCGGTGATCCATTGCTGCTGTTATGGAGTGCAGAGGACATACTATGTGCTTGGGTGTTTTGCATGGGGGGGATAATACACTGTACCATTTCATATATGTAAACTTTTTGTGTCTGTATGTCTCTACTTTTTAAGGAAACTTAGGAGTTTTAATGAGGGCAGAACAATGTTGACAACAACAATGTTTTGCAAGACCTTCATTCAGAGTATATTGACCTTTTGTATTTAGTGTTGGGAGGAACATCGTCCGTACAAAACCAAAACAAACAGGACAGGGTTGTAATACTGGGTAGCAAGATAGCTGGGGAACAAATGTGCAGTATTACTTACATGACAGACCGGTACACCACGAGGTTAGCACACAAGATCATAGCAGATCCTCTGCATCTTCTAAGGCCTAATATGCACGTTTACCCTCAGGGCGAAGGTATAGCATGCCCATGATGCAGACTAAAAGAGGCATCACATCCTTTGACCCACACAGCTTTCAGCTGCTTAAAGGCTCTGACACACCAACCCGACGGCCGACCTTCGGCAGACTGCCTCCCCGAGTTGGTCAAAAAAGTGCCTCAGAACACACCGAAGTGACGCCGACTTGAGTGTACGTTCTGCGCGTGCGCGAGACGTAATACGTCTCCATAACAGCAGGCGGCGCTAATCTATATTAGAAAAAAAATGAAAACCGGCAGCTGATTGGACGAACGTGGGTCTGGCTGCTCCCGTATTTTACAACCGAGCATAATGCCGGCTGGTTCGGAATACGAGCTCATATTTTAGATAGTTCACCGAAACGTGTTTCTGAAAACATTTTAAGCAAGAAATAGACCATGCAGTTGCTGAATCTGTCTTCATTTCAGATCGACAAAGGTCAGTTTAAAAGATTTTTGTCAGATTTTGAGAGGCGTTAGTCAACGAACAGACTTGAGTCACTGACCTCGCCAGACTGTCCGACGGCCGATAATCGGGTTGGTGTGTCAGGGCCATAAGAAGTTATGACCACATGGTCTGAAATGGTGATGTCTCGATTTCCCAATTTATGCTTTCCATTTGAATGTTCTTATGATGTTCATGTTTTTTATGTTTTTATGTTGTACTGTCATGTGCTGTCATATATATATATATATGCTCTTTGTGCAAAGCAAATTCCCCTAGGGGCAATAAAGGTTTAATTAATTAATTTATGTATATGCATTATGCACATAGTTGTATGCATATGCACCTGCATGCACATGTATGAGAGGATATTTCTTTGCAGATGCTGCCTGAGCTGCGGAGGTACATCCAGCACATCAGCCTGTCCCCAGACTCCATTAACAATGATGAAGTAAGGCCTTGTAATGGTTCTCTACAGCATTCATTCTCGTATCACTTGTGTTTGCAGCCCCAGTACGTATGTAATGTATGTTAATCTGACATTCTTCCAGGCTGTGTCGCCTCTTATGAAATACTTACAAGACACTATGGTCATCATCAGTGAAAACCTTGTGAAGGAGAATCTGACTAGGTAATTACTTTCTGCTCCTCTCTCCTCATTATAAATATGCATTTATTTATTTTCTGATTGACAGGGACAATGCAAATTAATTTTAATAACTTGTCTGAATTATAAATTCCACATTCTGCCTAATTGCTCCTTTTCATTAGTGTGCCTGTGCAGCTGATGATAAAAGTTTAAATAAAACATTTAGTACAAAATTATGAAATACAAACAAGAGAATAAGACTCCTGTCCAGTCGTTTGCCTATTTTTAGCAGACAAATATAACACTGCGTCATCAGCATACGTTTGACTTGTAAACCAGGAAGAATGCCAGCACACCGGAAATTGATTGTTGTGGAACTTTATAACGGACATATCCTTACGTCAACTTACATAACCATACTCACTGTTTCCTCTTCTCTAAATAAGATTACATTTTGTGATAGTACCAGGTGAAAACTGTGACAGCTCAGCAAATAAGATTCTGTAATTGTGTAATCTTTGCCATAATAATAATACCCCTCAGACAACCATTATCAAGCTATTATCTATGAAAACATACACAAGGCTAAGTGAGGGTACTGAGTTGTTATAACAAGAGCCGGTAAACACAAACGTGTGGGTGTCTCATTGTGTCTGCTGCCTTGTAGAGTTCTCCAAAGCATGTGGGAGCTGCTCCTGCGGATGATCCTAGATGCGGTTGCAGAAAACAGGGGTGTTCAGGTGGAGTTCTACAACCGCTTCCAGTACACAGTGGAGGTCAGTGGCAACTGCATTTTATCACACAATACAGTTTTATAGCTATTTCCAGTCTGGCATAGTTTGACTAAGAGAAGTAAAAGACGTGTCAACTCCAGGGCCGCTGGAAGTCATTTTGAATAGGGGATGCTGTGAAAAATTTGTTTGTAGTTGTTGTAGTTTGTTTTTTTTGGACAAAAAACCTATGAGCCTATAGGCCTATTTGAAATACATTTTAAAAATAAATACATTGAGATTCACTACGTTATTGTCATATACACTTCAGTGCACACAGCCAGGGTCTGAAACACACAGACATCATCAGCTCTCAGATGAATATATGCGCTATTAATCAGAAGCAGAATCAGAATCAGAAATACTTTAATAATCCCAGGGGGGAATTACTTTCGTTACAACTCCAGATATACATACAACATATTTACATCCAACATATAATATTATAACAACATATAATATTAATTAAACTTCACAATAACGCTATAACAATGCAATCGATTTGGTCAGCTGGCATGAACCTGAGTCACTGCACGTTTATGTCACACGCAACTCTATTAGCTCCAAAATCCTTTTACGCACACCACAAGGAAATAATCTCTGACTATTTAAACGTTATTTAACAGTTCTCCACATCCATTACGCAAAGAACACACGATCAAAATAACACTCTCCATCTCCATCCCCACCACATGGCAAAAATACTATAGTGTACTACTTACAATTGCTTGGTTAGTCAAAGCTGATCCCACTTACACAAAAATAAATGCTACAAGCGCGGTGGCACCATGCACTACAGGCAGGGTGCCCTGGTTACAGGTGTCCAAATGTCGAGGTACGCTCTGGGGTCGTGGAGATAACGTCTCTCATGAGGGGACGAATGTCCAGGGAGTTCAGAATGTCTGTGTGGGCATGCATCAGCGAAAGGTGTGTGAGTCTTTTCTGGGTCATGGTGCTGCGTACCTATGTCTTCAAAAGACGCAAGGCGGAGAAAGTGTGCTCGGATGAGGCCACGGAGAAGGGTAGGCACAGACATAACTCAATCAGTTTTTCTGTCTCTGAAAACATGGCTCTTTTTGTTTGTGGCTGGAGCTTTGTCAAACATGATGCTACGTCTTGGACTGTGACACACTTAGACCCTCTGTCTTTTGTGACATTGGCAGCTGCTTGGCGATGCTTGGCCTAAGCATTTTGAGCTGGAGTTCAAGGCGGTCTGTGTCAAGCTCCTCCGGGACCTGAAGAGCCTCCAGATTGACACTCCTTCCCTCTGCTGCTTTGATAACCACCCTCTCACGCTTTGCGGCAAGCTTCATACTGGTCTGATCAAATCTTCTGTCCAGCTCCGCCAATATCACATCAATAGCCTCGAAAAAGCTACGTCGCCAATCCACTGTTTGTGCACCATGCGACACTGCCTCTGGCTCTCTAGTTTGGCGAAGGCGAGCTGGGGTTTTGCTCACTCTAGGGGTGGTGGTGTCTGGCATTTTCAGGGAGGTTTGTGATGCGCAGGTTTCAACCTTGCGGATCAGCTCGTCCACAACTGCATCATCCCGGAGTGTGGCTATTTGTTCTCTCAGCACACCTGTGCATTCCAGTGCACCTTGCACACTTGCTGTGGCACTCTGTAGGCTTGTGGCAACTGCTTCACAGGGCTCAAACAGGGCATGGCAGCATGAAAGACTGAAATATGTTCTCCCTTTTAAAGCCTGTTTGTAGAGTCCCCCGATCTTTGCTCTGCTGTCCCCCCTGACACTCTTGTCATCCTTCAGCTCGTGCAGCGTAGTCAGGAGAGTGGGGGTAAGCTGTAGTGACGCGTTTAATGGACATGTCACGGATACACCACCTTGTCGGGCAAAGGCCTAAGATATTGACAGAAACCTCATCACAGCCAAAAAAACGATTGGTAGAGCTGTTTTCGCTTTGATGACTCTCTTATCACAGATGAGACACCCTGAACAAAGTTCAAAGTTTCGGCCACAAGACTCACTTCACGCGCGGCTTCTTCAAGAATCAAATCCAGTGAGTAGTTGCTGCAATGCACATAAAGTGAGTGCGGGTTTAACTCTTTAAGCCGAGCTTGCACGCCTGAAAAACACCCTGATGTATTAGCTGCTCCATCAAAACAAAATCCTGCGATGCGTTCAATGGGGATGTTTAGTCTTAAAGAAATATCCTTGATGCAACTGAAAAGAGTTTCTCCAGTGCTGTCCCGGGCGTTATAAAATCCCAAAAACACAGTGTGAGGCTCCAAGCTGCTGTCAACATATTTCAGACTGCAGGAGAACTGCTCAATGGTGCTAATGTCAGTTGTACCATCATCTGTGAGGCCATAAAATCGGCAGTGCGATGAGCGGGCCGATGAACGATTTCCCTCTGGATAGCATGAGCAAACTTTTCAATTATTTCATTTTGTATAGTGTCCGACATCCAGTTGTCTCTTCCTTCTATTCACTTTCTTTCTTCAGGGAGATCATAGGTGCGCTCCAGCATCAATTCATACAGTATTCCTTTGTGTGCTGTGTCGCCCCTGAAGGCAATTTCCTTGCTGCCAAGGAATCGGGTGGTCCTGAAGAGAAGCTCCAAACAGTGTTGGGCAGTAGCTTTCTGGCATGAGCGCTGGATAAGCGAGCATCTATGGGGATGTCATCTAAAGCGGCCAACTTTTGTATTGACTCGCTGTGCAACTCTGATCTCTCATGCTCGTTAAATTTTTCAGTGGCTTTAAGCCAATTTGAAAAGCCGGCATTCACGAAGGGGTTGTCTTTCTTAAATTTGTCTCTAGGTATGACTTTTTTTCCGACTGCTTTCAGGCAAACAAAACAGAAAATATGATCAGTCTCTTCCACATAATGCAGCCACTGCCATCTAGCAAACCAAGCCGGTGCCACAAAACGTGAGAACGTTTCATTACCACAACGCCGGGCAGGAAATTTGAAACTGGATGTTGGCTGGAAGGGCTTGTCTAATCCAATCACGCTAGGTTGGGTTGCGGGTGCTAGGGCTGGGCCTGCCGGTGCAACTGCAGGCAGGTCAGACGGACACTCTCCTCACTCAGGCTGCTCTCCATTGTCATGGTTGCGGTACTAGTGTTCTTCTTCGCTGGTGGTGGTTTTCCAAAAAAACCCGAAATCCGTTTCTGTGCCATATTTCCTCCTCGTTTCTGTCATCAGACTATGTAAATTTACTAGTCTGCTGCTGCCATGGATGGATGTATGCTGCATGGAACGAGCGGGAAACCTCGGCGACCACTAGCCTGCCTGCCTGACGTTGACAACGTAACTTCCGAACCTGTGTTGATTAGGCCTCAAAATAATTAAATTAAAATCCAAAATACACGTAATAGCCTACGTATGTCAAAATCATTTCCTAAAATATTCATAAGGAATTTATAAATTGTGCAAAATATTTTTAATACATTTTTAAAAAATCTCTCTCTCGCCAATAGGGGGTGCTGCAGCACCCCCAGCACCCCCACTTCCCGCGGCCATGGTCAACTCTGTACAGATAATCATCACTACTGTTACCATCAGCCTTTAATTAGCTCTCTATGCTTGCTCTTGTGCAATCATTAACATATATTAGATATTTATGAAGTCGTTCAGTAGCAGTTCAGCACCAAAGTGAGTTCTCTCGAATTACAATGTAGCTTACATTGTAATTCGAGAGAACTCACTTTGGTGCTGTGTGTATATATGCATTGTGTATATATTCTAATGCCAATTTAGCCAGCTGGCGGTGGACATGACAGATTTGCATGTCAAGTCATGCTACACAAGAGGGCTGAGTTTGGAGTTTGGCAGTCAGATCTGGTGTTTTCCTGCCAGAGGTTTCATGCTGTTTATGTGAACAACATGTCTCGCTACTATGCTGAGACTTCATTCTATCAGAATTAGAGGGATGAATGTGATGAGTCCTAGCTCACAAGTTTTTTTTGTTTTTTTTTTACTGGATTGCTTTAGACCCTGTTGCAGTTCTTGCATGTGAAGGGAGAGGGTCTTTCCTTGGAAGACATGAAGAGTGGAGACTACAAGGTGGGACTTCTTGCAATTTGTTTTTAGGATTTATATCCTCCTACCTAAGGTGTTGTTAATCATTTTCCCTTTCTGACCGTGCTGCTTTAGGTTCTGGATGAAGAGCTTAGGCTGAATAAATGTTCCTCCTTTGAGCTGATTGAACAGTACTATCTGGAGAAGATTTCCCAACAGGTGTGTTTCCACTTACCAGGCTGACACTCTCATATTAGCCCTAAGGTGCACAGAGGTGTATTGATTGGATAGCGCAACACCCTGTCTTCTGTTGTTTTACCTCTGATTGAAAGTCTGCCTTCTTCTGGACTCTTGAAAAACATGATTCTGCCAGGTGAAGCAACATGCAGACTGATATATGCTTTGAATAACTCCTTCACCTTTTTTCTGCTGGGGGAAACTCAAAATGAGTTGTGCATCATATTTTAACATCATTTCAATGTTACTTCTCTTTTGCATCCTGATTATAATAATCCTCTGTGATAAAAACTTGTTTCAGAAAACACTCAAACATACCTGTTATGGTCGGATCAGTGTGAAGTGCTACTATGATGCTCCGGAGCAAAGGCTGACGGTGGAGATTCTGCACGCTGCAGATATCCTTGCACTGGATGCTAACGGTAAAACTGTAACAGTCAAAATAAAATGCAGGTTGTTGTTTTAAAGTAGATTTTTGTATTTTTTTTGTATTCACTGTTTCTGGTCCTCTTCAGGTCTGAGTGACCCATTTGTCATAGTGGAGCTCTGTCCTCACCACCTGTTCCCTATGGCCAAGAGTCAACGCACGCAAGTGAAACTTAAGACCCTGCACCCAGTATTCGACGAACTCTTTTACTTGTGAGTACTGTTTTCCTCTCTTCCTATTCCTGTTTGTGCATACCCTGAGTCTAATTTGTTCTTGTGTCTTCCAGCCATGTCAGTCCGGAACAGTACAGACACAGGTTTGCCTGTTTGACATTCACTGTGATGGACTATGACTGGCTTTCCACCAACGACTTCGCCGGTGAAGCCGTGGCTCCTCTCAGCGACTTTTGCTGGCCAGGGAGACCGAACGCCTCAGCCGCCGGAAAGAGCGTCCAGCCTTTCATCCTCCACCTGTCTCGCAGTAAACCCAGCGGTACATATAGCTCCAGGCTGTAGCAAGTTCTTTGTTTCACACAAACATAATTTGGGCTTCTTGGGAAACCAGAGGGTGTTGGACTGAGTTTCCAATTACTTCTCCAATACAACATGAAAAGCCATTCAATCTAGAGATATTTGTGTCAGGTGTCGGAACCACTCTCATCTGTTTGTTCTCCCCTCCAGAAAAGCCAATCATGAGGATGCTGGACGCTCGCATCGGTGACAGGGAGGCTCAGGAGTTTGTCCGCAGGCTGAAGGAGATTGAGAAATCAATGGAGGAGGAGTAAAAGCTGTCAGCGCTGCCTGTGTTGGTGTTTTCTGACCACGTCTTGCGACATATGTGCTTTTGTACTGGTATCATGTTTACAATATTTGAATTTTTTCCAATGTTATTGTTTGTTCAGTAATTATACCAAAAAAAGAAAAAAGGAAAACAGTAAAGCTTAACACTGTTTTCTATCTGGGAAATGAACATCCTGTCACTGTGCAACCTTATGCTGTCTCAGTTAAACTATATTTTAGAATTTAATGGATAGTTGATCCTGAATGTTACTAGTCTATATTTTTTGTAATGAGGTAATTGTTATCTTTGTTGTATGATCTTTGATATGATATATTTAACATTTCAGAACTATTTTGTGGAAGTAGCTTATGTATCCAAAAGTATTCAGTCAAAGTCTAAATCTATACCTCAGATATGCTCATTAGTTGCAGGGGAGTGTAATAGGCATTGAGACTTTTCATTCTCCATGGACATTGTGGAGATACATTGCATGAAAGCCTATTTAAGATGTGAAAGCTTGAACCCACATTGTATTCCTGATCATACAGTGGCTTATGAACAAACAGCTATGTGTAAAAAATACCTGTCATGAAGGAAATCATGAAGACACATACAGCTTTGGGGGATTGCACTTTCTGAGACTTAGTGTTTTAAGGCCAGACAGACAGTTCAGCAGCAGGGAGGCCTAATACTCCCCTGAGGCACAGGCCACGGCTCTGCTTCATTCGTCTTTTCAGATTGCTCTTCACAAAGCTCATGATGGGAAATTGAAAAGGCCCAGAACCTTGTGGAGGGAGGACCAATTATTTTAACTCAGTTGCTTCTTGCTGTCTGACATCAGCGAGCCAACATCTGTGCAGAAATGTATGTGACAGTTTCTTTTTTTTTTGGCACAAGTTCGCAAATAAGTTGTACAAAATCAGCACATTGACAGAAACAAATCCATCTGTCATATGTTAAGAATGTGTTGAATAATGAACAGGTTAATTTAGAGAACTGACTTAACTGACCCTTCTACAGCTTCATTCGCAGCTTAGCTTAGCACAAAGACTGGAAACAGGGGTAAACAGCTAGTTTGGCTCTGTCCAAGGGTAAAACAAATGTGCCTACCAGTACCTCTAAAGCTCACTAATTAGTACGTTAAATGTTGTTTATTTAACCCAAACAAAAAACTAATTGTGATAATGACCGGGCACAGTGACTTACTGGAGTCTCTGCTGGTTGCCTGGCCACCTCATGGTCATGACAAGACCCCTGAAATTATTAAATTATAATATATAGACAAATATTCAATACAGATATTAAAAAATGTCAACTAGATTTTGCCACCCTGAGTGGTACCGAAGAGTGAAATGTCCATAGCTAGCCAACGAACTAGAAGTGACTGCGCCCAGTCAAGAAATAGACCTGCACATAACCCCCATAAAACCACAATGTGTTTTACACTTCAGCTTTTGTACGGCTCAAACTCTCAGTTCAGTTCAGTCACTTCATTATCGCAGATGGGAAACTTAAGCTTAAACTCTGGGCAAGAAAACGAAGTGTATTTCCCAAAATGTTGCCAACCAGCATTAAAGTCATTACCAACAAGGTTCTTTGCTTTTTAATGTTATAATTTATTTAAGATACTATTTCAAGTTTTAGTTGCTTAATTTTGAAAAAAAATACTTTTTTGTCAACTTTAACTATTGTGTAAACAAGAACACAGTCTAACTAAACAAATACTTAATTTGTGAAATAATTAATCACTTTTGCACCTTGCTTCTCCTCCTCGGGGAGCAGAAGCTATATTCAGAACCATTCATACTTTCATGGTTATGGGGATACACCCTGTTCCTGATAATTGAAAGGGAGAAAATACATCCTGGCGTCCCCAAAGATTACACAGTGTGTTGCACAGTTTGTGGCCAGATGGTAGCTAATGGCAGCTAATGAGCTCATGTAGTGTTCAGAAAGTTCTGGAAACAGCCATTAAATGTGGCAAACCCATTTTTTATCCCAACTTTAAATCAATGCAGGCTCATGACAGGCCTTACATTTGAGTTTCAGTCTCTGTGTGGGGCTTAATCTCTTGAGGTAAAGAGAAAGGAAAAGCATAATGAACCTTTGCAGTGGCATAATTATACTTAAGGGGTAAGGCAAGACCTCGCTCCCTGCACCAGCTCTCATTGGCCTGCCAGGTATAATTCAACACCATGCTCTCACCAGTCCTCCAAAGCTGTGTGTCTCGTCTGTGACTAAAGGGTAGGGATTAATATTTTCGTATAAAGAAATAATAAATAATTCTATCGTAGCAAGTCTAAAGGTCAAGTTTCCTGTAGAGGCTTTCAATTAAAGCAGAATTAGGTTTACATCTAAAATAGTTAATGATTTTTTAAAAAACGATTTTACTTCATACAAAGTCCTGGACTAACGAGCTTAATTTCAGTCAGCTGTGTTCGTCTTCTAGTGAGAGTGTACTCAGCTCTCACTAACGAGGTTAATATCAATCACCTGTGTCGTTGGGCTGAAGCTGCTCATGAGAGCTGAAACTGGTTCCAAAAACCCCATAATATAGTGGAATCGAAAACAAAAAAAAACCAGATAAAACATTAAAAGCATGAAAAATACTTAATGTCTCTACAGACTGCAAATGTATAGAGGTTTAATTTAAGCCCCTTTAGTCCTAGAGAAACTTTAATCTTCCTTTCAGGAAATCGTTCCAGTGCAAAACTGACTTAAATGTAGGACTATTTTCAATTAATCTAGTATATTTAAGCTTAATTCCTGTCCAGGAAACTGGCCCTTACTGTCACAAATGTAGCTTCAAGTTTACAACTGGTAAAAGACAAGGCAGTTATATGCATCTAAAAAAAATGCAGAAGAGGAACACTCCTCTACCCTACATAAAACCACCCAACAATAAGAAAAAACGGGTATCATGATGTTGAGTTTCTGTATGCACCTTAAAAGGATTTTAGTAATATATACAAATCAGGCCTTTAGGAGTTGTTAATGAATGATGCCACTTTAAATGTGGCACTTGTATTGTATCTTAATGACAACACAACAGAAAATAGCAACAGATGTGTAGTGAAGAAACACTGGAAAAACACTGTAGCAAGTACCGAGAGCTTAGCACCTGAGATTTCACACCGACAGCGTTTTGTCAGTGATGTAACTTAACAGTAGCTGCTTGTGTAGTGCTTTGTCGTTACTCTGTGAAGTTGTGAGGATGAAGTACGCAAAAAAACATATCTATGCCTGAAGAGTGTGCTGCATTGCAGGGACTGTTCAGTTGATCAAGAAGCTTGCCTTACTTAACAGGAGCGAGGAATCCTTTCAGTCCATCTGAACAGCACTTGCTTTTACGTTTTGTTTTTAAGATATCGCAGGCAGAATTTGTCTTAACAACTGTTACTGAACTCTGTCATTGTTAGTATATTAATATCTGCTGCCATCTTTGTTGTTAACAGTGCTGTCCTAAACAAGCACAGAAGTGCGTCAGTATATTTGAATAGTTAATGGATTTGAGTGGCAGTGATATTTTCTCTAAATTACTTTAAAACCAGATATTCTGGCCAGATGTTTACACAAATAAATTCAACCTCACTCTGAATCTAAACCGTTATATAATAAAAAGTTAGCTAATATTGTATACCAAAATTTATACTAGGGTCACAAGAAAACTTTCAGAGGTAATTTACACATTTCTAACAGGGACAGTTTTAAATGGAAAATCTTTTTCCAGATTCTTTGTGAGGAAAGAGTCTTTTCCTATTAAATACACTTGTCTATGTTCAGTCACAGTGTTGTAGATGTCCTTATGTTGCCCTTAAACAGGCAATCTGGTCAGTATTACTTGAGTAAAGTGATTTTAAAAAAATTCAAAGAAAGTATTCTAGTCTTTAAATGTTCAGTGAAGTCAGTTGTATTATCATATTCATTTCCTAATAAGTGGATTTCTTAAAAGACTAGTCTTGCTGGCCATAATTTAAAAAAGGCAAAGGATATCAGACTAAATTAACAGAATAGCATCACAATGTAATGTCATGACTGTCAGCACTGACATGGACATATTTTATTTAAGGTAATAATTTAGAAATATTTATTGAATTGAGTATTTGGTTTTGTCGTCTGCTGTCCAAATTTAAAGGCAACAGCTATTGAAATGTATCTTCAAGAAGCAAAACACCTTCAATTTGTTACCGTAAAAGTGAATTATTTGTCCTTGAATTGTAAATGCCTGTGTTGCTGTTTACTGGATTATACCTTTGGGAGATGTCTATCACCTTAAATAAAGATTGTATTTAAATTTGAACTTGCTGCTTTCACTGACATGAGCATAATGCATTTGAATAGTAGCAGGGATATATGAATAATAGTTTTAATATGTCTAAATGAACAAGTGGAGTAATTCATGCACCTGTTGTTTCTAGGCTTTAGTGTAAATACATGTCACTGTCTGACACTGACCTGTTTCTCTACACTTCATCTTTCCTACAATGTCATCATCTGCCCGTTCAATCTCCCATGTTCCTTCTCTCTGTCTCTCCGTCTCGCCTCGACCTTTAAAATTACTTCCCCTCTGCAGCAGCTATACCTGCAGATCAAACGCATCCTGTCACACCAAAGCAACCCTAGAGAAAGACCACATACAAATAGTGGGAAACAGGAGTGTTATTATGTCCAGAGATCATAGGGCCAGAGGGCTCACCCTGACATAACCATTTTACTGTCCACGTTTCTCAAAGAGCTCCTATCATAGTAGATTAGACAAGGGTTTCTCATAGCTGGAGGATATGAGTGTCTATGAGCACTGGTACTCTGAATGCTGGTCGATACATTTTAATTCAAAAGGGTATTGACTAGTGTGCTGTCTCAGGTGTGGAGAAGACCTTTTCATCTAGTGCAGACATCGTGCCCTCTGGTCAGCGCCTGCACCCACTACATCCATCGGTGCACCTGACAGCTCTCTGCTGCTTAAATGTCTCTGCAGCTGGGAGCTTCATATAGGTTAATAATGCTCTCACTGGTTCCCTCTCATCCATTCTGAATCGTAAAATACCAGCTGCACTTAGTACATGTCAGATAAAATACATGTGAGTTACAGAGAGGCTCAAGAGACAGACATTTTCATTAGGGACTTCTGAGTTTAACCACTAGATGTCCTCGTAATTTTACAAATACTTTCTTGAGAGTGAGTCATGCTGGTAGTCCTCTGATTCCTTACGACATTGCCATCAGTCATGGCAGCACAGAGCAGCAAAACAAGACTCTATCCCCAGATAGCCTCTTAAGGCTCATCATCATCCTCATCCATCAAGGGGATGACTGATTTTAAATGTTTGCAGTGGTAGAAAGAGACTAAGAGCATTCACTCAAGTACTGTACTTAAGTACACTTTTGAGGTACCAGAGCCCTTCTACGGAGAGCCTGTTCACTCTCTATTAAAGCAACACTAGCTAACTTTTCCCGCTTCGGTCCCCCTACAGGTTGGAAGCAGAATTGTCCATTACATTACATTATGCAAGTTTGCCAGATCGGGTAGCGGATCTGTAGTTCGAATGAACTGGACAATGTAATGGACAAGTCCGCTTTCAACCTGTAGGGGGACCGAAGCGGGAAAAGTTATCTAGTGTTGCTTTAAGTCCCATTGTACCAAATTTGGTTGCAGTTCCACCAGAGTTCCACTGGGGGTGATCGCGGGCGAGTGCAAAATGAATGGGACTCTATGGAGCTAGACGGCTAATCTGTCTCTTTCGCCTGATTGTTGTTGAGAAATCTCAGATTTGATTGTAGTTTTTACAAGTTCAACATGGTTGAATGAATGATACTTATGTCCTTTCGATTTCTTACAGGTTGAGTCGTTGTTGCCCATAACACGCTAGCATTCTGCTAATGAATGCCGATTGGTCAGTGAAGGACTGATTACGACCAGAGATCCTGCTTGATGGCATCCGAAGCGGAACCAGAATGTTCTATGGGCGTGGTCTTTAAAACATTAGCAAACCAAAACTCTTTCTAGCATATATATTGACAGGAGGAGCCTAACCTGTCAGCTGTGGAAAGGAAGTGACTCAGAGCTTGCCATAAAGCAGTTTCTCGTATGACGTCAATGACATTTTAAAAGGCTTTTTAGAACAAAAAAGCGACTTTAAAAAAATCTAACACCCAGCAGTGTGTATTTTCTTTGCCTCCCCTTTGAATGCAACATTCAAATTACTAGACAAAAAATGGTTTTGAGGGGTATAGATCCATAGACCTCCATTCATTCTGCACTTGCCCGTGAACGCCCTCATATAGAACCAGAGTGGAACTGCAACCAGTTCAGAAGCCAGAAGTTTTCCTGAGAGTGGAAGTTCTCCCTTTATTAAGGTGCTTACACACCAACCAGACGGCTGACCGATGGCAGAAAAGGCAGTCAGACTGATCAGTCGGGTCCCCGAGGTCCAAAAAAATGCCTCAAAACACACTGAGGCGACGCCGACTTGAGCGTACGCTCTGTGCGTGCACGAAACGTAATACGTCTCCATAGCAGCAGGCGGCACTGCTCTGTATTGTTTCCCAGAAAATGAAAACCGGCAGCTGATAGGACGAACGCGTCACGTGGGTGTTTTTTCTCCGGAAATTCACAGCCAGACTGTCATGGCGGC
Source organism: Sander vitreus (assembly GCF_031162955.1). Classification (NCBI taxonomy): domain Eukaryota; kingdom Metazoa; phylum Chordata; class Actinopteri; order Perciformes; family Percidae; genus Sander; species Sander vitreus. The sequence continues at coordinate 15,032,536 of NC_135869.1, forward strand.
TTGTTCAGAATACGATCTTATATTGTACTAAAATAGTTCACTGAAATGTGTTTCTGAAAACATTTTAAGCGAGAAATAAGCCATACAGTTGCTGAATCTGTCTTCATTTCAGATCGACAAAGGTCAGTTTAAAAGATTTTCGTCAGATTTTGAGAGGCTCATCCGCTCGCCATTTCCGGGTGAGGCCCGACTGCCCTGTCTCCGACTGAACATGTCGGGTCGGCCAAAATGAAGGCCGACGGCTCCTCCGACGGACGACGGCACGGAACACACCGAACAGACTCGAGTCACCGAACTCGCCAGACGGTCCGACAGCCAATAATCGGCTCTGTGTGTCAGCGCCTTTAGACATTCTCTGGAGGTACTTATACTGTACTTGAGTATTTAAAGTGCTCATATTATGCTCATTTTCAGTTTCATAATTGTATTTAGAGGTTGTACCAGAATAGGTTTATGTTTAAGATTAAACTAAATTAAGATTTAATTTTCAAAAAACACATGGTACTGCACATTGCTGCAGCTCCTTTTTTCACCCTGTGTGTTGAGCTCTCTGTTTTAGCTACCGAATGAGGCATCTCACTTCTGTTCCATCTTTGTTGGGAGTCGCACATGCGCAGTAGATACTCACTTAGTCAGTGCTTGGGCATAGACATTAGTAACGGGGAGAGTGTAGACTAATGTGACTGGATAGAATCACGTGTCAAAGTTATGGCCATGGCGGCAGTAGTTCAACCATACATGTTCGAACCAGAATCGGATCCTGAAGAAGGAGGGGAGTCTCCTGCAGAACCTGAGACTCAGAGAATTCAAATGTTTCGGCAGATGACGTAGATGGCCCTGCTGATTTTGACCAGTTCACCCAGAGACAGGAGGCAGGATACATTCAGAAACCTGTATCTCACTCAAAACAGCATGGATGTTTTTTTTCCAAGTTTGTATGCGTGTGGAAGCACCAGAGACACAAAATAACACCCCAAATCCCAGAAAAAAAAAGAAAAAAAATTCATAATATGGGCACTTTAATATAAAATACAGCCAATAATCAATTAATTTATGTATTTTATAGGTTAAGATGAGACTTGATTTATTCATTCATTTGTTTGACAGGGACAATGCACAGCTCCTAGCAGTACCAGAGTTAGCAATACGCTAATTTTCATCTGTATTCCCTGGGCAGGAAACAGAGAATAACATCTCTGTCACAAGGAAAACGTAACATTGATTGATTGATTAATTGATTGACTATTGGGTAAATTCACAAGCAAAATTAGCCCTACCATTCCCACCTGTAACATTAAAGTGATGTTCACATTAATGCATCAATAATTATGATCCAATAATGAAATGGGTTTGCATTTATGGGTATGCATTCTGCATAATGATTACTTTTATTTTTGGTAGCCTACTTTTCAGCTATAGTGCATAGTTTCTGTTGTCCCTATGAGGAATTCTAAGTAATGACAACAACACTGTCGGAGCATCCACATGACGCAAGCCCTCAGTGATCGTGCACCATGATCTGCAATTCACGACCACATGCACTAACATGCACGCGCGGCTGGACCAGCTATCAGCACGAAGATCAGAGAAGTGCAGATACAACACTCACAGTGTGAGTGGGACTTCATTCTCTTCTCAGGAGGCCATTACTCCACTACTGTATATGTTTACAAAGCAAATATCTGTTTGCTTCTATATTAATGCTGAATATCGAGTATAGCCCCTTTAAGTATATGTTGATGCTAAAACCTTTGTGCTTTTACTTAAGTAAACAAGAACCTTTACTCTTTACACTGGGGGTTTCCCAAGTAACTGCTGCTAGTTTAATTATTTAAGCTACATGAAAATGAATCAGCATGTCTCACAACTATATCCAACATATTGTGGCACTATACTACAGCTTATATAGTTGAAAATAGAGGGGCAACTATGACTAATCTTGTCATATGGACAAACTGCATTAATGCACTTTTGAGGTCCTTATCTAACTGCTACAAAAATAAATTAAAAATAAGTATTCAAAAGTACTTGTGATGTGGGAGGCTGCAGTGAGCCTCCCTTGTCAGGTGTTCTCTAAGTTTTGACCGCAGGGGAGAGAGGTTCGGAGCCTTCAGCTGGTGTTGATCCCCAGGAATGTTGGCAGAGACTCTGCATTGCTGCTGCTCCTCTGCTGGCTCTGGCAGATACATTTAACAGCACTGTGATCCCGCGGTGTCTTATCTTCCCTCAAACAACCCTAATCCTCCATACAGAAATGTTACACTCCAGAGCCTGTCCCCTCCCACTGGAAAAGTTCGACCTGGAGCCCCCACACAGACACTCCTTCCACTTTTTTTTCTATTAAAGATTTTAGATCACACACCTGCAGATTCCCTGACGTGGCACTGTGTGCGTTTCCTTTGAAGACTGACAGCACAGGTTTAGTCATGACACTGCCCCTGATGAATTTACATCTGCCAAGGACGATCATTAATTTAAACTATCCAAGCTATAGTGTGTACAGTATGCCTGTGTATCTGCATGTGCTTGCTTGCATGCATTAAGTTATTTTAAGTGTCTTCAAAGAAGTGAAGGAAGGAATACTTCTGATGCACTAACAAAAATTCCCTCCTTTGGAAGTTCAAGTGAAATGAGATTACATCAGATGTGCCAAATAATAAACGTCTGCTACTACCAAAGCATGATAGGTTTCCTTTAGAATATTGGAAGGTTTCTCGCTGACTAATGACATAAACACCTGTTGTCTGCAGGTGCATTCTTTGCTGGCAACCGCATAATTAGGCACTTCTTTATGTTGCCTTTCCTCCTAACTAAATGTGATGAGCCCTGGGTGAGGAGAGGCCAACACAGCAAGTCCTTTGTGGCTTCAGGGGCCTCTGTCGGAGTGAGCAGAGACAATATTGGACAGCTTGCCCCTGAGGAATGCAATTGGGACAGTGCTTGAGCCAAAGACAGAGACTCCACTGAGCCTTTTAACAGAACCCATCACAGAATCATCCTTTCAGCTTCACACAGAGCAGAGTCAACTGATGTCAATACAGTGAGTGGTCCAATCCTACTCCATACACACACAGGCTTTGACGCGATCTGATTAGGTTTACCCCACTGTAAAACCAGTAAGTGCTTGAGGGCTCCTTCCTACAATTCAGCCAACCTCGCTTAACAGAATTACCCACAAATCATAGCATAGTTGCATTTTAAAAAGGGAAAATCCAGAACTCTGTTGAAAAAACATTGGCAAGAACAAGTTTAGACCGACATGTACATAGCTCAGTAGCAATCACTGTGTGTTGTGGTTCCAATAATAACAATTTCCAAATGTTTTCGTGATTTGAGCCAACAACAATATGATTTTGCTAATACACTTAGATTGGGTAACAAACACTCATATTTAACTACATGAAAAAAATATGAGCCACCACAGAAATGACTTTGAGCTGATGTTAGTTAAAGTCTATGAGGGTTCAGAGCTACAACTGAATTCTTCTCTTTTTGTTCTTTTTATGTGTTCTCAGTCTTTGTCCACTGTTACATTATATAAAATAGCCCCTGGAAACTGCAGTAATAATTAACGTCTTCCCCATTCTTTCCTGGAGAGGGTGACAGTGAACAAACTAATCAAGTAGACACCCCACTGTTTAGCTCCTCCCCTGCTGGTGCACCTGCAAAGTTTGGCTCCCAGCCTTAACCCCAACTTTCTATGCATACTCTTGGTGAAAAATATTCAGGGCGTCCAGCGTCCACACAGTTAATTGTGCTGTAAACTGTGAAGAGCTCAATATAATTAGTTATTACAGCTGCACAAAGTAGATTGTGTACAGCACACATATGCAATGGCTCAGTACATACATAAGAAGTATATGCTGGAGCCCAAGTGGTTATCACATGAACAGTATCTGATTTCCTTACAGCCTTTGATATATCCCCCAGAGTCTTTGATTCCTTTAAAAACACTTCATCATTTTGTCATTTGTAGCTCTCTTGCTGGTAGACGATGAATGGCTGAGTCATCGCAGAGAAGGAGGTTCTACAAAAAACAGCGTGACATGTAGAGAGAAGAGCATACATTGGAAGCTGGCCAACATCATAATTTGATCTCTGAGAAGAATGTTCATTTTGGGATTTAAATGAAAACAGAACTGTTTTCTTTCTTTACAGAGGGCTCTGTGAAGAAGTCATTATTGTGGTAGGGAATGTCGTCATGAATCCTCTGTTTATCCACTCAGTTCGGCAAGCACACCAACTGTGGTTCCCTCGGTTGGTCCCAAACATGCACATCCATCCCTGGCTATTTCTGTGTACTCCCTCAAAACTCATAAACAAATCACAATGGTGGAAAATTTTCAGTACTCGAATTTTGGCTCAAGTTCACGTTTGCTTTGTTTGGTTCTGATGACTGCAGGGTGCCTTCATTGGACATTTTTTATTGTATGCCTGTGTTTACAGTGATTTCAGGATTGGAAGAGGGCATTAGACGGCCTTCATCAGCTCTCTTGGTATTCTCCTTTGTCTATGGAAAGTGTGTATGCATTTTCTCTTGGCAGTTTGTTTTATGTGCGCAAGGGGAGACTAGCTGTTAACTGGTGTGAAAATGATACCTTGCCTAGAAACATTGGCCTACACACTTTTGTTGCCATATGGTGAGATCCTTCTTCACATGCACGATTTCCTTAATTAAACAGGAAGTTGTCACTAACATTTAATGTGCAGCAGACAACATTCCAAATAGGAGCTGTACAATTGTTGATAACTTTCCGAGAAAGTTTGAAATTAAAAAAGAAGTTAGCGTGAGAATGTGCATAACTGTATACTGCTGCGAATCTTAATGTTGAATATGATACTGGAAGAAAAAAAGCTACCGTTTCAATTTCATAATATCACAATAACATTGAGAAGATGATGAGAATGAGATGATTTAAGGTTGTAAATAGATACAATTCTTTCTCTCTTCATGAGGACCTTTTTGTGTATTACTAAATCTGCTGTGCTTTTATGCACTCCAACTGTTTGCTTTGGCGCTGCGAGAGCACAATGGCAGACATTAAGGAAAACTGTATTTAGGGATCATGCCAGTAATCTGGCCTTGATGAAACAGTTCGAACAGAATCATTTTCCTTCGACACTGCGTGTATTTTTCATCACATTAGTCATACAGTGTGACACAGTTTTGCTTTTTACTACCAATTCACAAGCAAATGTAAACCTTTTCTGTTTCGAACAAATGTTGACTGCAGTGATGGCTGTAATATAACTTTCTTCTCTTTGTAAGAGAAATACACAAACTGTATCCACTTTAATTACACACAGAGGGCATAAAGGTTACAAAAGGTAAAGATTTAGCGGAAAAGACTTGTATCCACTGCTGATGAAAGCACATTCACTGTCAATGGTGACAGTAAAGATGACATTTAGAACCAGAGCTGTTTAATCCTATGATCATTTATTCCTTCACTGTTGTCTTTTTCAAAGGCACGAAATAACAGAGCCAAAGTCTGAACTCTTCAAAGTAGCAGCCATGCCACCCAAAGTCAGTATTAATTGAATCTGAAGGACCACCACCCTAGCATTTATCTCTGAATGGCCTGTGTATTCTTCTCTTTTCGTGCTGCAAAGGCTAATATCCCCTGGTGCAAAGCCCTTTTTCATCCCCTGACTGACTGTGTTCGGAGTAATCTTTAGTTCATTTCCTATTACAGCTCTCCACAAGCAGGGCATCCGAGGGTCAAGTGGTCAGTCGCAAAGCCAAAGTGTCCACTGCTCTGTCTTTGAAGTCTTTGATGGCCACTAACCAACAAAGACGACTGTATCCATGGCCACCGGTGGTTAAAGGGGGAGAATGTGACCAGTTGCCACAGATAAAATCTCCCGGTTCATTTCAAGGTCAGCAGACTTTTCACACTTCCCAAACTTTATTGGACAAGAAACACATTTTGCACCAGAACACTGCAGCACCTTTGGAAACCGATGTTATGATTCATACTTGGGCCTGAAGCCGACTTAGACACAATGTGCTTCCTCGCTTGCTCTTTCCATGCTTTTGTATAGGCTTCAAATATTTCATAAAATGTATTGGAGTGTTGTATAGAGTCTTCCAGTGCCAACTATTCAGTTTCCTTGGAATATTTTCACTCGACTGAAAGATATCCTGCCACATTTCATTCCATGCAGTCATTGGATGTGAGGCATTGTATAAAGGACGTAAATATAATAAATTTTTCAGGGGGGGTTCATTAAAAGTCTCCACAGTCAAAGTTCACAGGCTGGGAGGTACAACTGTATGTAGCGCTCTCTGTCTTTCTTCTAACTAGACCCTCACATGGAGGCTGTGGGAAAGGACCGCTGGAATCCTCCCCAAAGGGAATAAGGGTGAGAAACACAAATCTCAAGAGAGCCTCTGTGGTCACGGGGCCTGTGGGTACAGTAAGTGAGTCAAAGGAACAGTGTATGATTGTCGTCCTCGCTCTCATGCCCCCAGACCTTCACATAAGTCACATCAGCTTTCCCCGACAAAGCCTCTGTCCGGCCAAAATACCACCACTCCTCCCTCTTGCAGTACATCAGCAGTGCTGTGCACAGCACACACTGGTAGTAGGGGGGATCAGTGTTGGCACTTTCAAGTTGTGTTTTTTCAGGACAGGAGCAGCTGTTAAAATGTTATCCTACCATTCTGTCCAAGCACATGATGTTTCACAACTGGCTCAGCTGTTCCATCTTTTGTTTCGCTGTCACCTGTAATCTTGACTTTAACTTTGAGAGCCCATTTACGCTTTCAGAAATGAACATGACACATTATTAGAGTAGGTGATAACTGAGTCTCTGCATACAAACTTTCCTCCCCCTTGACAACCTATTTAGATGTTGCTGATTGTGGGATACAAAATGACTGTAGACTATTGTATATGAATATATTCTAGTATAGGTTATACAGTGTATTCTAGCATATAAACCAACACATTTCTTGTCCATTTTGCTTTGTAATGGCCACTAACTCTAACTTTCCTTACTTGTTTTGAAATAAAAAATGATTCCACATCAGCCAAAAGCAAATTGAGGGCCATCAAAAGTATTTCTTTAAATAGTCATGTTGTTTCCAGCACATTCCTTCTCCCTAAATGCACATTCTCGCCTAAACATATACGACCACTTAAGAGCCACTTGAATAAAGTAGCAACTTAAAAATAAAAAGTGAACTCCCTCTTCAGTCACTACAGTCTCTGTAGTGGTGGATCTTGTCTTTAACACTGTTGTACCCAAGTGTGTCAGAAGAACAAAGATGCCACTGCAGGGAGGGGCTAACTAATTGAAGGTGACAGTTTACTGCAAGGCAAACCATATGGCCCTCAAAATGCCAAAAATGCCAAAATCCTCTACACATGGGCTTTCTTTAGCCAAAATCTCACATTCAGCCTCTTTAGTCTGCTCAAAGCCTGATGGATGTCGTCGTTGAGTCGCTGGGACCACCATGGCAGCTGCCAACAGTCTGCTCTCCTCAGCTCCCACACAGCTGGTAAACTCTGTGGCTATTGTGGGTTAGCGCTGCAGTGCGTTTTTGTATCATGTGGACATCATGTGGTGAGCTTTTCAAAAGAACCTGCCATCCTGTATTCCAGCAGAACAGTAGCTCAGTGCCCCCCCCCCTTGCAAAGGATCCAGGAGCTAATGCTTGGTAATTCGAGGGTACACTCAGTGTGGATGAAAAGAAGGGAATATTGTGAGTCTGTGTGCCAGCTTGCAGCGAGGTGACATCTCACTCATATGTCACCTTGTGCTTGTTTGTTTTCACTGGCAAGCTTGATGAAGATGTTTTACTGCAGAGCTGCTTCAATTGAACTGTTTACACAACACCATCTGTCCCAAATTCCTTTTGCTTACATACAAAAATGCTGCCCACGATGAAATTAATTAAAACCTAAAATACATATTCAGACTAAGCACCTGAAGGTTCTCCTTGAGGTTAACAGAAGCAGAAAGAAACATGTTTATCTATCGGCACTAGCTTTTACATTAGATGAAGCTTTCCCTGGCCCTACCACAGAACAGTGTGGAAGCTCTCTTCTACATGTTATTAAAATTGGCCTTTTGACAAGCATGCAGTAAAATGAGTGCCCGTAAGTGCAAGAACCGCCCCTCTGGTTCTAATCAGAGTTGTGTTGCTTGTTTTTGGTGAGCACCATCTGTACCCCTAACGGGGTGAAACTCAATCCAGATGCCTGCTATTTGGCAACACCAGCACTGTCTCATCCTATACTCCTGACTGGTTTCCATCAACAACATGGTGGACTCCCCCAATGACAGTAGAGCACTCTGTACACGTCTTGACTTTGGTGGAAGTTTATTGAAATGATCAGACGATCTTTTCGAAATTTGAAAATAATCTAACAATAACACGCAGCATGGGTCCAGAAATAGAGAGAGCTGTGAGAAATCTGGCTCATGGTCTAAAGGGAACTCTCAAGAATGTGTTGTGTAAATGCTGAATTTTAAGAACATATCAGTAAAAGCCTGAATATGTGTGTGGAGAGGTTTTCCCATGGTGAAGGTTGGATTAATTTAAAGGTAAACATTCACAACTTTTAGATTCCACTTAAACTTAGGATAAAGATACCTGCTGTTGCTTCTCTTGTTCCAATGTTAAAGGGGCTGTACTTGAAATTCTGAAAATGGGATTGCCTCCACACAGCTCTCACAGACAGTTTCCCAACTCGTGAAATACTGATGCTTTGTCACGGCCCTCCCATTGGCGTCTGATACAACGCACAAGGCCCTCACATGCATGCGTAGCCGGACTGACTATCAAAACAAAGAACAAAGAAGCTTGGATTACAACACGCAGAGGGATTGTGACCTTATTCTCTGCTCAGGACGCCATTACTCCACTATATATTTACATAGCCAATAGTTGTTTCCTGCTATATTAATGTTCTGAATACAGGAACAGCACCTTTTACACACCATATAATGTAGTATGGGATTAACCAATTGCATTTGCATGCATATCAAACCTTCTATGGAAAATACCACGCAGATAATCAGTGCATGAGCAGACAGACTATACTTTATCAGATCAAATGCATTCACTGAGCCACACACACTCACATATACTAGCCCACGCATGCACACACACACACACACACGCGCGCGCACACACACACACGCACACACACACACACACACACACACACACAGATCCTAGAAACACCCCTTGGTTGTTACACAACAGCAAAATCCTGCAGTTTGCCCCAGAGTGCACTGCTCTCTTTGAAGTGAGGAATGATGGGTTCATCTCGGTAAAGAAGTCATGCTGTAAAACCATGCTGTCTGTCTGTCTGTCTGTTTATTTTTCTATCTATCCCAAACTTCTCTTCTCCATCATTTACATATGGTTTTAGCAGGAGCAAGCAGATAACAAATGTATGACTTACTCTTAGTTACAGTATAAAGAGACAACAGTTTGCAAAAGTACACAAGTCTTTTTGCATCACCGGCTATTTATAAAATAATCAGTGTCATAAATCTCTGGCCATATGGCACAGTGGCTGAATTACAGTGTAGTGTACACAGTTTAAAGGGCCATACATCAAACTGAACCAAGCCAAAACCAGTAAACAAGCCATTAGACATAATGAGGTATTATTTATGGTAGGTCTCATTCTGAAAAGGAGAAATGCCAACATAATGACATCAGATATTAATTAAATTTGGCATGGAAATACTTCATGACAATTTAATCCATCAGCCAAACCTCAGAAGTTCAACAACATGAACAAAAAGAGTTTGGGGCAATTTGTGATTAATGTCAGCTTTTAAGCAGAGTAAAGATTTCCATATATTTAAACATATGGAAATTAGCGTCTTCAAGTCAAATTGAGAAGCTGAAAGTATTTTGTTTCTGCAAGCAGTGTTATTCAAACATCACTTGAGAATAAAGCAATGGATTATTGGAGATATTTTCAGGTCATGTATAGAGATTGTTAATTGTTTGGTGAATATTAAATTGCAGTCAAAAGGCAGGAAGATGTTTACTTGACAGAGTCATAGAGGTAGAGGGAGGATCAATTGCAGCTGTCCAAATGTTCAAAGCACAAAACACATTGTTTTATTTTCATGGTAAAGTCATATTTTGTATTCATATTAAAATCTTTATTCAAAATGCGACACATTAACTTCAGTATGACCCAGCTCATAATTTGCCCTTTTGTTTGTGCTTAAGAGACATATATCATGATGAGCTAAAATAATCTATTGTCTACCACAGTCATAAATAGCTGTTGCAGGCAGTATAGATGACACTCTATTCACCACCACAATGTAAATCATCTTTTGTCTGTCAGTTGTTTTTTTTACTTCTGCAGCATACTTGCTTTGAATTTAATGGATCCAGGTGTAGAATGTCAGAATGCCTGAGAGCGTTCCAAATATAATGATACCTTTTCTCCCTGTGTGTCCCAGTAGAGACCATTAACCTCATACAGCTTCAGTTAAATCATATGTTACAATATATCAGCAGCTCAAGATTTATTGTGGTGTAACTCACACATGCTGACAGATGGACCTTCTCACTCCTTTTTTCCACTAAACGCGTCTGTGCTGCGTTCCGACAGCGGCGTGGTTTTGTTCCGTCCGCCACACGCCATTCCACACCGGGAGCGTCTCAGAAGCAGTGCATCTTGCTGCCTGACTCGCAGATTACATTGTCTCTACAAATACTTTACAGAACAATCACTTGTTTATTAAGCTAGTATCTACCTTCCACTCCAAGCACTCCTGCAATTAAACTCCATGCCTTATCTTTTCTGGCATTGTCCTGTGGTGTCTTTTATGTTTTTCCATCTCCAAGATGAATCTGTTGTTGTCCGTGGTGTTGTAAAGGAGACATATACGATATTGGGGGGGTGTATTTTGGTAAACTGACTGGATGCTCTCACTGTTTCGGCTGTCCGAGCGGCCCGCATGAAAATAAACCTGGCTGGCGCGTATCTTTAGTGGTGAGGAGCGGAGAGCCAATTCATGCACGCTTCTGGGACGCTCCGTGGCGCGGCTGGTGGAATATCGAGCATTGACTTGAATGGCCGCGATTGCTCGCGGGGATCGCGGCGCCTCCGGAATGCAGTGCAGACGCACCCGGTGGAAAATAGGGGTCAAGTGCACCAAGTAAACACCAAAAATGTAATAAATGCAGTGGTGTAAACAAACCGTACATAATGATAACATAATATGTAGAGGCAGTGATTGACTCTCTGCTATCTCCATGTCATGTAATGCCACATACTATGGCTGGCTGGCCCATTATGCACAGTAGATGTAGGCTCTGATCATGTCATCTTTCCGTGGGATCTAGTTTGGTGCAAGTGACTAAAGGCTTCTACATCTAATAAGCAGCATTCATCCTGCATTGCCATTGGAATAGTGGCCACAGATATGGAGGCCAGACAAACACTGCCTAGTGTGTAGGCAGAGGAATGCTCCATGCCTGCTCCCTGGACATACTTTTATCTGATTGAAAGCACACAGAGGCCCATGCGTTTATTTAGGCTTTCTAATACAAACTGGTTAAGCCTGAGGTTAAATCTCCTACACAGCTGCAGCAGAGTGACTCAAGTTCAAGATATCACCCAGACAAACCCAGGAAAACTTTGTGGTGATGGTTTTCTAGCAGTCCATATGTCTTTGTGTTTCTGGACAGAGCAGAGGCATGCTCTTTGTTTTCACTACAGTCATGTGTATTTTTGGGTGTGAAGGAAATGTGGCTGATGTAAGAAAAACTGTGTAATGACACCCTTGTGGCTCACTGATCCTACCCAAGGTCCTCCATGTGTTGGCTATAACCATAGAGTCCCTCACATGACCTCACTATGCTCGCACAATTCATCCTTCTACCACCTTGAATACATAAATATTGTACACATGAGGAACATAAGGACAATGGATTATGCTCTAACAATGTCTTGATTCCAGCTCTGTGTGGGAAAAGGAGGTGGGTATGTCCCAATGCTCTGCCGTCTGCTAAAGTCTGCATGTCTCTTAAAAATCCTGTGTGGTGAATGTAGACCTCCCATAAAACAAGGCTTTCAGACAAGGGTGGCCACCTCAGCTCTACCTCCACACAAACCTCCCACAATGCATTAAAAAGGCCAATAAACAAGGCTGCTAGCAGGCAAAGAGTGGGGAATGTCCAGGGAGTAGAGAGAGGATGGTGAGATGTGATGGAAGCAGACAGACACAGCCCATAGATTTGTCAGACGATTAGCTCTGTTTAATGTTATATTCAATATTGCTTTTTTTTTAGGGAGCACGGAGGAGAAAGTCAGAAGGGGGAGATATTTGAGACGTTTATAAATAGGAGTGCTGGAGCCTGCACATCTGATAAGGGAAGGCCTCAAACAAAGCACCAAACACAAAAACAATAGAGAGTAGTAGGGCTTTGGAAGGGATGGGGCCCCAGAGAGGGGCGGCTGAAAGGCCCACAGTGTAACAGGATAGAGAGAGAGAGGGAGGCAACCAGCGCCATGCTGACAGCACCACTCTGAAAACAGCACAGCAAATGAGTTTTGCCATCATCTTTCACCAGTTCACAGATCAGCTGCTACATTTTGTTATTCAGACATAGTGGTGATAACAAAATCTAGAAATTGTACCATCAAATTCTTGGGGGGGGGGGCAATGCTTTTTGAACAATGAATGAAATCAGATTTCAAATATGTCAGCTCTATCTGACACAAAACTCCAACACCCTCCATGAAATAATGACTACAGTAAATTCAATACAATGTACCTTTGGATGGTGGGCCTGCATTTGGATGGAGGCTACACAGGCTACCATCATCATGGGTCATCATAAAGCAAATGCCCTGGCTTAAGCTAACCCAATTGCTATACTTTGTCAGCCTTTTGAGGACATCTTTTTAGTGATAACGTTTTTTTTTACTTTACAAGTTGACCAACCTAATGGACTGTCAGTTTTGTGGCTACGCTGTCACATTTGTGGAGGGTGTACAGGTTCAGCCTGGCCTTCAAGGCCTCTGAATGACCTACCTTCATTGCCTGCGTTCTTCGGAGGATCCAGTCTTTGAAATAGGACAGCCTGACGTCAAAGCGTACAACATAAGCTGACAACAGCTTACGTCTTTATTATTGCATGTGAGCCATTAAAACAAACAAACAAATAATTCAGTATTCCCCTGGCCTGATCCGTGTAACAACGTGATGAGGTGCATGATTCCCTCAAGTTGTATCATAAGTTTGTCTGTGGGATCTGAAATGACAGTGCTGGTGATATATGAAGGGTGGAACAAGCAAAAAAACGTCTAGAAAATGTTCGAACTATCTTACAGAATACCAGGACAACATTGAGACAAAATGGCCAAAGTGTTGGCTGCAGTATGTTTTAGAAAGGATTCTAACATATGCACCAAACTGTTGGTTAACACATTTGTTATCTATTATTATTCGCACATCGACACAAGTTTTGTTTCACAAGTTTGTTACTGCACAATAGAGACATGTGACAGGTTTGAATAATGACAAAAGCCCACAGCATCATTGCCCTTTTCCTATGGTGTTTTACTTTGTGCAGACCTCCATCATTGTGGCTGGAGGCGCGCAACAAAAGATTATCCCTGCGACCAAGATAATGATTTAATAGCACATCTAACTATGCCAGAGAGGCTGATATTGTTTTTCCTCTTTTTGTAATCCTCATGTGAGTCAGAGCAGCATTGTGTAAATACACTATGATTGTTATTGTTCATATTTTCAGATCTATTTGTCTTCCTTCCTCTACTTTAAGTGATATTTTAAGCAGAAATCCCCTGTTTGAAAAAGACTAAGTTGAGAATAACACAGAAAAAAATATTAAATCAATTTTTGAACACTAAAGATTCTGTATGAAAGTTCACAAACTGAAGTACATCATGCACACAACAGACAGTTTTAATTTGAGACTTTTTTGTGTATTGTACTGAGAGATTTCAGGTGGCCAGTCAACCATATCATTTGAATCAGAGCAAGATCAATGGACTTCATGAGCGTGTAGTTTCATATTCTCTGAGTTCTGCAGTACTACATAGAATAACCCCGGAGGGAGAATGGTACTCTTTGAACTTTGGAGGAACATTAGTGTAGGAATGTGGATTATTAGTGTTTGAAGCTGGTTATACAAAAAATGCAGCCCACTGTATGTTTTCTGGCTTAAGAAAGCTTGGTACCATTTGAAAGCAAGTTCAAGGAAATTAATTCACAATCAATGCATCTCCCTCCTCACACACTAACAGGTGTATTGTGATGTCTAGAGTTGTTGTATGGCCTGTATTCTATGTAAACTGTAAAAAATGTTATTTGTTGTTATTGTTAGTTGTTTCTGACCACCAGTCTTTCTCTTTCCATGTGAAAGACATATGTTGTGATTTATGTTGTATTGTTTTCTATGAATGTGTGCAAACCAATAAAACCAAACCAAAACCAATAAACAAGATAGTACGCATACAAGTATGGGTAGGCAAAAATACACTGAGGTGTCTTGATATAGGACAATAAGAGACTAGATAGAAGCAAAGATTGCTTTCTACATTGCCACACATGAGAGAGTGGCTTTTATACCATAGCAACATACCACAAGAAAATAAAAGCTATGCCTAAAAGGTCAGCCAAAAAAAAAAAAATCCCACCCGCAGGTGCTGGCAGGGGTTGATAAGGCAAAAGAGGTGACATAAATATGTAGTTTTGGGCCATGTTTGCATACATTTGCTAACACATGAGGTCTCTTTGGTGTATTTTATATTATACAGTATATTTTGCCCATCTAGAAATTATGACTTGAGCCATTGCTGTACAAACACTTTCAAGCCAACGTGTACCTCATGTGACTGTGAAACATGTGGTCCTATTCTGCGGCTTTTTTTTTCTACAAATGGCTGGTTGAAGTTAGATCCCCTGCTGGCGGCCATTTGGTACACCACAAGGGTGGAGAAAGATAAATCTCTTAGAAATTGTGGTTCTTGCCTGATCTGGTGGTGAAGCTACAACATGAGCCATAACCACAACAAGAAGGTATAGAGCATTTTGATTAGAATACATGTGGATGTCATATGTAGTACAACAGTACAAAATTGTTGCAGAAATCCATCATCAGTGATTAAAAGGAAGGAGACCACTACTCTATCAAAAACTGACATCAGCAGGTGTCAGAAACATTTTTGTCGCAGCAGTTAAAAAGAACGACGAGCTAAATCCCTTAGCTTTCTTGGCTAGAATTGACATATTATTTATTCTCCAACACCGAAAACACATGTATGGACAATTTTGTCTGGCAGTTTGATGAAATAAGTGAAAGGGGGAAGTTGTTTTAAACATACATTTTTCAAAAAGTGTAAGTGTCGACATATCTGTTACCATACAGTAATAAAGAAAGGCATTTTGACATTGTGGGAAATACACTTATTCATTTCTTACCAAGAGTTAGATAAGAAGATGCACCATCACCACGCGCTCGGCCTTCGTCGGCTGCTGTCGGCCAAACAGCCAATTTATCTGATTGGCTGTTCATCTTGAAAATGAGAGTGAGGAAAGTAAACAAACGGCTGTGAGACATGCAGGTGCAGAACGTACGTGGTACTTAGTCTGTGTGGTGTGTTCTACTTTGGACCAAGACAAGGGTGACGTGGGCCGACGTGAGGCGACGCCACAGTCGGCCTTCATCGCCATCAGTTCTTGGCCGTCAGCTTGGTGTGTCAGGACCTTAAGCTTAGCATAAAAACGGGGAAACATCTAGTCTGGCACTGTCTACCAGCACCTCTAAAGTTCACAAATTAACTGTATGTTATATCGCTTTGTTTAATCTGTACCATTGAAGACGAATGTGTTAATTAGTGAGCTTTAGGGCCCTGACACACCAACCCGATTATCGGCCGTCGGACAGTCTGGCGAGGTCAGTGACTCGAGTCTGTTCAGTGTGTTCCGTGCTATCGTCCGTCGGAGGAGCTGTCGGCCTTTATTTGGGCCGACCTGACATGCTCATGGGTCATTAAAATCTTTTAAACTGACCTTTGTCGATCTGAAATGAAGACAGATTCAGTAACTGTATGGCCTATTTCTCGCTTAAAATGTTTTCAGAAACACGTTTCGGTGAACTATTTTAGTACAACATGAGATCGTATTCTGAACAAGCTGCCATGACAGTCTGGCTGTGAATTTCCGGAGAAAAAGACCCACGTGACGCGTTCGTTCTATCAGCGGTCGGTTTTCATTTTCTGGGAAACAATACAGAGAAGCGCCGCCTGCTGCTAGGGACCCGACTGATCAGTCCGACTGCCTTTTCTGCCGACGGTCGGCCGTCTGGTTGGTGTGTAACAGCTCTTAGAGGTGCTGGTAGGCAGACTTTGTTACCTTTGGACAGAGCCAGGCTAGCTGTTTCCAGTCTCTGTAGTAAGCTAACTGGCAGTAGCATCATATTTACTATACAGATATGAGAATGGTATCTTCTCATGTAACTCTCAGCTAGAAAGCCAAAAACCATACGTGTTTGCTGGTTTGTTTGTCTGGCAGCAGGATTACAGAAAAAACTACTGGCCCTATTTAAAACTTGGTGTTAGGGTGTAGCATGGGCCAAGCAAGAACCCTTTAGATTTTGGCGCAGATCCAAATCACAGGGCGGAAATTTTGTTTTCCTTTCGTTAACATTGCGAGATAGGGCATTTGTGCTGCATTCATGTGGTTTCAGAAAAATCAGAAAAATTAGGTCCTGACCGGGAAAATTCACACTGCATGCCTTGGCTGAGGTCTACGCTCTTAGAATGCTCTTCTAGTTTAATATACTAGTTTACTACATAGTTGTTCGTACATGAATATTTGTTGGCCATTACAAGGAATGCCCCCTCGCAGAGTAGTCTATAGGCAGCAGACGAGCCTTATCAGTTGCAGTGTTATCTGATGAAGGGGCCCCAAAGTTGGTAGTGGCAGAGGAGGCTCATGGGAGGTGAAGGAGAAAAACGAGAAAGGTGGGGGTGTTCTGCTCCATTAAGAGCTGCAGAGTGAGGTATATATATCCACTGTGAAGGCTGCCGCCATCAGTCTTTTGCCTGTAAAACTCCTCAGCTTTGATCACAAAGTACAACACAGACAGCTTTAAACGTTTAAAAACACAAATACACACAGGTCAAAGACTAGAAAATACCAGAAAGATCGATAAATAATGTTACACAAATGACACAATGGGATATACTGTATTAATGTTAGTGAGTCACTGGGAGTCTGAATGAAGGTGGGAGTTGGGATACTATTTTGTAGTCTTTGGACTGAGGTGAAGCAAAAACGTTCTGGTTCCCGGAAGAAAAGAGGAGATCGAGACTAGATCTTTTTTTTTCTGAGGCAAGGGCTTCTCCACTTCTGTGTTTTGTCAACTCTTCTTTACTAGAACTCCAAAAGACCTTCTGACGTCAGGCTTCCCCAGACACTCACTCAGATTCCTAAGTGTAACTAAATCACCCCAAAGGTCATGTGCATCTATCAACCTTAAGATATATGTTCTGTTTATTGCCCATGAAGATCATTAGCATTTCCTCCCCTGCTGTCTTCTGTTCAGTTGTACAAACATCCACACCAATTCAATTCTCCACACTCAGAGAGCCTGGCCTGATTTACAGTGAGTAGCTCAAACAGCCATGCAGCAGAGACAATCTCCATGCGCAGATCGAGAGTCATAAACGCCGAGGTCCATGGGCTCTTTGTTCTCGATTTACTTCCTTTTTCTCCTCCAGTCACTCCCCGCACAGTTCCTGTCAGTCTGGTTCAGTTATTCTGAAAATGTTTTCAGAGGCAATAGGCCTGAACTTCCTTCAGGCATCACACATGAAAAGAAAAATACGCCATTGTTTTGTTTTGTTTTTCAAAATGTGTGTCTCTGTCAAAGAGGATCCTAGTAAAAAAGAAAATAAGAAGAAAAAGTATGCATTTTCAATAACCACAACATTTGTAACCAAAACTGTGTTCTAGCTTTTTCATTGTCACATGTTCATGTATCAGGCATAATGTCAGCATGTTGATGATGTGTTCAGTGTTCAACTAAGCCTGTGGAAAGGTATGGTTGAATACTAGTTGATATATGACATGTAACATATGAACCAGGGTCAACTTCCTTGTTTGTTATTTGGCCAATAAAGGCGATTCTGATTCTGATATAGACAAATCTGGTGGCTCATTTACGTTACATGTCTATATCCTCGACGTTCCACCTCCGGGATTGCTCCAGTGCCGCAGGAGCCGCAGGAAATTCCGCCGGATGCATGTATTTTTGCCGATGTCCATTTCTTTGTGCTTTCTTGGTGTTGGAATTTTAAACTCTGGTGGATTTATGAGGACTATGGTTGACTGCTCCTCAGATCTTGGCATGCTAAATTGAGACAGCTAGCTAGACTATCTGTCAAATCTGAGTTTTCTCTCGCACAACTATTTTACAGCTGCTCCGTGGGGAGCTTGACATTTGTGATTGGTTTAAAGAAATGCCAATAAACCAGAGCACATTTTTCTCCCATCGCGGAATGCTGTGTGGACTCGCCAGACCCTCCTCCGCTCTGCAGCGTGTGGATGGTCTGGCAAAGCGAGATTATTACTGCAGTAACAGAGCGGAGTTGAACACTGACAGTGAAAGATGGATATGAAAAAGCATGTGTGGAGTAGCTAACCTATAGGAATTACTTGATTAACACATGATACTGTAAAAGTGGAAGTACTTGTACCCAGCTACGCAGGGTAGTGGCTCACCATCTGCCTTATGTAGGTATATTGCTCAGACCTGCAAGGTCTGCAAGCTGCTCAAAATGCTGCTCAAAACATGAGGATTTAATAATTATGGAGATTTAGGACAGTCTGTCTGTCTACTTCTGCCTACAAACAGGATTCGTAGGTAATATTTTAACTTTTCCACAATTATCTCCCAAGCTGCAAAGTTCTGATTTAGTAGGGATCTCATGGCTGTCCAGAAACATAAAGCCATCATTTCTCATACAGTAGCATATTCCTGTATTCCACAATGAATGTAAAAGAGGCTTCTGGCTTTTCTGTGTCTGGAAGGCATCGGGGGAAGTGTAGCAGAAGTTACTTTATCTGACAAAGTGAAAAGGGAACACTTTTAACAAGATAAGCTTTGCACTTACAGTATATAAGCAGTCAGCGTAGAGTGCAGCTCTGACTGTGATTAAAGATGACGGATATCATTAAAAAATAATGAGCATGTTCCATGTACGCTCCTCATCCTTACATTAATAGGCTTATGAGCTGACAGCAATATACTGCATGCTTCTGCATGATGAGTGGAGCTGAAAAACATCAGCTGACTGGAAGTTGGTTGTTACACTGACAGCCAGGGGCTCTTCTTTATGGTTCACCACCGATTCCAGACTAAACAAGCCTATATTCCAGAGAGAACAACATACAGTGTATAGCAGAGACAGTTTATTATGGAATGTACAGTACTTCTGCACAAAAAGAAAAATCACAAACACACACACACACACACACACACACACATAGAGGCAGTTGCTGTAGTGGATGCTAGACCACAGGGTGTAGGCGGACAGCCAGTGAGTCAAAATGAGGCCCAAAGTAACCACTCTGAAATGAACGCTTTAGAGGACAGCCAAACCACTACATCAAACACACAGACACACGGAGAGCTAGTGAGAGGAAAGAGACACTGAATCCAAACAGTTGTTAGCGATGTTGTGTGCGGACTAAAAGGGATTCAAGAAAAAGTTTGGAAGGACAGCAATTTCTCTTGACCGCTCCACTTTCCGATTCGTTGGAAAAGTCTTTGAGGAAAAGTGTTTTGAGAAAAAGAGAGGAGAAAACAATGCGGCCCACGCCAAAAACAAAACTCTAGGTCAATAAAGCGATGAGATCAGACAGGGAACTGATGTTGCTGCTGGATTTTGTATTTGTGCTCCTATTTTAGTGTGAGTCTCATGTTAGGAAATAGTTCAGTGAAATCAAACATACTAAGAGTAGGAGGTCATTAGCTTTGTGTAGTTCTCTGATTAGAGCACTATTTTTTAAAAAAATAAAATAAATAATGATTTTTAACACTTTTCTGTGATGACGTGACTTATTTGAATTATGCTGGTTTCCAACACTTGCAAAACCTATAAACGTAGCAGTGTTTTTTATATTTATCCTACTTCTCCAGGCCTTTTTAATGCTGGAATGTTGAGACTTTTCTTTCCATGAGACATTTATCACCTGACATTTTCCACCAAATCTTTGTCCACGACTACGGGGATTGTTGTCTGTCAATAAACCTGTCACCAGCTAACAGTGGCTGCTATGGGGACTTGAAATATGACTAATGTCACTGAAAGGACACAGTTTCTCAGGTCCAAACAAGGATTTATTTATGTATGAGAGGATTATTTAGTTTGTAGCCAAGAATTACACTGACTCATGTTCAGGAAATATACCTTTAATATAGTATTGATACAAAAATGTCTTTCTTTGGCAAAAAAATACTTTCTAAAATGATTTGTTGATGAATGCTTTACATATTTGTAAAGCTGTAGGAATCCCAAACAATTGCAGCCAATGATAAAAAAAACAAAAACAAAAAAAAAACACTTTCAGATGATACGGTGTGTCTGTCTGAGCACATCTCTCCCACAATCCTTGAGGGAGAATCGTGTTTCTCTAAAAGCTTTCATGCCGTTCCAGAAAGTTCGGAGTTCCTGCTGTCTGCAGTCCGAGAGCTCCCTGAACTGTGAGGTCAGTGGGAGGGAAAGGTGGTTCAGGGTTGGAGCCAAAGCCAGATACAGGCCAGAGGCCAGAGCATTATGAAACACACAAACACACAGCTGTGTGTGGACAGCCTCCCACTGTTCTTGCCGAACCACCACAACAGCCCACTAATCCCTCTTAAATCTGCTCATCAGGGCCAGACAGTGCCCATCCAGTGGCGCTGCCACATCTGGTGGAACTAAACAGCGGAATAATCTTGCCTTACAGCCACAGCAGAATGGAGCAGGGGGCCCATGAGGTGGGAGTCCTGAGGGCCCTCACCGGATCCCCTACCACTCCTCTCTGTCCCACTGAGAGAGAAAAAACATGAAAGAAGAAAATGTGGTGAGGACATATGGACCTCAACCACACGTGCATAAGTTGTTGTTTTTTTCATTCAAGTGAGGATAATGTTCAAATTAGAAATATCCATCAGGGTCAACTGATGCCTTAATATAATTGTGTGTCCAAGTTATATTTGTTTATATATTTGTTATAAAAAGTAGAAAACAATAAAGGGCAACACAAAGCAACCAGACTCTTATGCAATAAAACCAATACATTCCTAACTTGATTAGGTGCAAGAGGATTTGCATGGCTGCCCCAGACTCAGCAGCTCTAAAAACTAAAAGCAAATAGTTGAATTTGAAGATTGAAGATTGTCTTTATCTGCACACAATAATGAAATGATTCTCTTTTCCCCTATAATAGGAATGACTTCATATTACCCATAGGATCTTTAAGTTTTCTTTAAGAATATATGAACAGTGTCTGTAGGACACAGGTGTCTTCTTGTATGTTTATACACTTTTTTTCTCAGTATGATCTTTCTGCAAGTTAAACAGATATGTAGTAGCAAAACAATTCCTGAAATCCGCCTTTCACACCGACACCAAAAACCACCAACAGAGAGATGTTTTGTTACCACTAACCAATAACTTGGCCCACATGTTATTCCGTTGACGCCTCTGCAGATTTTCCGCAGATTTTGAACAAATAAAAAATATATCTGATGAAACTCAGAATGTTAACACACCTCTACCCCAAGCAAAACACATTCAGCTAAATTCTTCATTCAATTTTTACTCTGGATCACAGCTGAGAACTGTGAAAAGAAATCCCTAGATTCCGTCTGGGTCTGCTTATAAGCAACCTAAAACATATGAACAACACTCCAAATAAGGATGAGGACAATGTAAGTGCCTCTAGATGATCCAAACATCACAGTGATGATCAATTTGCCAGCGAGAGACAAAGCACATGAGCAGGAGGCTATTTAATCACTCACATTCCTAATGGAGGTCACCCCAATCTTCTAGATTGTATTTACACTAAAAGCTTCATGCGAGCTGACCTGATTTAGACTCCTATTCTGTGACAAAAGGCAACAGATAAATGTCCCTTGAGAACCAGTGAAAATCCAAGGAACGTGCCACAAAACTACTGTTTAAGCATACTGCTGAGGTGGATGTTATTGAAAAGGATACATTACAAGGTTGACCTAAGGTCAGGGCTCATTCCTTTGCTGGGGACAAACTAACAGCAGAGCAGTGGGTGGAAACAGCTGTCTGCATGTTTTTTTTCCCTGCACCACCTCAGTTACACTTCATCCTCCTTTTAAACACGCCCATTACCAAAACATGTCCTCTTCACTTACTCCAGGAATGTTACAAAGCTATGCAGGCCTCTCTGCATCTATGCACTACAGGAGATAATATCTACATGCTGACGTGTGCAGGGTTAGGGTTGCTCATGAATCAAGCAATAATAAAACTTCACATTGTGTTTGTAGGATAGGCAACCAAAGAAAGCCCATTGAGTTAGTAAGTAAAATGTGAGTTTATTCACATAGCCCTTTGTGAGCAAACATCATGAACTGCTTTACAGTAATGTAGACATTACAGATATGAAAACTAATGTATTGAGTAACAGGTTTTAGGGTACAGGGGCAACCAACACACCTCAGTCAGAACATCTACATGACCTACGTGAGCCTGATGTGGCTCAGAAGGTAGAGTTCAGGAAGTAGAGTGGGTTGCCCACATATCGCTATATAAATGCAGTCTTTTTACCTACAAGTCATAACAGTAGAATAAGTCAAAAAACACTAATTTGACATGCTGATAAAGACCTAATCAAAAGTGCACCTACATATTTAAGAATTTACCAGACCTTACCAATGAAGAAAAAAGACCCAATACATTGTTCCAATTTAATAAAACTGCCTCTGTGGCACAAATAAGAACCTCATGTTGTCCTGCATTAAGCTGCCAAAAACTCATCTTTACCCATCAACAAGTCATGTAAATCTGTGTGTAATAAATAAATGGATATCATCTGCATAGTACCTTATAAAAGTATAACTTATCTGCCCAAGGGTTGGTAGGAACAAGATAAACTGAAAGGAGCCCAAAGGGGAAACCTGATGCACACCTCAGGGAAAGGCAGCAGTATAACATTTCCTCTGCAGTTGGCTTTGCTATTGTTAGGTGCTATTGAATTGCATGTACACAGAATTGATATGCATGGTCTTGGTCAAGGGAACATGATTTTAAAAGGAAATTATAGCATGTCTGAAGATATAATCCTTTATTGCACTAGCTGTTTTTGAGACTAGAAGAAGTAGCTCCAGTTTAGCAGATGTGCTATTTGCCATCTTCTGCCAAGGCATAATACTCACTTGAGCATAAACAAAAAGCATGGCTGTGAGCCAGGACAAAGCAAAAACACAACTGCTCATGGCATTATTTGGCAAAGGTTAATTCATTGTTGGGAAGAAGTAAATATAGTAGGAGACAGACAGATGGGAGGGGAATGTCAAAATGAATTATTTTTCCAAAGCATAATTTGTCCCGGCAGGGAAAAAATCACACACACACACACACACACACACACACACACACAGTTTTGGAGACAGGCTTACGGGGGGTCATATTAATCCAGGCTCCACTGCTATTGCAACACCATTATTTTGCCATTTAAAACATTTGCATATTTGTATTTATGTTCACATTTACATTACTAAAAAACTGGATGATACACACACATGCATTGCCTCCATAAACAGGCCTGGTGACACAAACACATCTTGCTACAGAGGAAACCTTTTTCAAGGAAGCTGTCTGACAGGATGACAGACCCCAGTGTGGCGGTGAATCAGTTGGCAAAACAAAAACAAGCTGCAGGCTTTATCCTGATGTTTATATTATGAACTTGTTTTTGATTATCATGGGAGTATCTAAGCTCTGCTCTCCAGCTGTACATATCAACATTTTACATAGCGTTGCACTTGTTTGTTTTTAGTAGTGTGGGTGTGTGCAAATGCATTATGCATTGCAATTAAGTCTGCTTTTCAATCATTAAAACATGGGTTATTTCTATTAAAAGGCAGAAGTCTTCATGCTGTCTAATTTTATATTAGTTAAGTATGCAGGATCCTGCATCAACCATCTGTGTGAGCTGTAAATGTTGACTTGATAGTGACTTAGAGGAGCTCTTCCACCCCTTATTTATCTACTTCCTCCCTGCCATCTGAAAATGAGGAGACGTCCCAGCCACTGGACGCTGGTGCCTGGTCTGCAACACACCATAATCCACCACAGACCTAATGAGCTTAATGTGTACTCCCAGGCCTCTGAGCTTAAAGGCATGTGCACTGCATACACTGTACTGCAGTGTTGTACTGTTTGGCTCTGTCCATGTGCATTCTCCACATAAAAGAAAATCAAACACACAAGCATTGAGGTGTGTCTGCTGCTGTGATTGGTCATAACTTTCTGACATTATCTTTCAGTATACAGTAACAGCTCTAGTATTGCAGCAGTTCTCTGTGAGAAAAGACTTGACTTACAGACATAATGTTATGAAATGTTTCAGAAAGTGGTTTAATCATTATCATTTTACTCACATTACGTGTCTGTGACCATCTGGTGGCAAAGTGACTGTGCAAACAGTTGACATGCATCCGGTGCTGACTGAGGCCGAGAGTACAGTAGACTTTAATTTGTAAACAAGCCATATGTCGTCATGCAG
This sequence comes from Sander vitreus, assembly GCF_031162955.1. Taxonomy (NCBI): domain Eukaryota; kingdom Metazoa; phylum Chordata; class Actinopteri; order Perciformes; family Percidae; genus Sander; species Sander vitreus. The sequence goes on from NC_135869.1 coordinate 15,057,322, forward strand.
CCTAAAGTCTTTAGGGGAAAGTAAATGCAGAGAGCCTTACAGTGGTGCTGAGGCTTCCAAGAATAGGAACAGATTTCAGAGCTTGATTGGGGATAAACTGTGATTTAGTCCTCCGACCCATGGTCCACTCTGCCCCTAACACTAACACTCACTTTCTCTTCTGCTGCAGCAAATGACCACATGACAGGCACTGCCACACAAACCATAAATCAACATTTGTATCTTATTTAAACATAGGATCAATAATTGATTAAGAACTTTTGTCATTCAGATGGCACAATATCTGATGAATAACTAATATAAAATAGAATACTATAAATAAAGCACTCAGAAAATATACCCAACCAGCACTAAATGTATTAAAGAAATATACCACAGCTGTGAGGGTTAAATTAAGTGAAACCTAGTCATTTAAAATAAGTAAGATCCATGGCAATATTATCTTCTAGTTTGATACATACAATGTGTGACCAATCTGCATGGACAAAATCATTGAAAAAAGTATGGAATTGTGAATTGTATTATAGCCCTGTAAGAAAAAACACCCAACCTGCTTTTCATAAATGCCATACAAGCTAAAGGAAACTTTAAGCTGTGCATTAGCATACAGTAGAGTTAGTCTGATTAATGTTGTAGAACTTTGAAGATTGTATTTGAGGGATTATTGCATCAACACCCAACCTTCACACACAAGTGACTGAGACTGTAAGTGATGAAGAGTTTGTTATTGCTTGGGTATTTATTTCAGATCATTTTATTTGTTTTCTGAAATCAAGCAAAGCACACATTTCAATCTCCTCTATCAATTGAAAACATGATCAAATATCTACCATTTAATGTAATTCCATTGGTTGTGAGTTTTATATAATACAACTCAATATGAATGGTGATGGACTTCAAATGTTTGATAAAACATAAGTGAACACAGTCAATTATATAATTCCTTGAACAAATCTAATCTCCAGGGTGATGCTTTTGCAGGACTGAGAAACCTGCGTTCCAGTGCTGTGTCTCAAGTAGTTGAAAAGCAGAGATATAGGACAGAAATCAAGGCGTAGCTGACCAGGAACAAGAAAGATCTTCCTTTTATGTATTTTGGCTGTCAAACTGCAGGGCTATTGTTGCTGTTTTGTTTGACTGGCCATACTGTATGTATCATTATGCACAGTCAAGCCAACCAAATGTTAAATTGCTACAGTTTAAACTTACCAAGCAGAACTGAATGAACTACATTCTTTAAGCCTTTTAATTGTGTGCTGACCAGACTTGTACATTTAAAGCTCCTAAACCATCACCGTCATATTGGCCGGTTTAACATTTTGTCTCTGATCCTGCAGAGCCTCACCATCATCAACATACTTTAGTGAATTGGTGAATATCTCACGGCTCATGTACAGGAAATACTCTTCTTCAACCATGATTGCTTCTTATTTGGCTCCATCACCGCTGCAGCTGTGGAAAGTGTAGCGCTTGACATTTAAGAGTCACTGCAGGAGATGCAGAACTCCTTCTTGCACAAGTGATCACTATAGCACATGCAAAAGGAAATATGTTTCCACTGCACTAATCTCCTAGTACTGCCATGTTATGACAACTGTTATTGTAAGGTTTCTTTTTTGTCCTGGTATCTGAATTTATACTTTTTGAAGATAGTGCGACAGAGTGAATGTCTTTTTTCAATTTTACATTTAGAGCACTCTGCTCTTATGTGGCTGATAGATTTATGATAGCTAATCAATGAACAGTCTGAGTTACAGTTTTCTGAAGGGTCATTAAATTGTACACTATATTCTCAAAGTCTACAGTTCTATGGTAACACATTTTCATATCTGAGTGAGGACAATGCTAACAACTGACTCTAATAGACTGAACAGGACTCTAATTATGCCATAGCGTCATAGACAGTACATGGGTTATGCTAACTCTAGAATACAAGATCAGTGAAATATGCTGCACTTGAATTATTCCCTTTCAATATTTTTGCTTCAGTTCTTTCAAAGTGGTACAAGAGACTTATGTTAAGCACTCCTACGCACTCTCTAAAATGCTTGAGTGTGCTCACTGAGCCACGGTAAGGCATTTTGTTTTGAAATAGTGCATTCCATAAATTGTTCATTATGTTTTTCTTTTCTATTGCTGGCCTAGAACTAATCCATTACTTGCGAGAAGAGCTGAAAGGGCACTGATACATTTAGTGTTCATGAAATATCTGCTTCCAGGTTCTTTTAACACTGTGTAGCTTCAGGTTTTCACTTTAGGGCTTTGTTGCTGTATCCATTCACCCCCTCAGGTGCTGAGCAGGAAATTGAGGGATGGATCTGTACACAGTGAAGGACTGATTAAGACCTGATGTTACCATGCTGCATGTGCCATATTATCTCAGACCCATGGATAGAGCTTAGCAATGATCAAATAAGGTTTTATAGGTTTCCAGTGACATAAAACTGAACATGACATTTACTTGCTATTAGCTTATCGACTTATCAGCACTTACTAATATTTGTGGTAATACTGTACTGTAAGGATTATATATATCGGCATGGGACCCCAATCATTTGGATTTATTTGGGTTATTAAAATACAATACGTCTCAGGCTTTGCAAAATGAAAAATGATGCTGTGTCTCGTGCACTTCTGTACTTACACTTGCTATTTTGAGTACATAGTGTGTTCACACTGACGAAGTATGGCCAAATGCAATGCATACGAGTACCCGGATGCTGCACTCAAAGCGGTCAAAAAGTTGAGTATGGAACACTGGACACTACTCGCCCTCAACGGTGGCCATTTTTGCTACGGAGTATAAGCTATGTGACCACCAACGTACAGTATTTTCAAACTTGTGAAAATGGCGCTGGAGGAAGCAGCAGCAGTTGCTATTGAAACAACAAACACCAAATTATACTGTACAAATGTAATATATACATGTGTTTTTTTCAACACCATTATACTGTAGTCAGATGTGAGAAAACAACCTGGTATATACAGTATTTTAATAGGTGACAATAGGTGGGGGTAATGCCCTACCCAGCTGCAATTTACCATTAAAAAGAAGAAGAATTATTTCCGGTCAGGGCATAACAGCCATGCTGTTGGAATGTATTTACACTAAACAAGCTGTGTAGACCTTGTCCCCCACCACTTACATTGAAATTGATTTGTGAATTGATCTTTTCAGGGCCAGTATGAAAATGAGGAACGACTTAGTGATGTGTTGGTCGCAAACAAGTCGGTTATGAGCAGACTCCTTGGGAGCCGGCTCTCAGAGACGTGTTGTTTTTCTTTAACGTATTCTCTCCAGAAACATTTCACTTTTGTAATAACATTAAGAGCCAGGCATTGTGAGACTTTTGTAGGTTGTGCCAGTTATATTGCATATTTATTTCTTGCAACAAACAAGAAAGTAACTTAGGCAGTGACCAGGAAGTTACATGTGTATATAACCGTGTTTGATGTTTTCACATTTTTTAATGTTTTTATACCAAACACACATGCACAATTAAAATGTTATTGTCTAAGTTTGACATTGTGATTATTTCGCAGATAAACTTAGTAACCCCCCCCCTGTTGTTTTAAGGTTATGTAAACTCATCCTTTAAGGTTAGGAAGGGTTAGGGTAAGGTTGAGTTCAGGTTAGGGAAACACTAGTCTTGCTTTGCCAGACTCCTTTTGCAACCGCACATGTCGCCCCCTGCTGGAATTCAGATAGAATGCAGGTTTAAGGCACTTCCGCATTTGCAGCACTTCGCCAAACCGGATGCTTTGTCCATTAATATTATACAGTCTATGCTCACGAAGGAACTTGTTTTGGTGGAACATGTGTACGTTCAAAATGTGCTTTAGTCGTGCAACAGAAAACTCAGATTGGACAGATAGTCTAGCTAGCTGTCTGGATTTACCCTGCAGACATCTGAGGAGCAGTTAACCATAGTCCTCATAAATCGGCCGGAGTTTAGAATGCCAACACAAAGAAAGAGGAAGGTAACGGACAACCAGCCAAAAAGAGTGACAGCCAGCCGAAAAGAGTGACAACCGGCCAAAAAGAGTGACAACCGGCGGAATTTTCGGCGGCAACGGAGCAATCCCGTAAGCGATATTACGAATCCCACTATGGCGACGCCAAGACCCGCCCTTCAATAGCATTTATTGGGCAGGCATCCATGAGAACGCAAGGTAACGTAACCCTATTTGTACAGGTCCTATCCCCTGACCAATCGGCTATCCTAACCTTATTCTATTTTGTTTAAGAATGCTTGATTCTGATTGGCTGGGAGGAGGGCATTAACCCGGCAGGTTGCCCGCTGACTGAGCACAGCGTCATCAAATAGTAGATCAATACGCCGCTTGTATTTTTTTTCTATCACAGAAATTTCAAACATGAGGTCCATTGTAAAAATAAACCTTGTTTTAAAAAGTTTCTAAAATGTGTCGGAAATCTATCGGAGGGTCAGTCGATACATAGTTTCGCGAGCGAGATACAATGTAGCAACTACGTTATTAAACTAACGTTAGTTGCAGCCTTGTGTGGTTGCTATAGAAACTAATTAACATTAGCTACAGTTGAGCTAACGTTATTCGCCGTAGTTCTAAACATTACAGTGTTTTAAAAATGGACGAATTCATTGTCAATTTTAATATATTTGGAGGAGGGACGACATTTGAGGACTGGTTAAAGAGCGACGAGGACGATGGAATGACAACAAAAAAAGACAAGGCCCAGGGTCCCCGTTTCCAAGATCTGACAGATGAGGAGCTGCGTACAATTGAAGACGGGGCCCTTGAATCAAACACGAAAAAGGCAACCGCCTTTGCTATCAAGGTTTTCACCGAGTGGAAGAGCCACCAGAAGGATAGACTGACAGTGACAACTGACCCGGACTGTGGTTGCTATAGAAACTAATTAGCTACAGCTGAGCTAACATTATTCACCATAGTTCTAAAGGGGACTACTTTTTGAGGGAGATGAACTCAAACAGAGTATATATTTAATAAGCATGCAATATGAATAAGACAAAGCATCATTATTAAAGTATTTGAATTGTTTTATTATGTTGGCAAGCAAGAAGTAGAATAAACCGGATAATCACCTCAAGGCATTGCAATAAACAGTTTGATATGCCCCGGCTTGTGGAAGGTTACCGCCTGAGGCTTGTGGAAGGTTACCGCCCTCGACTTCGTGGTCTCAGGCGGTAAGTCGTCCACAAACTGGGCATATCAAACTGTTTATTGCCCTGCCTCTCGGTGATTATCCCTTAATTAACCACTCAAGGTGAAATGCCTAACCCCAACCAATCAAGCTGCTTCGTAGGGCGGGTCTTGGCGTGGCCATAGTGGGATTCGTAATTCGTAATTTCGCATCCCGTAAGTGGAAGGTCAAGGATATAGACTAGGGAAACACAAAATTATGGAGAAACACTAAAACAAACTAAACGTCACAGCACTACACCATTTAAACTCACCACTTAGGAAATGACATTGATACCTGTGTTTACTTAGTAACCATTGTTTAAATAAAATTGTTCAATATTGATGAACCTGTAGCTTTTGTGTGTGTGTGTGTGTGTGTGTGTGTGTTCCCCCCATAGACAGTTCCCTCTCGGTCTCCATCGCGCCCCACCTCCCTGCCTCCTGTCCAATCAGAGCAGAGAACAGCCATTCGGGCCTCGCGACCTAGAGCCGGGAGACAGTGGGGGAGGGTCACGTGTGTACACACTGTAGGGCTCAGCAGCACTTCAGCAGTAGTAAAGTCTGCAACGGACAGCCCCTTTTCAGAACAAGCCTCGTACGAAAAGTTGATAGATGAGTTCTCCACTGTAACGCAGTTAAACCGTTCTTTTTGCTGTTTTCTTCACCGAAGTGATTATACTGCGTGTGTTGGTGAAATGAAACGACTGAGAAATGCCAGTGAAAATGCTACATCCAAACCCAATGCCTCCGTAGGTTTGTCACCCAGCCAAATCTATACGTTTCTGGTGAGTTTTACTCTATTTTTTTTTATCATTTCGACCCACTAATGAGATGCGGTTGCCTTGAATTGTAATCGTTACAGTGGTATACAAGTGAATTTGCCCCATTGAAGATGGCTAGATGCGAGATTAAGTGTCTGTGGCAACAATAGCCGCAGAATCGGTAACGTTAGAATAATTGTAAAGCCGTGACAGCTATCCACGCTTTGATCTGTGCAGTCAAGTGTGATTGAGAGACATGTCCGCTAAAATAAATAGAGACTACGATAGGCTAGGGTTTTTTTTCTTCCCCTTGTTCAGCTGTTAGTACCTCCACCGTTTTAACGACGCGTTTATATTTGAAAAACAACACCTGAAGATGTTTCTCACGGGATCAGCTTTCTCAGGTGCTGGGGGGAAAAGTTGTTATCAGTTTAATCATGTCTCTGAAGTTCAAAGCCCCTTCACTGGCAATAAAAAGTGTAGTTTTAAAGCTGTGGTAGATTGCTCTTTATATGAATAACCTATGTCTTGTTGACATGACATCTGCCATTGGGACCTAGAGCTAATCGGATGTCATGGTGAGTCTGTTAATTAAGCATATGCGATGTTTATAACTAGCAGACTGCAAGAAGAAGGCAGCCTTTCTTACTGGATCAGTAAATCTACTAAATCCCAGGCCATCAATGAATAATTACTATTTTTTTTATGTTTAGGTCTGTGAAGTTTAATCATTCATAAACTGCTCAAAGAATAATACCAATGTTAGATTTTCCACACAGGCACATTAATATATTCTCTTTGTTGTGATAAATGGTATCAAGACTTTTGATCATCTTTTAAAGCCCCTATTTAATAACCAGATGTTTACTTTGGTTACTAATTATGTACCACTTATTATGGCCAGCAACAAGGAGACTGTATGAATGCTACTTTCTGACAAAGTATAGTTCTGCCAAGATACCGCTCACCAAATTAAATGCTTCTTGAGATTTAGGCTTTGCACTTGTTGTTGTCAACTTCATCCATGTGACCAAAGGGGACATGGGATGTGTGCCACGGCTTAATGGCAGTAAGCCTGCTTTGTGCTGACCATTGAACTGTGACTTTGTTGATACCTGTCACAGTTGTTCCAGAAAAGACGCTGAAGAAATTGCCTTGACTGTCTGTGACTTGTGCTTGACCGGAGTCTCTTACACAAGAACTTGATAAGAGGCAATACTGTTTTTCGGGGGGGGGGGGGTCTGATCTTGATCAACACCCTCTGTGCAGAGTCAATGAAATCAACATTTTGGAGCTTTTAGTTTTTCTGTAACTAACACGTCCAGATTTGTAGCTTAACAGATATACAAGAAGGATGATAGGCAGCTAGATAATTGACCTGTATACAGTACAATGTAGTTTGTGAGGAATCCATTCAAAAACAAGTCATCTTCCCTACGAGAAAATTCCAGCGGTGTGAACTAATTCTGTTGGGAGTGGGACTGATGATGATTTGGGGAAAATGTTCTGAAATTATATAAAACCCTCCCACAGAAATGGAGTTGATGGCAAGTATTTTAATCACCCCTGAGAGCTTAGTCATTTTAATTTGCAAAATGTTATGCAGCATTAGCATTCACCTGAAGTGAGATTTATCATTAATACTCTCAGTTAATGGGCTGAATACCAAATATAAAAGGTGCCTGAGAAACGCACTGGAACCAGAAAAGACTTCTTAATGAACCATTTACATCGTAATGTCCTCTGGTGTTGTAAGTAGTTTGGTTCTGTAGACAAGTACCTAAAATGTGACTATTAATTGTGAATCGGATATCACTGTGTTGCAACTCTGACATCGTTGCACAGTCACAGCATGTGTGTGCCGAGAAATGTGAGTCATGTAATCTTGTTTTCTTCTCCTGTAGTATTTCTGTTGTTGTTCTGCTGCATGCTGCTGCATACACAAGTGGCCAATCATGTGACTTCACTCAGTACTTTCTGAGAAGAGCCTGTAAATTCCAGTTAGGATATATGAGGGGTGTGGGACCAGTATGTCACACTACTCCCATCAGCCTGCAAGATCTGGCTTTAATGTGCTGAGACGTCAAGCACGTGTGCGTCACTCTTACGAGATTGTGTTTGGTGGGGCTGAAGCATGCTAAAGCACGGCCTGCCCCTCTGGGAATATTTAACTTAACCACTTTTGACATGAAGTATAGGCAAAAAGTTCAGACAGGGCTTAACCAAGTCTACAGCTGCAGTCAAAGACGTGAAAGAACTCTGACAACAGCTTAGGCTATTCTTACTTAGCCATGTCATTTTACATATGACACCTTTACAGGAAGCAGGTAGCAGAAGACATCTATCTCCCAGTTTTCTTCTCACATACTTGCATGGATACTTTCATACCTAAGGGGCCATCCACACAGAAACGCTTTTTGGTATTTAAACGCACATGTTTTGCATCGTTTTGGCCAATCGTCCAAACGAATCCTGTAAACGCACTGCCTGAAGACGCACTTTTTTTTAAACCTGGTCCCAGGGTGAAAAAATTCGAAAACGCCGCCCTTGCGTCTTTGTTTGGACGGCGAAGCCGCATACTTGCGTATCGATGATGTCATCGCCACACCCCTCAACCTCTAGCCTTCGACCTCTTATCCCGCGACAACAACAATTCACTATCGGTCCACGCAAACGATTCTGGTTTCCTTGCACTAGCCATTTTCGTCGTCTTCTTCTTGTGTTTGGTTTCTTCTTCTACTGTCTGTTTGTATACAGAGCTCAAGCTTTATGCGCATGCTCCGCCTCTTCTTCTCCGTTTTTGGTGAATTTCTGTAGCAGAAACAGCACCACCTATAGGCCTGGAATATGAAGTAGCGTGTTGAGTCATTTACAAATGGACCCGTTTGGACACAACTATTCTAGAAACGATGCCAGGGAAGACTGGGAAAAAAAGATTGTTTCGGTACGTGTGGACGTGGCCTAAATCACTGCATAAATATTGCCTTAAAAAGAGAGAACTACCCCTAACTTCATATACCTCAGGTAGTACACATGCTCTAATAACAACAGCATATAGTGCCTGTTGTTTTGCTTATGTGAACATCGCATCTCTGAACTTCACTCTGGAGATTCTGACATGGGTTTTAAATTGAAATGGTCTTGGTTACTCTGAATTCAAACAAACATAGCTCATACGATATGAGTAGGAGATGACATTTTTCTTTCACCTCGCCCATTTGTCCCCTCAGCGGAGTGGAAAACTAGAGATTTCATTATCATGGGCTGCTGGCAAAATGTGCAGAATTAAAGTGCAATGACAACACAAGTAGAGGTTGCCTAGAATGAATTTATGCAGACAGTGCAAAGCTAGCAGTGGTTGTTCACAAGTTTAATATGAAAACCATGATTTAAAATATTTTTTAGTATGGGCTATAGCAACCCAATGGGTTTTCTTTTTTTGCAGTGACTTGGAGGAAATGCAGAGGAGACTAATTGCTCCCTAATATTGTAATAGCATTTTCTTCTCTATTCATGTGTCACAACTATATTGTGTGGTAACTATGCTTTAATTGGTTTGGCCTATCTTTAAAAGAGTGAAATCCTGGGGAATGATTTGAAAAGAAAAAGGAAAAAAAGGGCATGATGGTTTAGCATGAAATAAAATGTGTTAACATACTAACACATTTCTGTCACTTTCAGTAGGTAAACACAGGGAATTCTAAAGTTTCCACTGTTTACCTTTTTAGTCCACTACGCATTATCAATGCCATGGAGTTAGTTTTCATCTGTACTTCATCATTGTTTTGTCATTGTCAAGGCCATGTGTCAAATACTAGGCTAATACTGTCTATAGAGTAACAGGAAACAAAGTATTTGGAAACAAACTGTTAAAGTAATCAAACACTAGTGCATCACAAAGCCATTTATGCAGAATTGTAGGAACCCTGCAGCTCTCGGAAGCAGTAGTGTAAGCCAATGTGATAATGAAAGGGTGGCTGAAATGTCTGTACACAGCAGGTGCTAATGAATGGGGACAGCCAGCCACAATGCAGTGTGTGCTCTCTTTAAAAATTCTCTTAAAAGTAATTTTCTACTGAAGTGATCACAGGTTGTTGAAGGAGTGAAGGGTACACAAACTTCTTCCAATCTACAACACATTCAGAGACAAGCACATAATGCAGGGGACAGGACCATAGCTCATTTTGTACTTGTGGCAAGGCCTGTTTTAGTAAATGAGTCACCTAGCTGCTTATAGAGAGCATGTTTACAAGAGGTCTGTCCATTGCTCCTGTCTTGGTGAAGACGGTTGTTTTTTAAAGAGTAACGCTACACTTTCTTCCTCCTGATCCTGATTCTGGTCCAGTCCAGCTCTGAGCTCCAGCCTCCACTATAGTCTTATTACAGCCAATTGGAGTAGTATAGAGGAGGGACTGAGCCCTTGTGTGTATATCCGTCTGTGTCTGAGGCTTAGGGCCAAAACAGCCCCTCTGTAGTGGTGTTACGTAAGTGAACGGAAGAATGTTTCTCCTTTACTGGCATCGTTACTCATCCTCCTGAAAACAAAACTGACTTCCTGCGCTTTGTTCCACAGTATTTTCAAGGAAGAGGTTTCCAGAAAATTCTGACCAGATTAGCACATCTCTGTTTTTATTTTTAAGTTTATTTGCCCTTCAGAGAATCATCCTTTTGCAAAGCAGTTTTGGAAGTGAAGCCAAAGGCGTGGGAACATAACTGCCAAATTGTCACTGAGGAAATGCAATACAGTGAACTTGGTTGATTTATCACTGCAATCCTGCGATAGTCTTATGATCTTCCATTTCCTTGACCAAAGCTGTTTGAATAATTTATTTAAAATGACCTGTGTTAATTATGCAAGGCAGCATTACATAAGCTTTTTCAAAACTTGCAGCCCTGTCAAGCTTTAGCCCAAACACTCCAGACATGCACATGGTCATTTTCTTTGACCTTGCCCTGAACTCCAACCCCGCAACTCGATCCTCGCTGACCCTTTCGCTAGAGCCTGCTTCACATTTCACTCTTTATAAATTTACCCATCATCACGTGCCCAACCCCCAGTCAACAGAAGGTGCATGAGCTTTACTCAGAACAGTACAACCAAAGCAGTCTGTGAAGTGTCAGGCTAGAAAAGTGTTTTTCTTTATCTGGTTGCTTGACCATGTGAAAAGCACAAAGCGTTAAACACTAGCTCTCCCCAGTGTGGCTCTCAAAGAGGAGAAATAGTGGGTTTTGAAGCTGAGCTAGCAAATGAAACATTGTGAGGCGTTTGTATTCAGCCAGTCAGATGCAGTGAAGTGAAATTAATAGTGTTACCCAGGGCATAATAGCTGTGCCGTGGCTGACGTGTTTTTGTGTCAAGGTTTGCTCCCCTAGTCGGCACAGAAACCAATAACAGAGGGCTGAATTTTGCTCATGGAAACAAGAACGACTGAATGTGGTTTCCGGGGGGGGGGGGACGGACTTTCTCAAAAATGTTCACATAAGCTCACAAAAATGACGATGATGTGATTTTGCAATTGTGGTGTTGCTTCAATTTCTCTTTTTTCACATGTTCCTAAAACAATGATAATATACACCGTACAATGTTCTGAACGTATTTCATTGTTCTTACACACCGAAATGAACAATGAAACGGCCTAGTGATCACATTCTAAATTCTATTGTATTGTTATACTGTGTACTTAACAGTATTTTTACTGTTTTATTTTATATATGTCTCACTGTCCTTCTGTTTTTTATTCTGTTTTATAAATGTTAAGTGAGTGTTGCACTTTGAGAGCAAAGATTAACCGGAGTCAAATTCCTTGTTTGATTGCGCAAACCTGGCCAATAAAGCTGTTTCTGATTCTGATTCTGATCCACAAACGATTTTTCAACTTTAAATTAAATGAAATTACCATTAGTTCTATCTATATTTGATTTGTAACCCCCACATCCCCCCTGTAATTCACGCCTATGGTTGTGTAACTAACTTCTGCCTCCCTAACTCTCTGTCTGCAGTCGACCTGTTGAGAGACTGGACCTGTGTCAGAGCCCAGCGATGTGGCAATGCATGGTTTACAATGAGACGGACACCAGCGTGGACTTCCGGCTCTGCCAGGACTTTGGCCTCATCCTGTCAGTCTTCTCCATCATCTACCTCCTGGTGTGCTTCCCGTTGGGGCTGTGCTACAATGTGCTGCTGGTCGTGGTCAACCTCTCTAACAAGGTGTCTATGACCATGCCGGATGTTTATTTCGTCAACATGGCCATTGCGGGCCTTGTGCTCAACCTGGTGGCGCCCGTGGAGCTACTGAGCTCCACCTTCACCCGCTGGCACGCGTGGGAGTACAACAATGAGGTCTACATCACCCTGATCATCCTTTTCAACATCTCCTCTCTGGTCATCATGTATTCTACCACGCTGCTCAGTCTGGACTACTATATAGAGCGGGCGCTGCCTCGTACATACATGTCCAGTGTGTATAACACCAAACATGTGTGTGGGTTTATCTGGGGCGGCGCGGTGCTCACTAGCTTCTCTTCGCTGCTCTTCTATGTGTGCAACCACATCTCCACTAAGATGGTTGAGTGCTCCAAAATGCAGAACAAGGAGGCAGCAGACGCCATCATGATGTTCATCGGCTACGTGGTTCCTGCTGTGGCGGTTCTTTATGCCTTTGTGCTCATTTTGCGCATTAGGAAGGAGTCTACACCTCTGGACCAGGACTCTGCTCGCTTGGACCCTTCTATCCACAGACTGCTGCTCGCCTCTGTCTGTGTACAGTTTGTACTGTGGACCCCATACTACATGACCCTGTTGGTACACACTGTAGCTGGTGCACCAGGATACACTAGCAACGTACATTACTTACCTACATATTATTTCTTGAGATGTGTGTCTAAACTGCTGGCTTTCTCAAGCAGCTTTGCGATGCCTCTCATGTATAGGCAGATGAATAAAAACTTCTCCAACAAGCTTCAGCGGCTGCTCAGGAGGCTGCACTGCAGAGACCAGTCCTGCCCTAATGAACGCTCAACAGTGCAGCAAGTGGTGACGTGAAATCTCCCCGTTGGGAGATTACGCCCCTCCAACTCCCTCTTTTCAACCTCTTGGCGTAGCCGGCACTTATCTTCCCCCCCCCCTACGGAGCCAGTATCTGAGTGGGCTCCCTCGCTGCTCTGGACTGTGTTAAGAGCGACGTAGCTATCTGTGGAATTTCCTGTCACCTTCCAGAATTTGATCTAATCTTTCCAGTTCTGCAGTGAGAGGAGACGCCAAGCTAAAACCACTAAGTGCTGTTATTTTTTTGTCACTGAGTGAACTCTCCACTAAGACACTTGAGCTTCTAGTTCGAGGGCGGTAAATTGGCACAATCGGCAGATAACTACCCAGCACAGTGTTTTCTCTGAGTTTCACACTCAATATCCTGTTAGCAAGGAGTTCCCAAGCACTATACCATTGCAGTGGGTGCAGCTTCCCAGGTGTGTTATGAATTTTCTGCAGTGTGCAAGTTTGACCTATGCATGACCACCTAAATTTCACTGGTGAGTCACAATATGTTACTATTTAAGTCCTAACAAAAATAATTACTAAATGATGCATGATGCGTTCTCCTATCAGACAAGCAGAAGCAGTAATCCACACACTTTAATTATTACGTGAAGCCAAGTTATTTTGTTTCTTCAAAAGACTCTACAACCCTGCATTATTGGATGGTGGCTGGTATATCAGCGACCCACCAGAGCTAATGAACTTGCATTGTGTGTCAACATTGCAAACATGTTGCGCTGCCAGTGAACATCAGTGTTTACTGCCCTCAAACTAGAGGCCTCGATCACTTGAGAAGTCAGTTCTACCTTTCCAGAGCTGAATTTTCCTTTTACTTAAACGTGTTGAACGTGATTCCTCATGATCAGAGTAAATAATCTTCACATTTTAAAGGTAGAGTACATATCAATGGTCTCTTAATTTCAAAAGCTGTTTTCTTTCTTAACACCAGTACTACCCTGTAGCTAGACGTACTGGTATGAAGATGTTCTCAATTCACTTTTATCAATTGAGATCTGAGGTTTTGACACGCTCGCAGGCGTGAAGAGATTATTCTTGCTAGTCAAGCTCCACAACAAATATCACAGAATAAATTAATATACATCCACACCACTTTAACTTCATACAGAACTACATGAAATGCTTATATAAAGCTTATATTCAGGGTTCAGACATAACCGGTATACCTCTTGTGATCTCTACTGAAATCACATTATCTGTTAATCATAAGCAGTTCAAATCCACTCATTAAAAATCAGCTCAGTAATTTGAGCCTCAGCCCAGTATGTGACTTGTTCAGGAATTATGCTCACATAAAGTCAGTGAAGGGCCCTGAGGATGTGGCATGTACATTCCCTAAATTGTATGAGTGGTTGGAAGGTTTTTCCCCAGAGGAAATTTGAAGCCTGACTTGGTCACTCTAGAGGCACTATCAAAACCTTCACAAATTATAAATGACTCGCCTGTCGAGCACCTGCAAACAGCGTGTTTGCAGATTTTGAACTGTAATGCTGCTCAGATCCAATAAGGTAATCTGCACATCATTGGTAAGGCTGCTTTGCTTTCTTGGCTGCCACTTACTAATACTTTAAGTGAACAGACTTATAGTGATGAACCCAAGTTATAAAATGAAAAATATATTTTTTTTAAACTTGTTTTTACACAAGGTCTGTTGCATCACTGCAGTAGTTTAGTTTTTGTATTTGCATTCTGAATTGGAGGGCCAGTTTATCAATCATCCTGTGAACAGATACACCAGCGGGGTGGGGCATTCGCTTGTAGAGAAATGGAAGGTGGGCACACTGTTATATTCCACCTCCAGACATCAATAAATCCTAATCACTTATATCTGTAGACAGTTTTAATTTACACCTTCAAATAAACAATTTTGCGATGTGCCTTGACACAAGATGTGAGCTACATTCACCAGTGTGCTTGGCTTTCAGCGTAAAATGTAAAGGATTGCCAGATCTACTAACTCAGATTCGATGCCTGTCATACATATATGAAGTTATTATAAGATTATAGTAGTATATCACACACACATACTGTATTTTTTTAAACATCTCGTGACTATGGATATTTTTGTCTGCAAATGAGGTATGAAACAGTGTCCAACATTTTAATGTTGGCTGCATAGCCCCACCCTTGTTATGTGTATCTACAATCAATCAGAGAAAAGTACTGTTTATTTTCAACTGAGGCTGTGTTTACATTATGTGCTACAGTATGTGCTGCCCCATGAAAAAAAAAAATGTGTACGTAACGTGACACAGTTAATCATTATTTGAACTCAGTTCAAAGTCCTAATGCTAAAGCAAACAGAAGTACATGGTCAGATGATAAGTGGTTTGAATCAAAGCTTGTGACAGTCTGATGGAGGAAATTTAAGCAGCATTTGTTAAGGTGGCGTCCATTTTTAGACCCAAATTGGTGCACTATATACTGTTGGACAAAAACTCAAACTATTATTTAATCAATAGGTCCAACAGTGACACTTGAATTATAGTGAATAGAATTGAATGTTTCCCCATTTTCTGATAATGTGACAGTTCACTACATCCAACTAGAAGGCACTCGACAAAACTCCAAACCTTTTTCTTTTTTTTCGATCAAAAAAAACCCATTTAAATTTCAGTCTGACTCTGAATTTGCGTCAAACTACAAAAAGTAAATGGCAACTGTGCCGATTTTTGGAGAATAGCTAAATAAGAGTTATGACCATCTAACTTTATCATGTCGCTGCAGCGCCACCGGTAGGGAAAAAACCATTAGGTTTTGCTAGATTGCTTGGAGTTGATAGTGCATGTGCCATCTAAATTTGGTTGCAATCACACAAAGGGCCTCACTTTTAACACCAAAATCCAATTAGTATTCCTACACGTTTTGCGGCCGAAATATCTTGCTAAGTACTGTAAGACACAGGACCTAAAACCAACTCCTTGGCAGAGGTAATAATTAGCAATCACCACAAATGGACTGACTGCACGATGCACACAACTGGCAAAAACGGATTGATTCAAAGAAAATTGAGCTCAGAATCACAACCAACTCAGATTACTGCTCAGGTCTGAGTTTGGTTTATTATTTCAGAGGGGCCATAATCTCACATCAGTGTGAGGACATTTGAGCAATAATCACTGAGTTCAGTTGAATTGCTGAAGCAGACCAGGTGTAAAAACACCCTCAAAGTTCTCGTGTGTGGAATGTATGCAGGTGCATTTTAGCTATTTGAACAACAAAACCTCAAAAGTCCAGATGAATCCACTTTCAGATGTGATGCTTTTGTGACTGTGTATGCAAGTGTATGTATAATACAAAATAATGTGTATATACTGTATTGTATGTGAGAGATTTACAGGAAGATACCATGCTCTTTCAAAAACCCAGTATTATTTTCTGAGAGATATATTTAGATTCTGTAAGTAATCTACTCTATTGTCAACTGAGTCAAAGACTGATTAAACAATAAACTAACATGGATATTACCACTCCTTATCTCAATAAAATGTGACAATACATATGATGGAAATATGTTAAAACATCTTCTATGCAGTCAGTTGTTGAATGGCTGCTTGGTATGATTAATGCCAAACCTCTTTGTTCTTGAAACAACCAAACATGACAAGTCTTGTGAGACAGAACTTGGAGTGGGTGCTTTGCTCCCAAAAAAAGTCCCTTGAAATAGAAAATACTATTCTTTCTTTACTTTTTTATCTAAAAAACACAGAGCGCTTGACTCAAGTTTTGCTTTTATCTACAACTCAAGTATGAAAACAAAATATTGTTAATTCTAGCTCTTGGACCCTGTGAGGTCAGGATGATGGCAGGTTGTCAAGGTTCTTCCCTCCCTCTGAGCTGCAGTGACGGTGGGAGTGAGTAGGGATGCCACAGCTCTCCTCCGGCTCGCCACACCGCTAACAGCAGATTGCTTGTGACCATTCAACCACGCCACTCCGACTGGGGAAAATAGCAGCGCTCCAGGCATTCTGGGAATTGTTTTGTCTTCTGTGGGTCTGACAGTCCAATACTGCTGCCATTCTCAATGAAAACAATGTGTGTAGGCTACATCTGATAACAATGCTGCACACAGAGCTGTGTGATTGCCTGTTAGGAGGAGCTGGAAAAAAAACAGGAGGCTAGCAGGGTTGAGATGATGAAGGGATAGTACTCTTTGAAAATTGTATTTAATTATGAGATGGGTTACAATTAAAGCTCAACAGACTCAGGTAAAGTGCCATATTGCAGTGAGGAGTAATCATGGTGCATCACCCAGCAACAGTAACATTTGATTGCACAATAGTGTGTATATTTTAACATTTTTAGAGCCAAAACACAGAGCAGACACAACAGGTCCAGCAGGAGGAGGGGGAGGTCTTGAATTATATGTACTACATCTGGAAATTATATGATAATAGAGTGAATTGAACATGGTTGTCATGGTTGCCATTTCCCTTTCCTCTGAGGACTGGAGTTCATGGGGGGGCTTTTTGCTTGATTCTGCTCAAGCAAACAACACATAACATCAGTCAGTCAATCAGTGTAATTATACCATCTGTATATGTTCCATTTTGATAGAGTTGGAAGCTAATGATGCAACAGGGTTTGATTTTTCTAAGATGTAGTACAGCTAAAAAAGTATGACCTCATTAGTATGTAAATGCACTGGTCACAAGATGTAGGTCTTCTAGCTAGCAAAAGGGTAATCGACCAACCAAGTACTAACTCGTATTAAAAAAAAAGAGCTACTTTCTTGTCTTTATTTTCTAATTGTTGCTGTGTGTAGCTATGTGCCAGGCTGTGTCTTGGCTGGGAGCAGTTGCTAGGCAACCATCAGCAGAAACTTCCGAGCCAGGCTAGCTGTTTTCCCCTGTTTCCAGTCTTTGTGCTAAGCTAACCGGCCGCTGGCAGTATAGCTAAGCTTATATTTAACAAACGTGAGTGGTATCAATCTTCTTCTCTTAATATTAGTGTAATAGTTTTTCCCATTCTGTGAAACTATAAAAGAAACTTTAAAATCTTAAAAATATACAAGAGGATAAGTGGTTTAGATACTTTGTTTAAATCGAACAAAAATAAAGTATGCAGATTAAATTAACTGTGTGTAAAACTACAGGTTTTGCGTTGTTTTCCTCAGGTTGCACTGAATCAAAGTGTAGGCTACCAGGAAAAGTTCTTAACTGTACAAGCATCTGTCTGGAAATAGGGTAACGCTGACTAAGCACAGTTTTTAATGTGCTACATTAGTGTCAATGTTGTTTTTCTCCTTTAGAGGTTTAATCTGACCAAAAGTATTATACAGCATCCAAAATCAGACCACCTATGAAGCCAGAACATTTGGCTTGTGGCTTCAAATATTTTATCTGGCTGTCAACCAGATTTCACACACAGACCCTTAAACCGCTGATGTTTTTCCTAATGTGGGTCAAATTGGGCTGCAGAATCGAAAGACGAGAACAATGGGAGACAGGTTACAGTGAGTATTTTAGAAATGTATCTCACACTGTGATCCAGGGTGTCAGAAAGAGGGAAGCAGTGGAATAAAATTGTGAATCCTTGAAACAGGAAGAGAGTAGAAGTGTCAGACCCCTAGAGACTGAGAAATATTCACATAACAAAACTGATCATTTTAAAGAAATTAAAATAGAAAAGGTTGGACATTTTGAGAGTAAACACTGGAAAGAGGACCGGGGAAGTGTTCCAATGCAAATAAGATATAATGAGATCAAATAGAAAAGACCACATTATGTAAAGCCAAGTTGGTTTTGATCCCAAGTTGGATTTAACCAAAAGCATAACACAGATAAAACAGGTACAAAACGTTTGAACTGGTTACTGTCCTGCATCTAAAACATACTCCTATGATTAGTGAACAGAATAAAACATCTATAGTTGTTGTCCTTTAAAAAGCTCCTACCATATGAATCTTACAAAACAGAGCATATACTTCAGAAAGGAGCCTTCCTCTTTGACCCACCACATCACTTCAGCTCTGGGGAGACAAGTGGACCAGAGCAGATGTTTTAAAAACAATCCACCCTTCCTCCCCTGCCAGTACTGTTCTTTGTGTTTCCTCTTCAGAAATGGGAGCAGAGAATAATAAATAAAAAAAATACACTAACAATAAAATTTCAGCATCAGCTAAATATCAAACATGGCCCTTGAAGCAGTGCAGAGCTGGACTGTGCAGGATGTTCCATTCAGAGGTTGTGGTTGTGGCTGTGGGATATGTTGGATGGAGCCAGAAGCACATCAGACTGGTAAGTGGAGGCAGATGATGGTGTTGTACCCTCCCTCCTCTAGACCTCCCACTTTCACTCACCCAACCACAAGCAGTTAAACCCCACAACTTCCCATTAACAACAATGCTAATGTTGTCTTGTTGATTAGATGTCACCAGGTGGGTATGTATTGTTTTTTTTTTTGTTCTTTCATAGCCTCTTTTTCATACAAGAAAAGAAAAGCTATTGTAATAATGTGTTTTCACAGTTACGGCATGATTTCATGGTTATTATAATACAAAACCGAGACCAAAGCAAATGTTGGATTCTCATTGTAATTTACCATATGATTCAATTATATAACCTTCAGCCTTTTTAAAAGACACTTACCTCATCATCCTCATAATAACCACATCAGTCATTTCTCTGATTCAGACAGAGCTTGTGCAGTGATGTTCACTCAGTGTTTATGCCAGTGGGCCACCCAGTGGGCATAAACAGGGAGTGCATCCTCTCGCTAACAACTTTCAGCAAATTAATCCAGTTGGAAAGGTCTCACAAATGAGTGGTAGTTGAAGCACAATGTGTAAATCAGAGTCATAGAGATCAAAAAGAGTCTGAAAGGCCAGTATTTTTATTTCATTATTATCTTTAGGTTAGGGTTTTATGGTTACAACATATGCATCATCACTGTTCTCTACTAGGCTTCAAACAGTGGTATCACATATAGTAAGGTCCATTTACTAAAAAACTAAGATTAGATATAACCAATGTGACCTGTTCCGCTTGAGGGCTGCGTTATACTCACTTCATTAACTTGGTCCACTAGACTAAACCCCAGATCCCTCCGTGTTTGTGTGTGAAGTCGCATGGACAGAATAACTGAGATTTGAGGTAGCTGAGAGAAAATTACACACATCAGCCTTGCTGAATGACCTCTCAGACACTCTTCTATCTTTATCTCAGCTGCTGAATCGACTTTCTACCACAACTAAAATCCTCTTCTTCTAACCTTCAGATATAATTCTCTGCTGACCCCTCTCTTGTCAAAACCCACACTTGTTTGTGCCAGCAGGGCCACCAGCTGGCATATAGACCCTGTCCACTCCTTCAGACCATCACTGCTGCTCTTCTGCACCATTTCTTGGTTACCAAAATCAGTTTCTAGTGGTGAGGTAGCAAATTGCAACCAACTGAATACCCCATTTCTGCTAATAGATTCCCCTAAAGCCTAAACATTGGTCCTATAAAGCTAAAGTGCGTAGCTTCTGTCGCCCCCATAAAGAAAATAATGACAACAACACTGTCGGCGCATCTACATGACGCAAGCCTTCGGGTGATCGCACCCCCACCCCTCCTCGACACAGTTACTAACACGGACGATAAAAAATACATGATGGACTCTTCAGAAGAGGTAATTATCTTTGTCTCCAAAGCTGAACGCTGCTGTTGTCCTTTCTCAATTCATTTGGCAATGGCTTGAATGTAACAGACTTTCATTTATATAAAATAGTTGCTCATTAGCTTTAAACACACTGATTCCAACTACCATGAGACCCCAACTATTCTGGTTTCAAGGCAGAGACTGTGATCCTTTATGTCATTGAGTCACTCTACACAGAACATTTTTCTCACTCTTCTCTCACTCTGCCTTGCCTTTCTTTGTCTTTAGCACCGAGTCCTCAGATAATTCTTTTCCTTGCTAGTCTGGAGAGCTACACAGGAGTGCATATAGTTTTGTGTTGGACAGATAGTCTAGCTAGCTGTCTTGATTCATCCTGCAGAGATTTGAATCCACCGGAGTTTAGAACACCAACACAAAGGAAGCATTAGGTAACGGAAATACGGTCGAAAAAAGGACATACAGCGGAATTTCCGGCGGCAACAGGGCAATCCTGGAAGTGGAAGGCCGTGGATATAGATTATAGATTAAGTGACCTTTGCACCATGTGAAGACCTCGGAGATACATTCTGTCTTTTGGAGGCCAACTGAAAATAATTGTTGTCATGGACGCTTTACTCCTGTTCTTTCCTTTAATCCTTATTCGATAGATGCTTCTATTCTCATTGATTTCATTCAATATTATACGATGATTCCAAAGTGATCTTCACTGCTGTGTTTGCAGCTGATCAATTGGAAATAAATCTACTATGATATCAATCTATTATGTAGATTATGTAGATCTATTATGTATTATGTATTTATATGCATTTTCTTGATTTTCATGACTATTTACATTGTAGATTCTCACTGAAGGCATCAAAACTATGAATGAACACATATGGAATTATGTACTTAACAAAAAAGTGTGAAATAACTCTTAAATAGGTCTTATATTTTAGATTCCTCAAAGTAGCCACCCTTTGCTTTTTTGATAGCGCTGCAAACCCTTGGTGTGAACCTGAAATGGTTTTCACTTCACAGGTGTGCCTTGTCAGGG